>NC_081409.1:929438785-930038785 GCF_030272615.1 Cryptomeria japonica | reverse complement strand
ATTGTGAACCGGTATATGTAAAACAATGAAGCGGTATGTTGGAATGAGACCCAGTATATGGGATGCTTTGTATCAAGGTTTCATTTGACACAACTACCGGTTGGTAGTCTCAACTTCAGGGTTTCCGGTTGATGCATTCCAAGCCTGTGTGATTCAACTGATGACATCTTGTGATGAGTTAGCATTGTAATGAAGATCGGATGGTGTTGTCACATTAGCCTTGAATGCATGAAGAATTTCCTTGAGGATCTTGCATGGAGATTGATCTTATCTACCTCGAGAATGCGCGAAGTCTCTGTAAACGGTGGAGAACATGTGATGGGTTATCAACCTCCTAAAGCGGCAAAGAATGAACATTGGAGAATGTCTTGAGATTTGTTCAAGACTGTTGTTTTCAATGTAGTAAGATTAACGGTCAAGATTGAACCAATTGAATTGTAAAACCTAAATGTTTTAGGGTTTAGGGTTTACGCTACCGACCTGTCTGTTTCCTATAAGGTCAATGATGTTTTTCATTTTGCGTTTGTTGGCAAATTTTATGTGTGTATCCCAGTGAGTGATACTTGATTCTTGCCAGACTGGACAAGTGTGGTGATACCTGCAGAGTGTGATTACAGAAGAAAAGGAGCTAAAGCAGATCTGCCTTGGCATTGAGTGTTGTTATCAGATTAGTGTATTACCTATTGACTTCTAACCATTTCAGCAGTTGGAAAATCCCTTAACCGGGTAGCTTTAACAGGTTTTTGTGTAAATCCTTTAACAGGGTGACTCAATTCAATGAGTTCTTCAAATCCTCTTGCGAGGTAACCTCTAACAGGGTTCTAACCTTTAACCGGTTATTTAGCCATCCCTTAACTGGGTGATCCCTAGCAGGATCGGTTCCTAGCAAAACCTATTGTAAAATTATTTAACCGGACTAGGCTCCTAACAGAGAAGACTTCAAAAGAGTTCAAAGAAAAGCTTGTGGGTATTCATCCCCACCGTGGTTTTTCCCAGTTGGGTTTCCACGTGAAAAATCAATGTGTCATGTGTGATGCTTTTCATGTGATGCTTTAATATTCTCTGTCAAGTGGTAAAGCATGTTGAACGAGCAGTCATTATATTTCTGATGATATATGACTTGTTTATGCATACGGGTGAAGTGGAAATGAGATATTAGATTGTGTAGAGATCTAAGTGTTTACCGGTTTATGTCTTTCATACTCTCACTGTGTTTTACCGGTAGTGCCCTGATTTGGACCGGTGTTACCATTTACCTGTTAAGTACAATCTTTGCACTCAAACTGCTTTAGGGGAAATTTTTTGCCTCTACTAATTCACCCCCCCCTCTCAGTACCGGTTTGGTACTAACTGATTCATCATTATTCATCACCTATAGGGTACAACCTTGCGGGCCCCTTGTCCCCTGTCGTGCAGGCGTGGGCCCTAGGTGACACTCACTGATCGTCAATTGCTTGCAGCTCTACCCTCTTTGTGGACCCTATAGGACCCGTGGTCCTTTCACTGCCGCCCTCAGGCTCCCGCCACCCGGAAACCTCATCGGTCACCCACCTCGCCCTCCGGTCGTCCGCCACTCCCTTCGGTCGCCAATCTCCCACCACCCGGAAACACTACCGGCCGTCAGGCTCCCATCAGCTGTCGGACTCCCACCTGCCACCCGCTAGGCTCCGCCCAGCCGCCGCCCCTGCACCACTCTCGCGCCACCCATGAGTTGTTGGCCTTTTTCTAACCCCTCCTTTGTTTTTCCAACGATTGGGATTTTTTTTTCAGGCACCAGATTTTTTTCCAAGAAGCTTGTTTTTTGGTAGTGACAGCCATATGGCCATCAAATTTATGCTCATAGACATATGACATCAGCACTGTGTAGGCAGCCTTCAAGCCTCTTCTAGGCCCACCCGGAGCACCTTCAGTTTTTTGGCCATATCTTGTGCATACGAAGGCATTTTTCGACAAACTTTATATCAGCGGAAAGCTCTTTCTTTGCTCTATCTAGATTGGAGGTTTGAACTTTTGATTTTTCTTTTATGATGGTGTTTTTTGCTGTCAAAGCCAGAGGTTCATTTTTGCACTCCGGGAGACATAACTTGAGCATCTGAACTCCATTTTTTGAAAACTTTATATCGTTGGAAATCTTGTTCTGTGTTCTTTCCATTCATATGATTTTTCTTTCCAGATTTTGCTCAGGTATATTTTATTCAATTTTTTCTCTTTTCAACACTCTAGTGAATATCTTGGATGTTTCAGGTCTTGGGATCTCTTTCTTTGAGTGGGATGTCTCATCTTTGGTTGTTCTTTCTACTTCTAGTATTTTGTCTCTTTTGATCATTATAGCATTTTATTTATGCAAATGCACTAAGATAAAGTGTCATCATGCATTGTATACTTGGGATCTTGCACATCTTGTGCCTTATTGTACATGCACTACTTATAAAGTGCCATGGGGGGTTGATGTTTGCCTTTTGTTTTCCATCTACCTTTGTCACGTGAGTGTTCCTTCCACGAAATTAGCCTCATGATGTATGTCAAGTGAGTCATCCTTCCACGATACTATGTACTTTCTCTACACCTTCGATGTTCCTGGTTCTTTGTCATGCAGTTCTTGTTGGTCGTTCTTTTCAGTGTACCTGTCTCTCTCCCTTTTTAGCATTATGGGGAGGTTTTTCCTATTGTTCTAATGCTTCCTTGGTTCGATTGATCAGCTCTTCAGGATTTGGTGTTTTATGCCATTTGTACCTTTGAGTTCAGTTGTTTGCCTTTATTTTCCATCTAATTCGAGTAGTGTCATTTGAGGGCACTCATGCAAATTATAGTCTTCTCTACCTGGTCATGTTCTATTTCAGTGGAGGTTCTTCAAATCAGCAGTTACTCTTCGATAGTGTTTGCAACTTCTTCATGCTTCAGTGGTATTCTTCATACTTTTTTTTGTTCCTATCTTCTGGAACACTCTTGTTTGGAGGCTTCTTTGTCCTTCACTTGAGCTTTCATCTCTTCTTGGAGAATATTTTTGTTCCAACAGGGTTTTCTCCCTTTTCTCCACTTTATAGAGATTTTATTGTACTTGGGTACCTCATCGGGCCTAGTTGTCGGGACCCATTGTTGCTTTCCTGCATTTTTTACACCTTTTTTTAGTCCTTAGTTGTTTTTTAGCTACTTCCTAAGTTCATCTTAAGGGGGGGTGTTGGAGTTATCTTTTATTAGCTAATAATTATTTATTTAATTATTAGTCTATTATACTCCATGCTTAATCTAAACTTAGAAATCTTATAATTCTTTAGGGTTTTCACCTTTAGGGTTTCGAGTGTCCGTTTATAAGGATTCTCTCGGTATTTTTCATAACAACTATAATTATTGAATTGCATTCTTGTTGCACAATCAATATGACTCCTCTTTTCTGGATCTTTGAATTCTTGCCTCCATAGATTTTTTGTTTCTCTCCTTATATGACAGGTTTACATGTAGGTGATCTTTGGGAGCTATAGAGTTGATTTTTCCTCAACTCCAATAAAAACTAAACTAACCACAAGCCAAAATTGCCTAAATATGTACAAGACCATAGGGCCCTATCTTAGAGACACACAAAACTTTTCAAGAAAACCCATTAACGGGCTAAGAGAAAGACATACATGTTTGAAACAAGGGGTTGTGACCACATAATACGAGGAAAAATGGCCAATACCCAACGACAACTTTAGTTTCAAACAAAAATCCCCTGTATATGCATTCGTGTTTGAACAACCACCCTTCCTGACACCCTTCTTGATCATAAACAATGATACTTTCACAATTTTCTCAGGATAGCTGAAAGTCATTCTCCTTATTACTTTCTTTGCCTAGGAATTCACCCAACATTAATAGGATATTTTCATCTTCACAAGTTGAGAGATCATTAACAATTTCATTCATAGACAAGCCATTATCAGTACGGACCTTTGAGTCAAGTTTTGAAAAGTCAACACAATGAACATCATCACCTTCCATTTGTGTATTGTGGCATGAAAAATCAAATTTGTCATCCATGATGTCAAAGATAATCTAAATAACATATCTCTCCATTTCAATTTTATCATGAGGAGGCTGGGAATCAAATAATTCAAAAAGGGGATTATCCCAAATTCTTGAATTTTCACCAAACCCCATTGGCACATATAATGGGTTGAATGTGCTCTGATCATATTCACTCTTGAGACCTCTTGGTTGTCTCTCCTCTGTTGATACCATTGTGACATCTTCTTTAGGCACAACACTACTTGTAACTTTAAATGTACATACCAAAGAATTATTGCGAATGAAATGTTTTTCTTTCATGCCCAAGGCTAAAATGGAATATGTGCATGTTGCCCATTGTGACCTCTGGGCATCACTTTCTAAAAACATAGGATCAAACCTAAAATGAACTTCTTCTTCGATCTTTACATCAAAAGATTCAAAAGAATGAAAATTCATACCTTTTTCACAATCATAGGTGCCATTATTAAATGCCTCTCTTTCAACTTCTGTAACATGCCCTTTCTCGTCTACAATGTCGCACCGAAAGTCATCATTAGAGCCATTCAGGAACTGGTTTGGGATGAAAACTTTCCTTCATGCATCTAACCCTTTGCGCTCAGTTCGTATGCATATGGGAAAAAATTCAGGCTTTTCACTTCTGGTTTGGTGTACATCCCTCCTTTGCTACTGATTGCAATCCCAAAATCTCATCATCACAGTCTTAGAATCTCATTCTCCACAGACTGAGAGATTGAGCGGGGTTGGTCTTTCCAATTTTTGAGTCATGACTTGATAAGTTTCCTCTTGATGATATCCCTTATATGCATTCCTTAGTAGCAGTGCAAATTTATGATCATCATCTTCACCAATGTTTTCTTTTAAAGCATTCCAAGGAAATGCAGGCATTTAGTCAATCTTAGTATTCATGCTTTAAACATAAATCAAATGTTGGGTCAGAGCTGGTCTAGAGGTATTCATCTGAGGTCTTGGATAAACGGAGTCGCCAGTCTTCTTTCTCAAGGAGGCACCATACAACTGTGTTGGCATTATAACAGACAATAAGAGATTGTTGGCATTTCAATTAGGATATTGAGAAGGTTGTTGATAATTATGGATATAACTGATTAAGGATGTTTACTGTCTTCACAATATTATTTTGTCATTGATGTCAATAAATTGATTTTTTGATTTAGTATGATGTTGCCATATCTTAAGAAGTATGTTTTGAAGAGAATTAAGATGTCGATAAAAGACACAAAAAAAATGTGATGAATAAGGGGAGGAATAAGTTATTCAATGGGAAACTATTACTGAATTAGACAATGATGAGATCATGTTGTTTAGATTGTTCTGATATCCTACATATGCTATTGTTTGTAAGGTTAATACTATACTATGTTATCGAGCAAGGAACCTAGTCGGTAAATGATGGGTTGGTGCTTGGGATAGACTAGCCTAGTCTATGCTCTTGGATCCTTTCCTTGGATCACCTAGCATTCTCCTCACACCCTAGGGTCTCTAGGACTTCCTTTTCTTAAGGAATCCCCTGACCTTTCCCAATCCACCCACCAATGAGTTGATATGCTACTCCTGAGGTCTCACCTACTCATGAGACTCAAAACCCCTTACTACGGCTAATAAGGGCTATGCTTGTTCTAAACCTTCCAAGGTCTTAGCAAGGTTATAACAGGTCTATTTCATGGTCTTCCCACCCTTTCATGTGCCCCCAAGAGGTTTCAAGCCTTCAACCCCTTACCGATTTCACCATTTTGTGTTTTTGCCTTCAAATAGGGCTACAAGGATTAGGACCAATTAGGCCTCCTCCCCGGTCTTTTAGGGATCCCTCTCACAAGCGATGCACAAAAAACCCTACATCCCAAAATGGATTGCCATTCATTTGGTAAGGACTCAAGGATTTTCTAGGTTTTAGGCCTCCAAGTGTTCGTACACTGTCCTAGGTGGATTTTAAGGTTTTCAAGGGTTTTTGTGAGGGTGTTTGGGGTCTGCCTAGGTCACAGTGAATGTTTTGTGTTTTATCCACCTTGTTTGGATTGTTGGAGGCTCCTCCTTCACACTATTGATGCTTCACATACTCCTCTACACCTCCTCCAAGGGGTGCACTCTCCTCTGACCAACCTTGCTCTCCAAGACCTCTGTAATTTGACCTCTCCTAACCGGGCACTGTCCAGTCTCGCTTAGGAGTGGGTCTCTGCTTGGCCTTCCTGCATTTTTAAGGGCCCTTCTTGTATGGAACTATAGTACATATTCTTTACTTCCATTCCCCATGGTTTCATGGTGTTTCCACAATGGGGAATGGAGTTATGACTTCATTTGCACAACCAGTCCAAAATTGGACAGTGAGATTGCAAACTACAAACTATTTACAAACACACTCAACCGGTAAACAAAAACCTAAAATAATCACTCACAATGAAATTATTTACACCATAGAAGACATTTCACACAGGTTTTCTCGCAAATCAATCCATTAGTTTGCTCGGTAACTTCATTCAAACTGACTGGTAATCAACAAACAGTCACAGTCAAGCTTTTCTTCCTTGGGTCCTACAATGTCTGACCTCCAACCCATGCATTTAGGGTTTGAAATTACTTATACTACCCATTCCTTGGTCAGTGTGCCAAATTTAGGGTTGTCCACGCCAAAATAAGGATTTTGACCTCCTGGTGGAAAAGTTGCTTGACAACTTTTAAAAGTTGTCATGCAACTTTTGAGCAACTTTCTCAATGTTGTTTTTCATGACTCCTAAACCCACATTGGGTGAACCTAAGGACACCACCATGTTATAGAGGGCCCCTAAACACCACAAAGACACACATACCCTCCATTTTCAAGAAAATCACAATCTTGACCTATGACCCCTAAGATCTCCACTAGGACCCTATCTAGGACCTATGAGCACATGGCTCATTATTTAATGTACAATGGCTTCATAAGAAGCATAACACCAACACAACTAGAAGGAGGGAGAGCTTGAAAGGGTGCTCCTGCACCATACTCCCCCTCTACACATAACTAAGAAAAAGAAGAAGAAATGAGAGCCGGGTCTATTCCAAGTGTCTTGAACCTGCTCTCCTCCACCCATGTAGCTTCAGATACTGGTTGATCTGCCCATTTCACTAAGTGCTCCATGTAGACCTGGTGTCTAGTAGACTTCTTCACCCTTGATTCCAAGATCTCCTCTGCTTTAGGCTTCTTCACTTGAGGTAAGGTATTTACATCCAAGTCTTGTAGTACCTTAGCTTGGTTCTCAATCTACCCTGCTATCTCTCCCTTGTACATTACCAGATCAGCAACATTAAAGACTGGTGAAATGGCTAAGTTTGAAGGTAAATCAACCTTATAGGCATTCTCACCATATTTTGCTAGAATTTGACAAGGTCCTACTCTCTTCATCTGTAGTTTGGTAGGCTTACCACTTTGCATCCTGGCTTTGCTCAAATGTACCATCACATAGTCACCCACCTTGAACTAAACTTCTCTCCTTCTCTCATCCACTTTGGCCTTCAGTTTTTGAGTGGATTCAAGGATGGCCTTCTTAACTTGCTCTTGAACTTCCTTGATGGTTTGAGTGAAGTCCTCTGCTTTCCCACTCTTCATCTCCAAGGTACTAAGGTCTCTCAACTCACATACTCCCCTTGGATGTCTGCCATACACTACCTCAAAAGGGCTTCTACTAGTGGTCCTATTCACACTGTCATTATATGCATACTCTGCTTGAGGAATGATTAGGTCCCATGTCTGACCATATTCCTTAGTTAGACACCTCAATAAATTGCCTAACACCCTGTTGATGACTTCAGGTTGACCATCTATTTGTGGATGGTAAGCTGAGCTAAATGACAAGTTAGTTCCTAGTCTCCTCCATGATGTCTGCCAAAAATGACCCATGAACTTGTTGTCCCTATCTGAAACATTTCTTAAAGGGAGTCCATGAATCCTAACAATCTCTTTAAAGAAGAGATGTGCAACATAGCTAGCATCATGTGTAGTCTTACATGGTATGAAATGACTCATCTTCGAAAATCTATCTACTACTACATAGATGTTGTCCATACCTGTTTTAGTCTTGGGAAGCCCTACTACAAAGTCCATGCTTATACATTCCCAAGGTCTGTTAGGGACTGGTAATGGTTGATAAAGACCAGCATTGCTTGATCCTCCTTTTGCTCTTTGACACACTCCACATTGCTCTACATACCTCTTTACATCTCTTAGCAACTTTGGCCAATAGTAGTACCTCTATACTAAATCCAAGGTTTTGTTGACTCCAAAGTGTCCACTTAAACTACCATTATGTTTTTCTTGGATGAGGTTCTCCCTCATGGACCCTCTAGGTACACACAACTGGTTACCCTTGAACAAGAGACCATTTTGGAGAGTGTAATCTGCATAATCACCATGGAAATGGTTCTCAAAATCTTTGCAAACCTTGTAAGCTGATGAGAAGTCTTCATCTCCTTCATAGAGGTCTTTTAAACCTTCTATGCCTATGCTCTGCAACTGTAACTCTTGAACTATCAACAACTTCCTGCTTAAGGCATCTACCACCTTATTAAGTTGTCCCTTCTTATGCTTGATGGTGAAGGTGAAGGATTGGAGGTATTCCATCCATTTCAAATGTCTATCGCTTAGCTTATCTTGAGTGTTAATGTAACTCAATGCCTGATTGTCTGTGAACACTACAAATTCCTTTGGGAGTAGGTAATGCCTCCATTTCTTTAGTGACTGCACTAATGCATACAACTCTAGGTCATAGGCTGAGTACTTCTTCTTTGCTTCATTAAGCTTCTCACTGAAAAATGCCACAGGTCTTCCCTCTTGACTCAACACACCACCTACTGCAATTCCAGTTGCATCACACTCCAAAGTGAATAGCTTATCAAACGTAGGTAGGAGAAGGATAGGTTTTGTGGCTACTTCCTGTTTCAACAATTCAAATGCTTTGTCAGCCTGCTCAATCCATTTAAACTTAGTTTTAAGGCCTCCTTTGATGGTGTCAAGGATTGGTGTACATATGCCACTGAAGTTCCTCACAAACTTCCTATAGAATTGAGCTAATCCATGGAAACTTCTAACCTCAGTCCCTGTTTTAGGTGCAGGCCAATTCAAGATTGCCTCCACTTTGCTTGGATCCATCTTCAAGGTTCCTTTAGACACCACAAATCCTAAGTAGACCAGCTCTTGCTTCAAGAAATCACACTTCTCTAGGTTGATGGATAGCTTCTCCTCATGCAACCTCTCTAAGACTAACCTCAAATGTTCAAGGTGCTCCTCTTTGGTTCTGCTATAGATGTGAATGTCATCTAGGTACACCACCACAAATCTGCCTATGAAATCCTTCAACACTTCATTCATCAACCTCATGAAGGTGCTCAGAGCATTGGTGAGTCCAAATGGCATCACAAGCCATTCATACAATCCTTCTGTGGTTTTAAAAGCAGTCTTCCACTCATCACCCTCCTTAATTCTTATCTGGTGATAACCACTTTTAAGGTCTAGCTTGGCGAAATACATAGCCCCTCCTAAACAGTCCATTAGATCCTCTATTCTAGGAATAGGAAACCTATACCTTATGGTAATCCTTTTGATTTCTCTTGAGTCAGTGCAAAGTCTCCACTTACCTCCTTTTTTTGATGCTAGCACTACCGGGACTGCACATGGGTTGATGCTCTTCTTAATCAGTCCTTGTTCCAATAACTCCTGCACTTGCCTTGCTACCTCCTTATTCTGATCAAGTGTGAGTTTATATGCAGCCTTGTTAGGTAAGGATGCACTGGGAACAAAGTCTATTTGAAGACTTATAGACCTTCTTGGTGGGAGTGTTGCAGGTGCTCCATCACTCACTATGTCCTTATACTCTTGCAACATGTGCTTCACCTCCTTGGGTATCTCTACCTGCAACTTGTCTTCTTCCTCCTTTGGCTTCACAAAGATGGCACACTTCACTATCTCCTCCTCATGTAGCAAGTTTAAAAACTCTTTACCGGTAGCCAATAAAACACTAGGTGTTCTTGAGGTTCCCTCTTCATTCTCTGTCAAAGACTGAATCTTGAAGGTCTTGATGTCCTTCTTAAAGGAAATGGAGTTCTCCTCTCCATCATAGATCACCTTCCTATCAAATTGCCAGGGTCTTCCTAGCAATAAGTGACATGCATCCATAGGTAACACATCACAAAGGATCTTATCCTTGTATCCTCTAATAGAGAACTCTACCCAAGTCTGCTCATTGACTAGCACACTCTGCTCATGATTCAACCATGTCACCTTGTATGGGTTAGTGTGGGGTATCCTTGTTAGTTTCAACTTCTTGACTGCCTTTTATGATACAATATTGTCAGTTGAGCCTGAATCAACTATCACCTTGCAAACTTTACCAAGAATCTTGCACCTCACCCTAAACAATGCTCTCATATGCTTAGGCTCATTCTTCTCTGGTTGTCTTATCAAGACCCTATTGAACATCAGATTTTCTCCAATCTCTGATTCAATATGGTCCACCTTAGGTGTCTTGCTGATTGAAGAGTCTTCATGTGCATATGCAACCCTCTTTCCACTGTTTGATGATGTAGGCTTGTCAGGGCATCTATATGTCGGGTTTCCCAATTGTCCATGATTGTAACACTTCATTGTTGCAAAATAGGAGTTACCTCTACCGGTGCCTCTACCCCTATTTGGACCACCTTGTGCACCTCTTCCTCTAAAATGTCCTCCTCTAAGATAGGCTTCACTGTCATGCTCAGTCAACTTGGTTTCTCCTTGTTTCCTTTGCTCATTTGCCTTGCTTTAGTAACCAGCTCGGTGATTCACTTGATCTCTACCTCTTCCTCTACCCCTATTATTGGAGTCTCATTTCCTTTTGTTCGTCTCTTCTACCTTGGTAGCAAGCTGATGACACTTCTGGACAGTAGTAGGAGTCCATAGGCTTATCTCCTCTTGAATGTTCCACTTTAGGCCACTTAGATACCTAGCCACCTTAATAGATTCATCTTCTTGGACTTTGGATCTAAGACATAGCTTTTGAAACTCTTCAGTGTAGGAGGTTACATCAAGATCATTCTGCTTCAATCCTTGTCTCTTCTTATGAAGTTGGACTTCATAATCCTCTGGTAAGTAGTTCTCCTTAATCTTACTCACCATAGCTTTCCAATTTGCAATAGGTAGCTTTCCCATACTAACTCTTTCTTCTTGCAGGTACTTCCACCATGTCAAAGTTGCTCCCCTTAATCTTGCTTTGGCAACTTTAACCTTTTGAGCCTCTGTCACTCCCTCACACTCAAAGTGCTTTTCCATGCCCTCAATCCATTCCATAACAGTGTCTATGTCCATTCTTCCACTGAAATGTGGCAATCCTTCAAAAGCCTTGGTGTTCAAAGCCTTAATAGACTTTACAAATGGTTATTCATTGAACAAGAGATCTCGTTCAGGGATAATGTCATCTATGTCTATAGTCTTCTTGCCCTTACCCTTGGTGTCTTCATCCCAAGGTCCTTCTATCCTCTGATCCACCACTTCCTCCAGTTTATCCCTCATCTCAGTCATAGCTTCTTCAAGGAGTCTATTCTTCTCCTTCTGTTCTTCCACCTCTCTAGTCAGCTCTGCATTAGTGACCATTCTTCTCTTCCCTACTGATTCACCAGTATAAAGAGACATACACAGTCCAACAAGTCTTTTACTTGCTCTGACACCAATCTGATGGGATGGGGCTTGGGATAGACTAGCCTAGTCTATGCTCTTGGATCCTTTCCTTGGATCACCTAGTGTTCTCCTCACACCCTAGGGTCTCTAGGACTTCCTTTGCTTGAGGAATCCCCTGACCTTGCCCAATCCACCCACCAATGAGTTGCTATGCTGCTCCTGAGGTCTCACCTACTCATGAGACTCAAAACCCCTTACTATGGCAAATAAGGGCTATGCTTGTTCTAAACCTTCCAAGGTCTTAGCAAGGTTATAACAGGTCTATTTCATGGTCTTCCCACCCATTCATGTGCCCCTAAGAGGTTTCAAGCCTTCAACCCCTTGCCGATTTCACCATTTTGTGTTTTTGTCTTCAAATAGGGCTACAAGGATTAGGACCAATTAGGCTTCCTACCTGGTCTTTTAGGGCTCCCTCTCACAAGCGATGCACAAACAACCCTAACTCCCAAAATGGACTGCCATTCATTTGGAAAAGACTCAAGGATTTTCTAGGTTTTAGGCCTCCAAGTGTCTGTACACTGTCCTAGGTGGATTTTAAGGTTTTCAAGGGTTTTTGTGAGGGTTTTTGGGGTCTGCCTGGGTCACAGTGAAGGTTTTGTGTTTTAGCCACCTTTTTTGGATTGGTGGAGGCTCCTCCTTCACACTAGTGATGCTTCACACACTCCTTTGCACCTCCTCCAAAGGGTGCACTCTCCTTTGACCAACCTTGCTCTCCAAGACCTCTGCAATTTGACCTCTCCTAACCGGGCACTGTCCAGTCTCACCTAGGAGTGGGTCTTTGCTTGGCCTTCCTACATTTTTAAGGGCCCTACTTGCATGGTACTATAGTACATGGTCTTCACTTCCATTCCCCATGGTTTCATGGTGTTTCCACAATGGGGAATGGAGTTATGACTTCATTTGCACAACCAGTCCAAAACTGGATAGTGAGACTGCAAACTACAAACTATTTACAAACACACTCAAAACAAAAACCTAAAATAATCACTCACAATGAAAGTATTTACACTATAGAAGACATTTCACACAGGTTTTCTCACAAATCAATCCATTAGTTTGCTCGGTAACTTCATTCAAACTAACTGGTAACCAACAAACAGTCACAGTCAAGCTTTTCTTCCTTGGGCCATACAATGTATGACCTCCAACCCATGCATTTAGGGTTTTCAATTACTTATACTACCCATTCCTTAGTCAGTGTGCCAAATTTAGGGTTGTCCATGCCAAACTAAGGATTTTGACCTCCTGGTGGAAAAGTTGCTTGACAACTTTTAAAAGTTGTCATGCAACTTTTGCAACTTTTGAGCAACTTTCTCAATGTTGCTTTTCATGACTCCTAAACCCACATTCGGATAAACCTAAGGACACCACCATGTTATAGAGGACCCCTAAACACCACAAAGACACACATACCCTCCATTTTCAAGAAAATCACAATCTTGACCTATGACCTCTAAGATCTCCACTAGGACCCTATCTAGGACCAATGAGCACATGGCTCATTATTTTATCTACAATGGCTTCATAAGAAGCATAACACCAACACAACAAGAAGGAGGGAGAGCTTGAAAGGGTTCTCCTACACCAGTAAACCCTAAGGAACCTAGTCGGGAAAACCTAAGGTTGTCGCTATTGGTTAATGAAGGCGGAATGTCTACTGAGTGAAGTTTAGTATTTACCGAGTTGCAACTGAGTAATAACATAATGCATTGGATGAATACACACGTTATTAAATGATGGGAGCTGATGAACTGGTTATCATTAAATGATTGATACAATGTGTATGAAGTTTGTTAAGGATCTACGGCAATGGAAAATCGGCAGGAAGATCTACAGCTCAAATTGAACCGCAATACCCTAGCACAAGTTCCAAGAAATGTTTGCAAGTTCCAAGGCAAGGTAAAATGTTTTCAGATTGAAGGATACATTGAACCTAGTCCAGATTACAGATCTGATGGCTATGATTAATCATGGGAAATGTGATCAAAGAGATTAAGCAGTTAGGAAATTGCTTATAAATAAGGAATTGCTGACAAATAATGTATGCGGGCAAGTGTAAGAACAGGGATGCTACATAGTGATTACCGAGCACAGAAGCTTGAAGACCTGTTTGAATAACAGAGTAAGGAGCTCAGCAGAGGGACAAGATAAGTCCTATGACTAGATTGTATTGAGAAAATAAGAATCTGCTTTAGCATTTTAGATGCAAAGTTGTAGACATACTCGTTACTGTTATTTATTTGTAAGTGACAGAAAATCTCTTAACCGAGTGGACTTAACAGTCTTATTTGTAAATACTCTAGTAAGGTGACATTATGATTGAGTGTTTGAAACCCTTTAACAAGGTCACCTCTAACAAGGTGAAGATCCTAACAGATCTGAGGGAAATCTCTTAACCGAGTCACATCTAGCAATGTGTTTGTAATCTTTAACAGGATTTGCTTTTAACCGAGCATACTCTAGAAGAGTATATTTCTTAGTGGGTCCGAAATTCCAGAGTGGTTTTTCCCTATTTGGGTTTCCATGTTAAATCTGGTGTTATGAGTGTTGTTGTTATTATCTGTTCTTAAGTTTGTTGTTATTATTATCTGTTCTTAAGTTTGCATGTTTTACAGTTTTGGTTACATATATCTGTTAAAGCTACCAAGGTTGAATCTGTTGAATATATTGAAGATTAAGTTTGTATGATTCACCCCCCCCCCCTCTCATCTTATTAACAATTGGCATCAGAGCTAACAATTGGTATCAGATCTTTGGACTCTGAAAGAAAAGTTTAAACGTAATTGACGAAAAGATCCAAAGATGTATAAGAGGGATGCACCAAAGCTGAACAAGTCATGTTTCTCTACATGGCAGAAAAGGATGAAGCTGCACCTATCAAGAATTGGAGAATATGTTGTATATTATCTGGAGAATGATTTCATTACACCTAGCACCTATCCATTGACAATGGAAGAGATAAAGGCAAAGCAAGAATATATTCAAGCAATGATTGAAATAACATCTGCATTGACGGACTCAGAGTTTAATGATCTAGAAGGCTGCAATGATGCCAAGGCAATGAGGGACAAGCTCATATCTGTGTATGGTGGTGATGAACATGTTCAAAGAGAAAAAGTGGACAGTCTAAGAGGACAAATTGAATCTATGAGAATGAATGAAGGTGAGAACATAACCGAGTACAGTACAAGGTTAAAGGAGATTGTCAATCAAATCAAAGGAGTAGGAGGAACCATTGAAGAGAAGGATGACACAAGTAAGTTATTAAGAACCCTTCTACCTACTTATGCAATTTGAATCTCTGCAATCAATGAATTGAGGTTTGTACCCAATATGCCAATTTCTTTGGATGCTACTATTGGTAAGCTACATGCATTTGAGTTAAGTAACTTTGATAACAGTGGGTTTTCGGTAAATAAAGTTGAGTCTGCATTTAGTTCTTTTCATCTTGATGAATCTGATGATTACATTGATAGAAAGTATAAGTACTCTGAAGGGAATCATAGTGGAGCAAGTGAAAGATTTTGCAAAAACTTGGAGGAGGTACACAAAATTTATGAAGAAATCAGAAAGCAAGAAGAGTTTGAAGCACTATTAGACAGAAGGCTACCAAGAGGGAAAGGTAAGTACAAAGGAAAGTTGCCTTTGAAATGTTTTAACTGTGATAGAATAGGACATATGGCTTCAAATTGTCCTGACAAAGAATCCAGTGACAAGAGAGATTACCGAGATGATAGGCAGAAAGATAATCATTACAGAGGACACCGACACTTCAAAAGAAGAGATAAAAAGACATGTCTAATAGCTGATGAGGAATCTAATGATGATAAATCAGATGAAACTGATACAGAGGAAGTTGTTTATGTGGCTATCAAAGATGGATCAGATGAAGAAAGGTACAAAGAAAAATCTTTAATATCTCACATAAATACTAATGATTCTTGGATCATAGATAGTGGATGCTCACATCACATGATAGGTGATAAACACAAGTTTGTTATATTAGAAGATTAGGATGGAAGTTATGTAAGATTTGGTAATGATGCACCATGTCCAATGAGAGATAAAGGATCTATAACACTTCTTGACAATGCTAAATGTAATGATGTTTATTGGGTTGAAGGTTTGAAATACAATTTGTTGAGTGTAGCACAGCTAAACAATACAGGATACTGAATAGAGTTTCAGAAAGGAATTGTCAAAATTCATGACAAGCATGGAAAGTTAGCAGTTATCAAGACACAAACAAAAGGTAACACATTTTACCTTGACTCAACTCGGAATAAGTGTCTATATGCAAAGATAGATGATACCTGGTTATGACATAAAAGGTTTTGTCATGTAAATTTTGATAATCTGATCAAAATAAGCAAGAAGCACCGAGTAAGAGGTCTACCGAGTCTTGAGAAGCTTGAGAATGCTATGTGTCGAGGATGCCAGATGGGTAAGATGACAAGATCAAGCTTTACAAGTAAGTGCTACACTTCTAAGGGAATTTTAGATCTTGTGCATACTGATCTTTATGGTCCTATGAAAGTTCAGAGTTATTATGGTGATAAGTATTTCATATTATTTGTGGATCATTACTCAAGGATGATGTCAGTAATGTTTTTCAAAGAAAAATTAGAAGCTTTTCAAATGTTGAAATGGTACAAGGCAAGAGTTGAAAATGAAACAGGAAGACAATTGAAATGTCTTAGATCTGATAGAGGAGGAGAGTTCACTTCTGATGAATTTAAGTTATACTGCAATGATCATGGTATAAAGAGGCAAGTATCTGCACCGAGAACACCCTAGCAAAATGGGATAGCCGAGAGAAGAAACAGATCAATTGTGGATTGTGCAAGAACCTTAATGATAGAAAAGAAGGTACCTCAAACATTTTGGAGAGAAGCAATCAGCACTGTAGTTTACACCCTGAACCGAGTACAACTGAAGAAAGGAACTTTGAAGACACCTTATGAAATCTGGTATGACAAGAAACCTGATGTAAGTTATTGTAAAATCTTTGGAAGTAGATGCTATGTTCACAAAGATGACAGAAATGGTAAGTTTGATCAGAAAAGTGAAGAAGGAACATTTCTTGCTTATTCTTCTAGAAGCAAAGCATTTAAATGTCTGATCAAATCATCTAACAAAATAGTAGAAAGTGCAAATGTGAAAATTGATGGATTTGCAGAAACAAATGATAAAGGAAACTCCAAAGAACCAGAAGATTATGAAGGATTTGTATATGTTCAATCGAGAAGTCCTACCGAGAAAATTACTAAAGGAAATGAAGAGAATATCCAATTACCGAGTGATGAAGAAGATCATACAGAATCTACCGAGCCTATATTAGCCAAGTATGTCAGAAGGAATCATGCATCAAGTCAGATTATAGGAGATAATAATGATCTAGTGATGACAAGGAATAAACTGAGACAGAACACATGTCTGATATCTGAATTTGAACCAAGGATAGTGAAAGAGGCATTTAACAGTGATGATTGGATAAATGCTATGACAGAAGAGATTGATCAAATCAAGAAGAATGACATATGGACACTGGTCCCAAAATCGAAGGACAAAAATGTAATCAGTACAAAGAGGATTTTCAGAAACAAGCTGAATGAAAAAGGTGAGGTCATTCGAAATAAAGCAAGACTAGTTTGCAAAGGTTATGCTCAAGAAGAAGGAATTGATTATGGTGAGACTTTTGCACCTATGGCAAGACTTGAAGGAGTAAGAACATTGTTAGCATACACTGCTTACAAGAATTTCAAAGTATATCAAATGGATGTCGAATCTGCATTTCTGAATGGTATATTAGAAGAAGAAGTTTTTATTGAACAACCTGAAGGATTTGTTGAAGGAGAGAATAAAGATCAGGTATGTAAACTGAAAAAAAGCTTTATATGGTCTTAAACAAGCACCTAGAGCATGGTATGAAAGATTGCACTCTTATTTAATCAAGATTGGTTTTATAAGGACAAGTGAAAATAGCAATATGTACATGAAGAATGATGAAGACAATGGAATACTGATCTTAGCCATATTTGTTGATGATATTATCTTTTGTGGAAATGACTCTTTATGCAAGAAATTTGGAAAAGAAATGAGAAAAGAATTTGAGATGTCATTAATCAGTGAGATAAAGTATTTTATAGGTCTACAGATACTGCAAATGAAAGATGAGATTTTCATTACTCAATCCAAGTACATAAAGGAAATCTTGAAGCAATTCGGAATGGAGGATCCAAAACCAGTAAGTACTCCTATGACTACCAACTGTAAACTATCAAAGAATGATGAATCTGCATCTGTTGATGAGACACTTTACCGATCTATGATTGGAAAGTTGCAATATGTTGTCACAGTAGGCCAAATATAGCACATGCAGTAGGTATAGTTGCAAGATTTTCTGCACATCCCAAGGAAACACATATGACAGCAATCAAGAGAATTTTTAGATACTTGAAAGGCACTAAGGATTATGGCTTAGTATATTAGAAAGGAAATGACTTTGATTTAAAAGTTTATACCGATGCTGATTGGGCAGGCAACATAGATGACAAGAAAAGCACAAGTGGTGGAGCTTTCTTTTTAGGAGAAAGACTAGTGAGTTGGCTTAGCAAGAAACAAGGATGTATTTCACAGTCAACAGTAGAAGCTGAATATGTTGTTGTAGCATTGAATTGTACCAATATAGCATGGATCAAACAACTGTTGGAAGGCATAAATGAGAAAGTTACCGAGCCAGTAACTATATTCTATGATAATACTAGTGCCATTAACATTTCAAAGAATCTTGTTATGCACTCTAAGACAAAGCACATCTCTATCAAATATCATTATCTTAGAGAAGAAGCTCAAGAGAAGAAAGTGGTGTTGGAGTATGTTAGCTCAAAGGAACAAATAGCAGATATTTTCACCAAGCCGCTGCCAAGGAACACTTTTGAGTATGTCAGAAGTAAGTTAGGGGTCCTACCCCTATCTTCTACTCACTGACTGAGTTCGATGAAAGCATCAATTCGATGACTCTAAAGAATACCTTTTAGGAGTTGATGTTGATTTACACACTTTAGGATGTTTTCTAAAAGTGTGTAGGAAACAAAAAAATAGGGAACAGGAATTGAAGACAAAATGCTCTAACCGAGACTGAGTTGATACCGAACAGCAAAGGAATTACTTCACACAGGAAGAAATTATATATTAGTTTTCTTTTGAAATTGTTGTCAAAGGGTGAGAAGACTAATGTATGGGGGAGAAGACTAATGACAAGGGGAGAGCATTTCAGCAATCTGAGCAATCACAGTCACAACAATCTGAATTCGAATCTTTTAGGTCAAATCAATTGGTTTTACCATCAATGCCAAAGTGGGAGATTGATGGCATTATAACAGACAATAAGAGATTGTTGGCATTATAACAGACAATAAGAGATCGTTGGCATTTCAATTAGGATATTGAGAAGGTTGTTGATAATTATGGATATAACTAATTAAGGATGTTTATTGTCTTCACAATATTATTTTGTCATTGATGTCAAGAAATTGATTTTCTGATTTAGTATGATGTTGCCATATCTTAAGAAGTATGTTTTGAATAGAATTAAGATGTCAGTAAAAGACATAGAAAGAATGTGATGAATAAGGGGAGGAATAAGTTATTCAATGGGCAACTATTACCGAGCTAGACAATGATGAGATCATGTTGTTTAGATTGTTCTGATATCCTACATATGCTATTATTTGTAAGGTTAATACTATACTATGTTACTGAGCAAGGAACCTAGTCGGTAAACCCTAAGGTTATCGCTATCGGTTAATGAAGGTGGAATGTCTACCGAGTGAAGTTTGGTATTTACAGAGTTGCAACCGAGTAATAACAGAATGCATTGGATGGATACATGCGTTATTAAATGATGGAAGGTGATGAGCTAGTTATGATTAAATGATTGATACAACGTGTATGAAGTTTGTTAAGGATCTATGGCAATGGAAGATCTGCAGGAAGATCTACAGCTCAGATTGAACCGCAAAACCCTAGCACAAGTTCCAAGAAATGTATGCAAGTTCCAAGGTGAGGTAAAATGTTTTCAGATTGAATGATACATTGAACCTGTTCAAGATTGAAGATCTGATGGCTATGATTGATCATTGGAAATGTGATCAAAGAGATTAAGCGGTTAGCAAATTGTTTATAAATAAGGAACTGTTGACAAATAATGTATGCGAGCAAGTGTAAGCACAGGGATGCTACATAGTGATTATCGAGCACAGAAGCTTGAAGACTTGTTTGAATAACAGAGTAAGGAGCCCAACAAAGGGACAAGATAAGTCCTATGACTAGATTGTATTGAGCAACTAAGAATCTACTTTAGCATTTTAGATGCAAAGTTGCAGACATACTCATTACTATTATTTATTTGTAAGTGATAGAAAATCTCTTAACCGAGTGGACTTAACGGTCTTATTTGTACATCCTCTAGCAAGGTGACATTATGATTGAGTGTTTGAAACCCTTTAACAAGGTCACCTCTAACAAAGTGTAGATCCTAATATATCTGAGGGAAATCCCTTAACCGGGTCACATCTAGCAATATGTTTGTAATCTTTAAAAGGATTTGCTTTTAACCGAGCATACTCTAGAAGAGTATATTTCTTAGTGGGTCCGAAATCCCACAGTGGTTTTTCCCTATTTGGGTTTCCACATTAAATCTCGTGTTATGAGTGTTGTTATGATTATGTGTTCTTAAGTTTGCATGTTTTACAGTTTTGGTTACATATATCTGTTAAAGCTACCGAGGTTGAATCTGTTGAATGTATTGAAGATTAAGTTTGTATGATTCACCCCCCCCTCTCATCTTATTAACAATTGGCATTAGAGCTAACAATTGGTATCAGTTCTTTGGACTCTGGAGGAAAATTTTAAAGGTACTTGAGGAAAAGATCCAAAGATGTATAAGAGGGATGCACCGAAGCTGAACAAGTCAAGTTTCTCTACATAGAAGAAAAGGATGAAGCTGCACCTATCAGGAATTGGAGAATATGTTTTATATTATGTGGAGAATGATTTCATTACACCTAGAACCTATCCATTGACAATGGAAGAGATAAAGGCAAAGCAAGAACATATTCAAGTAGTGATTGAAATAACATCTGCATTGACTGACTCAGAGTTTAATGATCTAAAAGGCTGCAATGATGCCAAGGCAATGTGGGATAAGCTCATATCTATGTATGGTGGTGATGAACATGTTCAAAGAGAAAAAGTGGACAGTCTAAGAGGACAACTTGAATCTATGAGAATGAATGAAGGTGAGAACATAATCCAGTACAGTACAAGGTTAAAGGAGATTGTCAATCAAATCAAAGGAGTGGGAGGAACCATTGAAGAGAAGGATGTCACAAGTAAGTTATTAAGAACCCTTCTACCTGCTTATGCAATCCGAGTCTGCAATAAATTAATTTAGGTTTGTATCCAATATGCCAGTTTCTTTGGATGCTACTATTGGTAAGCTACATGCATTTGAGTTAAGTAACTTTGATAACAGTGGGTCTTCGGTAAATAAAGTTGAGTCTGCATTTAGTTCTTTTCATCTTGATGAATCTGATGATTACAATGATAGAAAGTATAAGTACTCTGAAGGGAATCACAGTGGAGCAAGTGAAACATTTCGCAAAAGCATGGAGGAGGTACACAAACTTTATGAAGAAATCATAAAGCAAGAAGAGTTTGAAGCACTATTAGCCAGAAGGCTACCGAGAGGATAAGGTAAGTACAAAGGAAAGTTGCCTTTGAAATGTTTTAACTATGATAGAATAGGACATATCTCTTCTAATTGTCCTGACAAAGAATCCAGTGAAAAGAGAGATTACCGAGATGACAGACAAAAAGATAATCATTACAGAGGACACCGAGACTTTAGAAGAAGAGATAAAAAGACATGTCTAATAGCTGATGAGGAATCTAATGATGATAAATCAGATGAAAATAATACAAATGAAGTTGTTTATGTGGCTATCAAAGATGGATCAGATGAATAAAGGTATGAAGAAAAAGCTTTAATATCTCACATAAATAATAATGATTCTTGGATCATAGATAGTGGATGCTCACATCACATGATAGGTGATAAACACAAGTTTGTTATATTAGAAGATTATGATGGAGGTTATGTAAGATTTGGTAATGATGCACCATGTCCAGTGAGAGGTAAAGGATCCATATCACTTCTTGACAATGCTAAATGTAATGATGTTTATTGGGTTGAAGGTTTGAAATACAATTTGTTGAGCGTAGCACAGCTAAATAATACAGGATACCGAATAGAGTTTCAGAAAGGAATTGTCAAAGTTCATGACAAGCATGGAAAGTTAGCAGCTACCGGGACACAAACAAAAGGTAACACATTTCACCTTGACTCAACTCGGAATAAGTGTCTATATGCAAAGATAGATGATATCTGGTTATGGCATAAAAGGTTTTGTCATGTAAATTTTGATAATCTAATCAAAATAAGCAAGAAGCTCTGAGTAAGAGGTCTACCGAGTCTTGACAAACCTGAGAATGCTATGTGTCGAGGATGCCAGATGGGTAAGATGACAAAATCAAGCTTTACAAGTAAGTCCTACAAAAGGGAATTTTAGATCTTGTGCATACTGATCTTTGTGGTCCTATGAAAGTTCAGAGTTATTATGGTGATAAGTATTTCATATTATTTGTGGATCATTACTCAAGGATGATGTCAGTAATGTTTTTAAAAGAAAAATCAGAAGCTTTTCAAATGTTTAAATGGTACAAGGCAAGAGTTGAAAGTGAAACAGGAAGACAACTGAAATGTCTTAGATCTGATAGAGGAGGAGAGTTCACTTCTGATGAATTTAAGTTATACTGCAATGATCATGGTATAAAGAGGAAGTATCTGCACTGAGAACACCCCAGCAAAATGGGAAAGCCGAGAGAAGAAACAAATCAATTGTGGATTGTGCAAGAACCTAGATGATAGAAAAGAAGATACCTCAAACATTTTGGAGAGAAGCAATCAACACTGCAGTTTACACCCTGAACCGAGTACAACTGAAGAAAGGATCTTTGAAGACACCATATGAAATCTAGCATGACAAGAAACCTAATGTAAGTTATTTTAAAATCTTTGGAAGTAGATGCTATGTTCACAAAGATGACAAAAATGGTACGTTTGATCAGAAAAGTGAAGAAGCAACATTTCTTGGTTATTCTTCTAGAAGCAAAGCATTTAAATGTCTGATCAAATCATCCAACAAAATAGTAGAAAGTGCAAATGTGAAAATTGATGAATTTGCAAAAAGAAATGATGAAGGAAACTCCAAAGAACCAAAAGATTATGAAGGATTTGTATATGTTCAACCGAGAAGTCCTACCGAGAAAACTACTAAAGGAAATGAAGAGAATATCCAGTTACCGAGTGATGAAGAAGATCATGCAGAATCTACCGAGCCTATATTAGCCAAGTATGTCAAAAGGAATCATGCATCAAGTCAGATTATAGGAGATAAGAATGATCTAGTGATGACAAGGAATAAACTGAGATAGAACACATGTCTGATATCTGAATTTAAACCAAGGATAGTGAAAGAGGCATTTAACAGTGAAGATTGGATAAATGCTATAATAGAAGAGATTGATCAAATCAAGAAGAATGACACATGGACACTGGTCGCAAGACCGAAGGACAAAAATGTAATCAGTACAGAGTGGATTTTCAGAAACAAGCTGAATGAAAAAGGTGAGGTCATTCAAAATAAAGCAAGACTAGATTGCAAAGGTTATGCTCAAGAAGAAGGAATTGGTTATGGTGAGACTTTTGTACCTATGGCAAGACTTGAAGGAGTAAGAACATTGTTGGCATACGCTGCTTACAAGAATTTCAAAGTATACCAAATGGATGTCGAATCTGCATTTCTGAATGGTATATTAGAAGAAGAAGTTTTTATTGAACAACCTGAAGGATTTGTTGAAGGAGAGAATAAAAATCAGTTATGTAAACTGAACAAAGCTTTATATGGTCTAAAACAAGCACCTAGAGCATGGTATGAAAGATTGCACTCTTATTTAATCAAGATTGGTTTTATAAGGACAAGTGAAAACAGCAATATGTACATGAAGAATGATGAAGAAAATGGAATACTGATCTTAGCCATATTTGTTGATGATATTATCTTTTGTGGAAATGACTCTTTATGCAAGAAATTTGGAAAAGAAATGAGAAAAGAATTTGAGATGTCATTAATCGGTGAGATAAAGTATTTTATAGGTCTACAGATACTGCAAATGAAAGATGAGATTTTCATTACTCAATCCAAGTACATAAAGGAAATCTTGAAGCAATTCGGAATGGAGGATCCAAAACTAGTAAGTACTCCTATGACTACCAACTGTAAACTATCAAAGAATGATGAATCTGCATATGTTGATGAGACACTTTACCGATCTATGATTGGAAAGTTGCAATATGTTGTTCACAGCAGGCCAGATATAGCACACATAGTAGGTATAGTTGCAAGATTTTCTGCACATCCCAAGGAAACACATATGACAGCAATCAAGAGAATTTTCAGATACTTGAAAGGCACTGAGGATTATGGCTTAGTATATCAGAAAGAAAATAACTTTGATTTAAAATTTTATACTGATGCTGATTGGGCAGGCAACATAGATGACAGGAAAAGCACAAGTGGTGGAGCTTTCTTTTTAGGAGAAAGACTAGTGAGTTGGCTTAGCAAGAAACATGGATGTATTTCACAGTCAACAACAGAAGCTGAATATGTTGATGCAGCATTGAATTGTACCAATATAGCATGGATCAAACAACTGTTGGAAGGCATAAATGAGAAAGTTACCGAGCCAATAACTATATTCTGTGATAATACTAGTGCCATTAACATTTCAAAGAATCATGTTATGCACTCTAAGACAAAGCACATCTCTATCAAATATCATTATCTTAGAGAAGAAGCTCAAGAGAAGAAAGTGGTGTTGGAGTATGTTAGCTCAAAGGAACAAATAGCAGATATTTTCACCAAGTCACTACCAAGGGACACTTTTGAGTATCTCAGAAGTAAGTTAGGGGTCCTACCCTTATCTTCTACTCACTGACCGAGTTCGGTGAAAGCATCAATTTGATGACTCTAAAGAATACCTTTTAGGAGTTGATGTTGATTTATACACTTTAGGATGTTTTCTAAAGGTGTGCAGGAAACAAAAAAATAGAGAACAAGAATTGAAGACAAAATGCTCTAACCGAGACTCAGTTGATACCGAACAGCAAAGGAATTACTTCACACAGGAAGAAATTATGTATTAGTTTTCTTTTGGCATTGTTGTCAAAGGGGGAGAAGACTAATGTATGGGGGAGAAGACTAATGACAAGGGGAGAGCATTTTAGCAATCTGAGCAATCACAATCACAGCAATCTGAAATCAAATCTTTTAGGTCAAATCAATTGGTTTTGCCATCAATGCCAAAGGGGGAGATTGTTGGCATTATAACAGACAATACGAGATTGTTAGCATTATAACAGACAATAGGAGGATGTTGGCATTTCAATTAGGATATTGAGAAGGTTGTTGATAATTATGGATATAACTGATTAAGGATGTTAACTGTCTTCACAATATTATTTTGTCATTGATGTCAAGAAATTGATTTTCTGATTTAGTATGATGTTGCCCTATCTTAAGAAGTATGTTTTGAAGAGAATTAAGATGTCGGTAAAAGACACAGAAAGAATGTGATGAATAAGGGGAGGAATAAGTTATTGAATGGGCAACTATTACCGAGTTAGACAATGATGAGATCATGTTGTTTAGATTGTTCTGATATCCTACATATGCTATTGTTTGTAAGGTTAATACTATACTATGTTACCGAGCAAGGAACCTAGTCGGTAAACCCTAAGGAACCTAGTTGATAAACCCTAAGGTTATTGCTATCGGTTAATGAAGGCGGAATGTCTACCGAGTGAAGTTTAGTATTTACGGAGTTGCAACCGAGTAATAACAAAATGTATTGGATGAATACATGCGCTATTAAATGATGGAAGCTAATGAGCTGGTTATGATTAAATGATTGATACAATGTGTATGAAGTTTGTTCAGGGTCTATGGCAATAGAAGATCGGCAGGAAGATCTACAGCTTAGATTGAACCGCAATACCCTAGCACAAGTTCCAAGAAATGTATGCAAGTTCCAAGGCGAGGTAAAATGTTTTCAGATCGAAGGATACATTGAACTTGGTCAAGATTGAAGATCTGATGGCTATGATTGATCATGGGAAATGTGATCAAAGAGATTAAGCGGTTAGCAAATTGTTTATAAGTAAGGAACTGTTGACAAACAATGTATGCGGGCAAGTGTAAGCACATGGATGCTACATAGTGATTACCGAGCACAGAAGCTTGAAGACCTATTTGAATAACAGAGTAAGGAGCCCAGCAGAGGGACAAGATAAGTCCTATGACTAGATTGTATTGAGCAAATAAGAATCTACTTTAGCATTTTAGATGCAAAGTTGCAGACATACTCGTTACTGTTATTTATTTGTAAGTGATAGAAAATCTCTTAACCGAGTGGACTTAACAGTCTTATTTGTAAATTCTCTAGCAAGGTGACATTTTGATTGAGTGTTTGAAACCCTTTAACAAGGTCACCTCTAACAAGGTGAAGATCCTAACAGATCTGAGGGAAATCCCTTAACTGGGTCACATCTAGCAATGTGTTTGTAATCTTTAACAGGATTTGCTTTTAACCGAGCATACTCTAGAAGAGTATATTTCTTAGTGGGTCCAAAATCCCACAGTGGTTTTTCCCTATTTAGGTTTCCATGTTAAATCTAGTGTTATGAGTGTTGTTATGATTATGTGTTCTTAAGTTTGCATGTTTTACAGTTTTGGTTACATATATCTGTTAAAGCTACCGAGGTTGAATCTGTTGAATATATTGAAGATTAAGTTTGTATGATTCACCCCCCCCCCTCTCATCTTATTAACAGTTGGCATCAGAGCTAACAAACTGGAGTTTACAGGATAGTAGTTTTCCCCAACAAAGTCGCCAAAAATTTCTTGGTTAACAGATTTGTCTTTCTAAATTAACATAACGACTCGAAGTGCCCAGCATAAAGATAAATAAGTAACTAATTGTTGGAGAGATCACCAATCGCATTGGCAATCTTCGTTCTAAATTTTAGAGGTAGAACTCTCTGCTAAATCTACTATTAGGTTTTACGGTATGCTATTTACCAAAAACCAAGAAAGGAAAAGATACGCACTTCACATATGCAGGATGATGAAAATTATATTTAAATTGTTAAACAGGAATGTGAACAACACACGGTCTGCTCACAACACAATCAATTGCACAAAAAATATTGAAATGTGATGTAAATAACTAAAAAGGGAACATGCAGAATCCAAAGTTTCTACATCATTCACATTTAACCATAGTATGTAAATGAATATCAAGTGAAATGGCAGTAATTCAAAGCTTACTTCCAACATGAAAGAATATAGAAAACACAAAGTTTTGATATATTAATTCATTTCAAAGATGCCCAGAAAACAAAATTCTTCAAAAGATGGCTAATTGTCCAAAATGTAACAAAACTTTTTCAGTATTTTCCTTCCCCCTATTATCGTCTATCATCTATCTATTTATAGTTAAAGTTTTTTCCATTTTCAAGAAGCGGATCCTTTTAAATTAACGGTTTTGAAAACGACCACTTTAAACATGATTTTAAAGAAAACAAAAATTATCAGATAAACCCTATTTAAGAACCATTAATCTCATGCTCCTTCTTCTTCATCAGGAACTCGATTCAGTCCTGCAATCTGACGATCAATCCTGTCTGATTTCCTTTTTTCTTCAATCAGTACCCAAAGGACTTCAGTAAATTTGTCTTCATCAAATATAGTTGTCCAAATGTAATCACTCATGTCAAGGAGAATATCATCCTGAAAATATTTGACATCTAGTTGGATCAGGGGACCTTTGCCTTTGAGCACCATCTTGACATTGTTTGTAAAGACCAATTATCCAGAATCCTTTGTATAGAAAGCTCTTCATGTAGGCACCATTCGTGGTTCTCAGCCTACTCCACGATTTTCTCCAACAGGGTGATATCCTTTCTATATTGGTTGAAGTCGGTATGCTCTTTCCACGCAAAAGATCATAAATATCGGATGATATCTTCCTGTTCAATTTCTAGCCAATTGAAGTCTGGGTTTTGAAATGGCAGTTCACCGTCATGAGGCAAAACCATTCTAATAGGGACAACTCATGATAGCATACGCTCCTTTATCCATTTCCAAAAGCTAGTGTATTAAAATTTATCTGCAAGGGTAATAATATCAAGTGCTACAACACATGTTGCCACCTTTACGTGTCCTCAATTGCTTAATCCAAGCAAATCTTCCTGATAGTACCAAGCAAATATCCCTAATTGGATTGATGGATAAAGTCTGCCGCATGCTGGCACGATAGGTAGAAGTTGATAACAGCAGAAGCGATTTCCTTCACAGAGTAGATAAACTCAAATAATTTTCGTCGATGACTAATTATAACCCGCTCCTTGTCAATACTCATGTCACCACCTTAGCAGGCTTGATGTATCAATTTGAGTCATCTTCTTAAGAAACGTGCCAGCTTCTAATCGAGTGGTAGTCCCTCCTTGAAGAATTTATGAATCGACAACACAAGTGTGTCGAGAAATCGAACATAATCACAACTTTTGAACTGCTTCAGAAATCAATCAGAAACCTAACCTCATTGGATCTTCATGGAGAGAGATCGACCTTTTATGATTTCCTTCAACCATGTCGGGTGATCAGGTACTTTCAAAACTTGAGAACCCCATGATAAAGTTAATAAGGCAAGGGACTGGTGGCTTAGTTTTGAAAATACATAAGGACGCAACTCGGGATTCATATTATTAAAGCGGATGAAGGAAGACCCTAAAGAAAGACTTCAAGACATGGAAAACTTGTTGACATGGTGTTTAAAATTCATGAGTAACAACACTTCTTTAGGAGCATCCCTATTTGTTTTTGTGACATATTTCCATTGTAGTCTTTAACTTAATTTTTTTACTTCTTCTTTTCAATAGTGTGTAGCGCCCACCAACAACCCCAGAGAACTTACACTAACAACCTAGAAATAGAGTAAAAAAAATTTGTTTACTAATTAAGTTTCCATTTAACCTTATCTAGGCAATGCGATTAAAAAACTAGTTCACTTATTCTTATCTCAGTGATGAATCTTAAACATTGATTGTCCAACTAGGTCCTTGACATAAGTGGAAACATGGTTACATGGTCTCATATAGCTCCCTAGGGCATATTGATGCCACTACTTAAACTCAATACTAACTTTATGATTCTTAATCCATGCATTAGATTTACAACTTACATGACAATGCATGTATGCACTTAATGATCTAGCTAATATATATACATCCATTACATGTCATGATAATGTCACATAAATGTTTAACTTGTTGCCCAAGGCTATTTCCATTATAAATACATAAGATATAACTTACTAAGTACATTACAGCACAAGCATAGCAATTTCAACATAGGTGTTCGAGTCTTAACACATGTTTTACAATGTTTTCCTAAAAGATGAATCAAAAAGAGTATATACTCTTTTCACATAATTACAATGTTGTCCCCAAAAGATGAAACAACAAGAGTCTATACTCTTTCCAATGCTCCCCAATAAGACACATAACCATTCCTAAATCAATAATACATATGAACCATTACATCAAAAGGTGAACTCCATTTAATACCTAAATCTAGTGTATAATCATGGATACACTACATGCTACTAATACACAATCCAAATGATTCTAAGATTGCTCGAGCTTAAAATGATTCCTACACTATTACACAATAAGTACATCTCATATGACATGAAGTTTTTGTACATAAATCTACTCCATAGAATCCATAGCCATCACGAAGGAAGATCCAAGTCCACGCACAAGAATCACAACATCAAGAAGGGAAAAACCCCAATGGCAAATTGCTCCAACCATCTGACCAATGTGGAACCTACAAGGAACCGCCCCCCGAGCTAGGAGATGTCACTAGGTCCCAACACACACACTACACCTAGGTTGACGCTTAAGACCAAAGGGACTAACACCAAGAAAGACTTCCATATGCGTGGACCAAACACCAATGTAATCAACAACCAAGATAACTCCCAGAGGCCAACTAAACATCAAAACACAAGTGCGAAAGTAAAACACAAGGGAATCACATGTACAAGCGAGTGTCATCACATGTCATACCAAAACAAGGCTCTAGCCTAAGGGCATGCAGAGCCATCTCAACCTTTGAGATACCAAGGGAGATTGGCTTACCGTCTCCATGGTCTTCTCATACTTAGCCTAAAACATCCTCCCTAGGACTGAGTCATGAGGCACTATCATTTGTTATCTTTTTATTTAAGTATCTACCCATTCCCATTCATTAATTAATTGTCACTTGATTAGAACAAGGTAAACTCCCTTATGCCCAAGAGGTCTGGACTTCATGCATCTTTACAAGGAACCTCATGATAGTCTATCTCTCATGACCCTGGGTGTCATAAAGGAGCCCACTCCCTTACATGGACCCAAAATCAACATTACAAGAGGCTCTATGCTAAATAAGTAAATCTGAAGTAAAACATTATACAATGCCAAATCATGCATAGACGAATACTCATGAAATTTGAACATCAATATACAAAATAAATGAGCCTCTTGACCAATGAAATACAAAAATCAAATCATAATGCAACTGCAACCAAATGAATATACCCAGCAAGGCCTTCACACTTGTCCTTAAAATCAGCAACATAAGTAATCTAACTTCCATGGAAAAAGATCATGGGACATATCCAAATAACAATACAAGTCTTGAATCCAAGCAAAGGCATCAAAATTGAAATTAAAATTAATTTGAAACACAACACACGCAAGACAGCCTTTGGTACCAAAACATAGCATAACATAACACATAAAATGACATCCACAAAAGAAGACAATAAATCAAGTTGGGGCAATGTTTACATTACGCTTAGCCCACACTGTAACTCGCGGGATTCACCCCAATTCACAGTGAAACATATAATCCAAACCTTAAATTTGTATACAACCATTACATGGACTCATACGCTTAGCAATAAAATGGTCAAATAAACATCATATTACAGCATTCAAATTTTTTGAGTACACACACACACACACACACACACACACACACACACACACACACACACACACACACACACACACACACACACACACACACACACACACAGAGAGAGAGAGAGATATATATACACAAATCTACCCAACATACTAATGATGAATAACGAGTATATCGAACCCATCAAAAGGGGTGTTTAACCCCATTGAATATGATAATTACCAAACAACGGCAATACTAGATAACTCCCAACACCAAATTGTGGTGTGGTTGTTGTGTTATGAACCCACCACAACATGGGTGGTGCAATGCACACACCACATTATTGGTGGTGATGTTGCACTCCCCCCATGTTGTGGGTGGTGTTGAGCACTCACCACGACATGGTGGTGTTTTTGCACCCCCCCATGTCGTGGATGGTGCTTGGCACACTCTGTCTCTACTCAAACATTTATTTTTTTTCTTGATTGTTATCATTATTACATATGAATATGTATGCTTGTAAAACCTCTTAAATATATACATTATCTTTTGCCAATTGGATCCATAAATCCATCCATAATTTTTTTGCATATATTTTATCATAGATTCCTTCTTCCACTTTTTATTCCAACACCTTTGTTCAAAATGATCCTCTGGTCCACAAAAACTACAAGGATGAAGATTCCAACACATTTATTTACCATGTCCTTTCCTATGACAATGAGAACTTTTCATTTCTTGAAGTGATTTGCTATAAATTTTTGTACTTGTAACATCATCTCCTTTACATTTCTTATAGGACCTTCATTATCCTCGCAATTGGTACAATGTGCTTAGAAAATTTTCTAGTATATCCTAGCCTTCCAACATTCTTTGGAGAATATTCTTTATCATTATCATCACAACTATGAAGACTTGTAGATTCAAAAATATCATTCTCTCCAACCTTCAACTTTTTATCAAAAGAAGATTTAGCTATATCACATTTTTCAAATGATACATGAATAACACAAATCATTTGTCTCACATGAGGCATTACATAGTGTAGGCTTAGACCTTAGCAGTTGATTTTTCTTTTGATATGCTACAAGCATTTGATCCAATTGATTATTTTCTTCTTTAAATTTTAATGTATCATCCTTCAATAAATGGCTTTCCTCTTCCATCATGTTCATCTTCTTTCTTGTATCTTCTATTGCCTTTTTAACCTCCTTATTATAAAAATTTAACCTATCCTGTAGTTCTTCATTGTGTATTTTAACTTCAATTCTTGTTCAAGATTTTTATTTTCACATAATAATTCATGTTTATCCTTTTTTAACTCTACTATCCTTGCTATAAATTCTGAATTAAATATTTCAACTTTTATCAATTCATCTCTAAAAAAATCTCTTGCATCCCTTAAAATATCATTTTCATTTTTGAATCTTTCTCATGGATACATAATTACTTGAATGAAAATCCAACATTTTTACTCCTTCCCAAATTTTTAACAATAATATCTTCCTTACTATAATCTCCCTCCTTATGCAAACTAAGCTCCTGCAATAGAACCAATGTTGATAGAAAACCTTGACCCAAGTGTAAGGTTTGATATTCTATCATATGGAGTCAACCTTGGCGAGATGCATTAAAAAGGAAGAACTTAAATATACAATATGTATAAACCAATTTATAATAAATTACACACATTCATATTTACACCAATAACATCATATATTAATATACTTTAATGTCTTGCACATGTATTATAATATATTCATCATAATTCATCCATATAATATATGACATATATATTCTGAACTTCCTTATACCCACATATATTTAGTCCATATTGTTCCATACATGTTTCCACATTCTTATTTCCCACTTTCTGCTCTTTATATTGTCTCTTTATGCCTCTTCATAATCTATTTCCATCACATCCCTTCATTGTAACTCTTAATTATCTCTTTCCCAGGAATTTGCCCTTAATTCTATAATATTTTACCATTTTATAAGTCATTTAGACATATTAGAGGTGTTTTAAGGCTATTTAAGGGGTATATAATTGATGTATGGGTTTGAAAAGGACCCAGACATATATAGTGCCTCACAACCCTAATTCTTATCAACAACAATTATACAATATTTATTATTTAGGTTTTATATTTTATATTATATTAAATCATAATAATAACTAGTAAACATTAATTTAGTAATATTAATATATATAAGAGTGATAAATCTATTACTATGTCATTTTTGAAACATTAAATAAATTATAATGAAATTAATTATCAACAAAACATAAAAATAATATTCATATTAATATAAAATTATATTTTATTAGTTTAGAATTATAATTAAATATTTTCAAAGTTATCATTTATAATATATATTTTATTAATTATTATTTAGCTTATAATAATAACTTATTATTAAGATAAAAGATAATTATTGTTTATCAAATTATTATTATCTAAAAATTGATTATGAATTTCCCCCAATCCCTATATCTTTGCATCTCTATTTTTAAATGATTATAATGTTTCTACAATGAATTTAATATATTTTATAATAAAATATTAGAAAAAACTTATAATAAGCTAGTGTATTATAACTTAATATATTAAAGATTATTTGATAGAATAATGTATAATAAAGTATAAATGTTTATAAAATTTAATCAGAATTAAATGTTCATAATAATTGTTTTGCATAGTAAACAAGGGACGCAATGCGTCATTTTCCTACCAATAGTGTTGATAGCAACGGGGAGAGATATGTGGGGAGAGTAAGAAAGAGGGAGATAATGTGTGTGTGTGTGTGTGTGTGTGTGTGTGTGTGTGTGTGTGTGTGTGTGTGTGAGAGAGAGAGAGAGAGAGAGAGAGAGAGTAGAGAGAGGGAGATAGAAAGAGAGAGAGTGAATAAGAGAGAGATCTAGATAATGAGATATAGATAAAGAGGGAGAAGGGAGATTTGAAGAAAGGGATAGAGGGGGGAGAGTGAGAAATAAAGATAGAGATAGAGACAAGGAGGGAGAAACAAAGAGTTTATGTGTGAGTGATAAAGATATATGCATAGAAATAGGGAGGGAGAAATATGGTGTGTGTGTGTGTGTGTGTGTGTGTGTGTGTGTGTGTGTGTGTGTGTGTGTGTGTGTGTGTGTGTGTGTGTGTGTGTGTGTGTGTGTGTGTGTGTGTGTGTGTGTGTGTGTGTGTGTGTGTGTGTGTGTGTGTGTGAGAAAGAGAGAGAGAGAGAGAGAGAGAGAGAGAGAGAGACATGGATGGACAGTGTGTTTGAGAATGATATATACAAAGAAAGAGATAAAGAGAGATATAGAGATAGATGGAGAGAGATAGAGGGATGAAAGGATAGAGGGATGAAAGGATAAAGACGGGGAAAGATGATACATAAATAATATAATTATAGTGAAGGTGATTATTGCACTCACTATTATAGAATATAATAAATATAATTATAATATTATTTTTAAAATGAAATTACATTATAAAAATAAAAATAAAATATAAAACCCAAATTTTTTTTATATATAATTAAATCATTTGTTTTTTAATTTATTTAAACAATAAGAGATTTTTTTAAATATATAAAAAATAAAATAAATAATTAAAAGATGTAAATGTTACTACTAAAATGTATATTTTGAAATCAACATTATGTGTGAGACAAATTATTAATACTTTATAAGGGTCATAACTAAATATAGTGATATAGCAATAACATGTAGTCTAAGAATAGTAAAACGTCATAAGTCTAAGCATCAAGTAATCAAAGTAGAGTATAGGTATCATTGGAATGGGATAATGGGTATATAGGCATTAAAAAAAGAAAATTATCATGATAAAATCAAGTGTGGATTATAACAATTACAAAAGTATGAAATAAGGAAAAAATAGAAAAAAAAATGTGACAAAGATAAAAATATACAAAGGATGGGATGATGGGTATATAAGCATATAAAATAAGAAAACTATCATGATAAAATTAAGTAGGGGTGTAAAACAAATTTCAAAAGTATGAAATAAGGAAAAAATAGAAAAAAAAATGTGACAAAGATAGGAAAAAAAAAGGATAAGGTGTGAATGGATAATAAAAAACAAGGTAAACACTTAGAAAACAATTAAGAAAAAATTAAAAAATTATGTATAAAAAACAAGGAAAAAATAAAAATGTTGTCTATACATTTAATTTAATCCATCCAAATAACATAATGAAAAGTCACCATTAAAATATATTTTTTTATTATCCAATGTGATGATTAAGTAATGTTCCAAAAGTGAGCTCGACACTTGGTGAGGGCTCTTTCCTTGTTTAGTCGAGTCCCGAGTCATGCCACAAGGGATTGAGAACTCGAAGCTCAGTGAACTTTTTGTTTCTAGCTAGGCGAGTATCCGAGAAGAATGGTTGCTAAAGTGATATACAAAAGTCACTCGGGACTCATTAGGGGTGTTTTCTTTATCTCAACGAGCCTCAATTAAAAGAGGACAATGCACCCTGTCAGCTAATGAAAAGGGGTCCAACGTGTCATCTCGATACATGGCGAGGCACATGGGATGACTTCAACAAGTTTCGAGTAGAAGAAAGGAATGTTGAAGATACATGTGGACTTGGGGGGAAACTCAAAAGGGTGACATGTGTCAAGAGAAAGTGTCAAGTCAAGCATCTGCGGGTAGTCGTAGATGTTGCTCGAATCGATGGATAAAAATTTAAGAGGATTGACATGAAATAAATTAAAAGGCAAGGAATTGGGAACGTGAAATTTATGATTAGAGGACAAGAATATCACGGCAAATTGCTTGCACAAAATCAGCTTCAGATGGGATAATCATAAAGTTTTATATGTAGTGAACCCAATGAATTCAAAGCAGTGACGTAAAGGGTTGCGTGGGTACAAATGATGGAGTCTTTTGAAAGAATAATTGAATTGACAGTTGGGAGATTAATAAGGAATCTTTAGTTTTCCAAAAAGACATAAAGCATAAAAGGTTGTTTGCATGCGTGATATTATGAAGTCTGGCTATTTTCAAAGCCTCTGAGATTTTAAGTTAACAGTCAATGCATTGGCCAAGCACAATTATAAGAGTAACCCTATGTGTTTGTTTGAGAGAAATTTCAGAAATGGAGCGATCATATGCGGAAAAAGACTATGTGTTTGCAAGGAGTAAATTTTGTGATACTGGGTGGAGGAAATTTCAATAAATTGACTTGTAGATAAAGGGATATTGAAAATTTGAGGGGTGGATAAAGGGATATTGAAAGGATGCCTATGTTGTAGAGTGCCTTTCAAGAGTTACCCATAATCATCCCTTCACCATTAAACAATTGAGAGGCAAGGGGAGGAGAGAGGAGAATAATGAGGACAGGTGGTGGATGGCTCAGATGCAAAGCTTGTGAAATTCAAATTGAATGCTAGAGATGCAACCCCCGTTCTCATTACAACATTTCTCTTTGAGCTCCTCTTTCCACTTTACTAGCTTTTCTTCTAGTTCAGTGAGTTGCCCCTCTAGTTCTGAGGATTTTTTCCTTTTGGTGTTATGGAGTTCCTCTACTATATTATCTAGCTCCTTTGCTAGTTTGTGTAGCTCCTCTTCTAGTTTGTGGAGCTCCTCTTCTAGTTAGTATGGTGTGAAACTTGCCTCCTTTGAGACATTTGCAATGTGATGATTTTCATAAATCAAAGCATTTGAACTTCGATAGTGTTTTATTCTCTACCCAGGCGGTCTCTAATACACATGGTCTAATGTTATCTTGTTCTAAAGTTAAAGTAGGGTTTCTTTTTTGCATATAACCAAAAATGTGTCAAAAGGAGAAAGAGTCAGTTGTAAACAACTTGAATCTTGTTGCATTCCTTGATGATATAAAAGGAATTATGTTGGTTAACAGATTTGTCCTTTGATAAAACTAACATAACACTACTTTATTTCCCCTTAAAGAATAAAACATTAACCAAACAGTTGGGTAAACTCATGAAAGTTTCCCTCTAAATTTTTCTGAGGTATATCTCCCTCTTTAGATTTTCAATCAATGAAAACAAGAAAATAAACTATGCATATACTTTTAACCAGAAAGTACGAAAAGGCATTTTCACATCTACACATGACTATGTTGTAAATGCAATCTTTTAAATATCAAGTTCTCAAATGACAAAACTCACAGAATTTGTTATGTTTCGCACCTCTCATTCAAAGAAACTTTCAGACTTAATTTCCCCTTAAGTGCATAACATTTCACAAGAAATAAAAGACTATTTTGACAGAGATGAACCCCAACAGAAATTCAATTTCCTTCATCAAACACACAGATTTGAGACTTCCAAAATAATCACTTTCCTTCATTCACAGATAAATGAGTATTCCTTTTTGAAATATTAGGTAACTACAAAATAAAATGTATCGTCTGAAAGCCAAAAAAAATCTTCGAGCCTCAAATAGTCTTTTAAAAATATATAAATAGCCACAGATCGGCTAACTGAAGTTTAGGGAAACACAGAGTTACATAACTCTGCCCCTGAGTCAAGATTCAGTTCTAAAAACATAACCAGAAAAAACTAACTTTTTAAATTTTCCTATAACTCATCACAAAAAAACTTCAAAGGCCTGCACAGCCGAGATCGCAGCTACGAAGCGGGATCTTTGGGCTAGTTTTGCACTGTGCTGGTGACACGTTTTCAGTATAAATGAGCAGCTGAAAAATTATGTATAATGACAAAGTTTGTAAATTTGATGTTTGCAATCCTCTGGTGCCAAATTTCCTTGTCTTTCCGAAATTGGGCCATGATATCCGCATGACTTCCCAAGTGTTTTATGCATGGGAAAAGTAAGGATTCAATCTTTGCCATAGTTGAGAAGTCGTTTGTTGTTAGAGCCTTTGCTTCCGTGAAATAATTAATTTTCCCTTCAAAAGACTAAGTAATGACTTCCAGACTTTTTATGGTTTTCCCATCCTCTTTCAGGCATTTAATCCCTATGCACTTCAAATCATTCTGCATGGATAAATCGAGTTGAGATAACTTGTCTCACAATTTAGCAGATTCTTCACATCCCTGATCTACTACATAATTTCACCACTCAATGTTTATCCTGCACACATAGAGGATATTATCATCCAGACCCTGTACTGATTTTTCTGACAGAAACTTCATGATGTCATACTTTTGTACATCAACCATTTGAGCTTCCACAAATCTCCATTTGGTTTCTTCCTTCTTCCAATTGGCAATTTCCGTCTCCAGCTCTTTCATTACAATTATGGCATTTTTGTACACCTTACTCAAATTTTAAAGTATTTTATGCCAGATTGAGTGATCTCCTCCAACCATTATAGGAAAATATCAGTCACCATCTTACTCTTGTGAATTTGGCCTATAATTTATTGATTAGCAAGTGACTTAGGATTGAATGACATAGGCAGTTGTGAAATCGGCTGAGTATTAGGATTATGAATATTGTTTATATACTCTTCCATATGCCTCGGCATTTCCTTGAGATCTTGTTTATCCTTCTCATCCTTCCATGTCCTATTTTTTATTCTTTTGGTGGAGGCCTCCAAATGGTGTATGTCTGCTACACACGATTTAGCACCCAAATTAACTCTTTCAACCCTGAAATATTTTGCTGACAGATTTTCTATTTCCTTATCCAAAATAGGGCGAGCTATCTCAACAGTTCAATTATTTGTATCCTGATCAAAATCTATTTTTGAAACCATCTTCAGCCTTTTAGATTTTAGAGTTTTACCCAATCATTTGCTAACCATATATTCAATAGGAACCGAGACAGGAACCGCATCTCTTTTTGCTACTAAGAGTGGTGTCTAACCAATGGGGAGTATTGGAACTTGCATCTTTATTACTTGGGATTGCTCAACACTTACATCGGCCAAGATCAATGAACCTTTAGTGCCTTCTTCTTCTTTTTCAGGATCTTCAATATTTCCAACTTCCAAGGTGGATATCTTGATGTTTTATTCTGCCATTCTACTCTCAGCTTCAAGAGACCCTTCCAAATCAACCACCATTGTACTTTTTGGCAATTTTTTGCCCTTGTTCTTGGTTCTTGACCTAGTAACACAAGTTGGAAGTTGGCTAACAAGAGACTTATTTGAACCTTTGACAATATCTGCCTCAAGTTTAACCTTGGAACCACCTGCAACACAATTTTTAATAGATTCATTAGACAAAACTTTTTGAACAGGAGAATCTTCGATTACTAGTTTTCCCAATCTCTGTTTTCATAGCCATTGCTCAGTTTTATGGATAACAAGGAATGTTTTCATTTGAATCTGATCTTCCTCCTTATCCCAGACTATCTCAGGGATTGGGGAACCTTGTACTTTTTCTGCATACTGTGGGTCAATCAGATATTCACCATTATCCATAATTCTCATTACATTCATTCTGAGCTAAAAGGAAATAATTTGGTCCACTATGAACCTGGAAAATGTTCTCCTTCTCATTTCAAATTCATCTCTGCAATCCTCCCATAAATCTTCAAGTTGTGAAACATGAGAATAACTCTCTTTAAGAGCTAAATGTGTGTGAGCGTAACCTTCATTGTCGAAATTTGGTCGAGTTGCATATTGTTGAAGGTTAAGCTTTTTAAAATCAACCTCTAAGTTCAAAGAATCAGAAACAGAGTGACAAATATAATAACCCAGCTTAGCTAGAAAATAAACGCCTGAATCTTGTCTAGCCAAAGTCTTCTTGTCAATATGAGAAAGCTACGTACACAATTCAATTAGCATAAAGAGATCAAGGGAAAACCTTGGTAGTTTAAATGGTTCTCCTTCGAACCCTCCAATCCTGATATAGGTGAAATGAGGATACTGAATGAAATAACTTCCATATGTACTCATTAGTTGCATAGCCTCATCGGATAATCATTGTTCACATTTCCTTACAATTCATAAACCAGTCTCCCTACAAACACATCATGAACTCTTCTGAAATCCTCATGACATTTATGTAGCTGAAGGTGCAGATGGTAATCATAAATTTTCATCCCATCAACCCATTCTGCATGATGCAGACCTGGCCAAGGTCTGACACACGCCAAACAATAAAACAAGTATGAGGACATATGAAATTCCTTTTTTTGAGGCAATTACTTAGCCCTTCATGCAATCTCTTAGCAATTAATTATGCCCAATCTATATATCTCTTCTCATCTAATATGACCTGGATGAAAAAGTGCATCCAGTCTTCCCAATAAAATGCCTGTTGGATTCCTTTTACCTTATGCAGCAAAATGACAATGTCCCTCACTTCTTTAATAAAATGCTCTCTAATTAAGGGCTTGGGCAGTCTGGAACCACCCTTCTAAAATTTCAGGAGCCAATTTCTAGCTATAACACTTTTGTACTAGGTTTTCTTTTATGAGAAAAACCCATACGAGGTGGTTATTGTCCAATCTTCATACGGCTCTTTAGTGAGAATTTTAAAGATGACCATAATAGTTTCCCTATTCACATTCAACAGGTTACCCCCATTTGCATTTCTGATACATCTGTGTTCGGGGTCATACTTTTTCATGCACTCGAGTACTAACTCAGGGCACTGTAGAGCAAAAGGAAAAACTAAAGCTTCTATCAACACACTATCTACAATCCTTCCCATCATGGGTGAACCAGAGGAATTCTTATCTCTTTCTAAAAATTCATCTAAATCAGCATGAGCTGGGGACGTATCCCCAAATTCTAGAAGGGAGAAACTAAGACCTGATTTTGGCCCTGATTTTGGTGGAATGGGTCTCATTTTTAAAACCAAAATAGGTTGCAATAACACCCACTACGGCTACTACAACAAAAATTAACAGTTTCTTCCTTGAAGCACAAAAATGACAGAGATGGCAAAGATTTTCAACTCACCTTTCATGCAACTGAGTGTCTGCTAATTCTAAGAAAATTACCTCCAGTGTCGAACCTCCACCTTTCTTAAATTAGCTTTTTCATGAAGATACAAATCATTTTTTGTACAAATACAATATAAATGGCTAAAAATATGGTTTCATGATTACCACAACTCATTCACTCATGTTGAGTGACTTTTGGAAATGTGCCTCTAATTCACTTGACAGTTTTGGGTTGATCGAGCTAGCCTACATCGATGGAACAACAGAGTGTTACCTTCTTGGTAGTAGAACACCTTCTGATCGGTATGACTTACACCGATATCTTCTCTCTATAGGGATAACTTTGACTTTCGGGATGACTTCATAAGAGTTGTGTCGATACGTGATTGATCTACCTTAGGCGGTCTGGGTCATCATCAGCTGTTGGAGGATCATATGAAAAAGTTAAGGAAGTCTACAAACTAGACTTTATTGTATTTTTGACATACTGTTAATAAAGTCGTTGTCTGTTGGTGGTGGGTTTTTCTCCCGAAAGGGTTTTCCCAAGTTAAATTTGTGTCTTCTCTCTCTCTGTTGTTTAATTGTGTATGCTCATGCTTATGCCATATTCTGTAAATGTTGCAAAATTTGTAAACACTATTTGTTTCCCCTGCAAATTAACATTAGGGAAGCGAATTTCCACACTTGCTTTCCTTACAAGTGGTATCAGATCTTGGCCTGTTTTGTTATCCTTGTTGGGTAGGGTTGGTTTTTTGTGTCAATTATGTTTCAGTGGGAGTCTTGCAGAGTGTCTACTCATTTGTTTTACAGGTTGAGATGACGAGCACCTCAGGGCGCATAGACATGGAGAAGTTTAATGGTTCCAGTTTCAAACTATGGAAACTCAAGATGGAAGACTTGCTAGTCGACAGAGATCTTTGGATTGCTATGGTTGCACAGAAACCTACAGGCATGAAGCAAGAGGATTGGGATTTAGCCGACCGGAAGGCAAGGGGTCTAATCAAGCTATGTCTTGCTGATTCTGTTTTGTTGAACGTCCATGAGGAGAAGACTGCTTATCTTCTCTGGAATAAGTTGGGAGACATTTATCAGGGCAAATCCTTGGTGAATAAACTTTTCTTGAGGAAGAAGTTGTACTCTCTGAAGATGGATGCAGGAACACCATTGGTAAACCACTTAAATGCATTCAACATGGTTCTTGCATAGTTAACTTATGTTGGTGTGTCCATACAGGAATAAAAATGTTGCATGTTGTTATTGTGTTCATTGCCTGACTCTTGGGAACACCTAGTGATGGCTATTGGTAGTACTACGACCCAATTCAAGATGGATACTGTGGTAAATACCCTTTTGTCAAAAGAAATGAGAAAGAATTCTTCTGAGACGACAAAAGATGCACTCTCTGTTCGAGGCGGACTGAAGGAAAAAGACAAGAAGAAAGGCAAGAAGTCCAAGTCTCAAGAGAGATTTAAATCTCCAGGCAAGAAGTCAAAGGTGAAGTGCTAGAATTGTGGGCAGAAAGGGTATATCCGAAAGGATTGCAAGGAGGAGAAGAAGAAGAAGTATTCTGACACTGAATCTTCTCAGAGTGATGTAGATGCATTTGTAGCAGCCCTGGAAGTACCTACCTCAGATGACACCTAGTTAGTAGATTCTGGCGCATCTTTTCACATGACCTCCCACAAGGAGTGGTTATCGAAGTATGAACCGTATGCTGGTGGAAAGGTATATTTGGCTAGTGATTCTACATTGGAGATTGTAGGGAGAGACAAAATTTAAATTCAATTCCCAGATGGTAGAGTGAAGGGGATCAATGGAGTTCTTCATATACCAGGTCTAGCAAGAAACCTTCTCTCTGTAAGTAAACTTAATGACGCTGGAGTACAAGTTACATTTGTATATGGTGGTTGCAAGATGACTAGGGGTTTTGTTGTATTGGCAAAGGTTGATCGCATTGGTACATTGTATAAGTTAAATGTTGAACCTATATGTTTTAATGTAGCTTCTGAAAAGTTTGTTAAGACAACTGTAATGATGCATAATGCTAATTCATTGGAAGCTAAACTTCCTGCTAAGAAAAAAATGATCTGGAATAATAGGTTAGGCCACATAGGTGAAAAAGGTTTAAAAGCCTTGAAGAATAATCATCTGGTTGAAGGTCTGGATGATTGTAGTTTTGAGTTTGATTTCTGTGAACACTGCATATATGGAAAACATAACCGTGTTCAGTTTTATTCCAGTTCTCATAAATCTTCTGACATTCTGGATTATGGCCACTCTGATGTGTTTGGTCCAGTGGATGTTCCTTCTCTGTCTAAGTCTAAGTACTATGTAGCTTTTGTAGATGATTATTCAAGAAGGGCATTTGTGTATTTTCTTAAAAGTAAATCAGAAGTGTTCAGTCGGTTTAAGGAATTTAAGAACCTTGTTGAAAATCAGATTGGGAGAAGGATTAAATGTTTAAGAACATACAATGGTGGTGAATACTGTAGTGCATATTTTGACAAGTACTGTGTTGATCATGGAATTAAGAGACATAATATTGTACCTTACACTCCACAACAAAATGGAGTCGCTGAAAAGTTGAATCGGTCTCTAATGGAGAAAGCAAGAAGCATGCTGAGTGGAGCTGGCTCGGAACAAACATTCTGGGCTGAAGCAGTTGCTACAGCGTGTTACCTGCTGAATCATTCTCCTACTTCAGCATTGGTTGACAAAACACCTATGGAAGCATGGTCTAGTAAGAAACCTTCTTTAAGGCACCTTCGTGTTTTTGGTGCAGAGGCATATGCTCATGTGCCTGATGTGAATAGATCTAAGTTCGATAACAAAGCGGTTAAATGTATCTTCATTGGCTATGGAGTTGGTGTGAAAGGATACAAACTTTGGAATCCAGTGACTGATAAGGTTATGTACAACAGAAGTGTGATTTTTCATGAGCTGAAGCCTATGTCACTAGATCATGATATAAAAAAGAAAGGAGAATTTGAGGTTGAAATTCCTCCCGCCAAAGAAGAATCTCCAGCGATACCTAAAGATGAGGAGAGTTCAAGCAGTTCAAGTAGTTCTAAAGAAGAACATGGTGATGAGCCTCCTATGGAACCTCAAGAAGCCTCAACACCAGAGTTGAGAAGATCTACTCGAGAGAGGCGGCAACCTAATAGGTATACACCTAATAAGTACAGTCACTCTATGTTGAATGTTAATTGTGCTTATGCTTTACTTGCAGATACTGATGAGCCTAGGACTATCAAAGAAGCAATTGAAATGTCTGATTCAGATTCCTGGTTGGAAGGCATGAATGATAAAATGTCATCATTGAATAAAAATGGAACTTGGGATTTGGTTCCATTACCTAAAGGCAGAAAGCCTATAGGTTGTAAGTGGGTGTTTAAAAAAAAAGTATGGTCCAAATGGCAGCATTGACAAGTACAAAGCAAGGCTAGTTGCAAAGGGGTATTCGCAAAAAGAAGGTATCGACTATGGGGAAATCTTCTCTCTTGTAGCTAAGCTGACATCTATCATATTTCTCTTGTCACTTGCAGCAACATATGATTGGGAGATTGAGCAGATGGATGTGAAGACAACATTTCTTCATTGTGATCTTGAAGAAGAAATTTATATATCCCAGCCTGAGCATTTTGTGGAAAAAGGTAAAGAACATCTAGTATGCAAACTCAAGAAGTCTCTGTATGGTTTGAAACAATCTCCCAGAATGTGGTATCAAAAGTATGATGCATTTGTTTTGTCCTTGGGATTTGTGAGATCGAAAGCTAATCATTGTGTTTACTACAAAACTGATGGTGATAGGATCCTTATCATAGCTTTGTATGTAGATGACATATTGTTCATAGGAAACACAAAAGGTATAATCTCAGATTTAAAATCTCAGCTTTCTATGAAATTTGAAATGAAGGACTTAAGACCAACAAATTACATTCTGGGAATGGAGATAAAAAGGGATAGATCTAAGATGAAACTTTAGCTCAGCCAGAGAAAATATATAACCAATGCTCTTGACAGGTTTCATATGTCCGACTATAAACCACAGGTTGTTCCCATCTTGTAGGGAACTAAGTTGTCTGTGCTTGACAGTCTAAAATCTTTAAAAGAGATTGAAGACATGAAAAATGTACCTTATGCAAGTTCTATAGGCAGTCTGATGTATGCTATGTTTTGTACAAGACCAGACATTTCCCAACCAGTGGGAGTACTTAGCAGGTTTATGTCGAATCCAGGAAAGTCGCACTGGGATGTTGTAAAGAGATTGTTTAGATATCTGAAGGGCACTTCAGACTTTGCATTATGTTATCATGGTAATCTAAAGTATTCAAAGAGAACTCTCAGCATTTATGGTTATACAGATTCTGATTGGGTAGGGGATATTGACAACAAAAGATCCATTAGTGGATATGTTTTTGTCCTGAATGGTGGAGCAATTAGTTGGATGAGCAAGCGGCAAGTTGTAGTCGCTTTGTCCACTACAGAGGTAGAATACATGGTGGCCACACATGCTTGTAAAGAAGCGGTCTGTCTTAGGCGTTTGAGTTCAAATATTGGTTTTGATACAGGGCGGGTTGAAATTTAGAGTGACAGTCAGAGTACCATATGTTTGGTAAAGAATTCTACTTTCCATGTCAGATCGAAGCATGTTGATGTTCAGTATCACTTCGTTCGTGACATGGTGGAAGATGGAAAAGTTTATCTTAACAAGGTAGACACTCTGGAAAATGTTGCAGATGCCTTGATGAAATCGGTGAGCACGCACAAGTTCAGGTGGTGTTCTTATTCTATGGGGCTTGGTACCCATGTTCCTCAGTAATGTCTAGAATGGTAATAGGTCCAGTGAATTCCTCGTCAAGTGGGAGTTTGTTGGAAATGTGCCTCTAATTCACTTGACAGTTTCGGGTTGATTGAGCTAGCCTACACCGATGGAACAGTAGAGTGTTACCTTCTTGGTAGTAGAACACCTTCTGATCGGTATGAATTACACAGATGTCTTCTCTCTATTGGGATAACTTTGAATTTCAGGATGACTACATAAGAGTTGTGCTGATACCCGATGGATTTACCTTAGGCGGTTTGGGTCATCATCAGATGTCGGAGGATCAGGTTTGGTGCTACGCTGATACCCGATGAAGTCGGCTTCGGCGATCGGGTCGCCTATCGGGTTGGTGTGCTGAAGGCTACGCCAAAGTCCCGATGAGTCTGCTCTATTTTGTCTCGAAGTGCTGCACTTATCATCATAGTAGTTCTGAGCGTGTTCTGATGACCCGATGAGACCACCTTAGGTTATCGGGATAACAATTCATGTTCAGGGTAACATCTCAAGGTTGATTCCGATGGGCCGATGAGGTGCGCTCTTGGCTATCGAAGATCGAGATAACTTCTCAAGATTGGTGTCGATGTCTTGATGAGTCTGCTCTTGGTTATTAGAGATCAGGGTAACGTTTTACATGCTTTACTGATGACCCGATGGAGTCGCCTTTGGTGATTAGGTATCATCGGGCGATCGGCTCTACCTGTTGAAAGCTATATCGATGGCTGATGAAGTGGAGGAAGACTACGGGTGTGCGATCCAACTAAGGTCCAAAAAGGTGAACACTTGGATACTGAAGATAGTCTTATCGATGTATATGAATACGAACCGACCCGGTTTCCTAATGCATGTGGGATAATTGGTTTTCCAGGATTGCAGACTGACAGAAACAATTCGACTTCCCAACCGTCTCGGGCAGATGTAACGAAGACCAGTTTCATTTTTTGAAGCCGAATGTAAACCAAATGAAAGTTACGAACCAAAATAGTTGTTGAGCAATCTTTGAAGTAGTTTGACCCGAGTGTTGTATGTTTTATCTGGAACGGTTGTATGACAGAGTTAAGGAAGTCTACAAAATGGACTTTATTATATTTTTGACATACTATTAATAAAGTTGTTATCTGTTGGTGGTGGGTTTTTCTCCCGAAAGGGTTTTCCCATGTTAATTATGTGTGTTCTCTCTCTGTGTTGTTTGATTGTGTATGCTCAAGCTTATGCCATATTCTGTAAATATTGCAAAATTTGTAAACACTATTTGTTTCCCCTACAAATTGACATTAGGGAAGCAAATTTCCGCAATTGCTTTCCTTACAGTGACGATGGAGATGACACTTTTGACACCTTCTTTTATTACATAACACTTCGTGCAATCTCTTATCAGAAAAATGATTACCACCTTAAGTAAAAAATCTTTTCAAATAAATCTCCGAGATTACTGGAATATTCCTTGCATGTCGGTCATTTCCCTTTCTCGGCCTCTGCTTTTTCAAAGCTCCCATTTTAAATATGGAATTGCCGAACCATTGAACCAACAAACTCTCGAACCAAGGAAGGTTCAACAGTTCAAGTTCATTCCCCACACGAGCTTTCTGCACAAGTTAGACTTAGACTTGGCGCAACTAGGACATAATATATATATAAAGACTCAATGAACCAATGAACTGATGAACTACTGAACTAAACCCCAGGTTCAAACAAAAGGTTTGAAGATACAAACTCTTTAAACATAGACACGCATCGGTCGAGACAAAGTGACTATGCTAAAGTTGACACACATTATCTCGGCATGAATATTCCAATACAGGGAAAAACCAATGAATGCAAAAATAAGGGATAACATATTCCAACACTGTAAAAGGGGATTATGGTCGGTTATATTCTAAATCCTATTGAAAACTAGTAACAGGGTTTGAGTCATGGAAAGAATTTAGAACAAGGAGGATGTAAATTTCTTAAGGGGCAACATGAATTAGTTTATGGTTTACTATGAGTATTCTACACAAATTGTCTCTACGATATATTTCTTATTTTACATGAATAACAATATCAAGGGTTTTGTTATTTGTCTTTACAAAATTTTGTGTATGTGTAACCTTGTTTGTAGGATTTCTTCTAGGAATAAATCAATGTCCTTCATTCATGTTGCAGTAATCTCATAAATGTTCTATAGATTAACTAAAGAATGATTTTTGCAGTAACTAGAGGGTTGGCATTGATGTAAGGAACCAATGTTATTACTGCTCACTAATTACAATGAGTTGCTATTAGGTGTTTGCGTTTAACATGGTCTTGACTCTATTCCATGAATTAGACATTGGTCTGCAGGGATTTCATGATCAGATTCAAATAGATTTTAAATATTCAAATTCACTTTCTTTCTCCCTTTCCATTTATTTCATGTTTGAGTTGTTATGTTTTTAAGCATCTCTAGGGTGATTAAAGAATGAAAGAACGTGGTATGAAAGTATTGATATTGTATAGTTTGTTCATGCAAGGTTGATGGAGACGCGAGATTGTTGTTCTCAATGGTTAATTACAAGAAATGGGAAGAATATTAAATAATCAGTGAATCTTGAATATTCATTATTAATAAATTTGATAATTATCCACCACTAAGAAGCCTGTGGTTGTTGTGTGAAGATGTATTAGTAAAATTCCATGAGATCTAAAAGTAAGGAATCCCTCCTGAGTTTGGTGGAGCTTGAAGTGAAGAAGGTTGTGAGAGCCTTGTTGTGTTGTGTTTTCTTGTCCTTAATCCATTGATAGGGTTAAATATATAACCTAGATGTTCAATCCCATGGTCTAAGGTTTTATAGTTTCTCTTAGAATTGAGGGTAGCAAGAAAAATTGTCAATAGAAATGGTGAGTTTGTTGAGGACCCAATGTTAAAAACCTTGTGGGTAAAGAGTTGAGAAATATTTAGAATTTGAAACTTATTTCAGATCTAGAACTTTTAGCCTGGAGAAAGTTTTATTGCAGTAATTTTGAAGAAGATTAGTGACTATAATGTTGATAGATAGAAACCCAAAATGAAAATGTATTTCAAATGGCTTATAGCTTTTGAAATTCTTCCTCTTTAAGAGAGGTGGTGAATCTATACAAGAAGAACCTAAGATGTGAGGAAGATCTTCAAATTTTTAGTCAAAGGCAAAAGAGAGTAGCAACTGCAATACTCCAAGTATTCCTCAATATTTTGATGAACAAACAAAGTTCCCTATTAGGTGAAATAAATCACTAAGGAAGAGAAATTATTGTTATGATTTTTACATACTTCTTAGTTATTCTCTGCATTTTATGTATCGTATGAAGAAGTGTGTATGTTCTTCACTTTTATGCTCATTGAAAGAAATCTTAGCATTGTGTTATTGAAATTTATGAATTATGTAGTTGTAAGATTTCTTCATGTAAGAAGGATTTTGTAAGAGCATAAATGTCTAGGATGTATCAAGAATTTATACATCCTTGTGTGGTTCCAAATGAAATCACACTTTGTAATCAGCCTCGACAATGTGTTCAAAGAAACAAGTTCGGTGTTGAGAGGTATAGAGCCATAAATTTAGTCATATTCATGACTTTCCAATGTTGTACCAACCAAAATCAGAGATAGGATTCCAAAGTTTAGTGGTACAAATTATGAATCAGCAGATAGGCATCTTCAAAAATTCAATGATCTAATGGATGACTACGAAGTAGATAATGAGGATGTAACTATCAGATTATTTGTACAATCCTTAAAAGATGATGCCAAAGAGTAGTTTTTTGATTTATCATTTATCACTAGATTCAATTAGCTAATGGGATGAGTTCAAAGCAGTCTTTAGTGAGAAATTTGGTGAGAGAATTTGTGTGTCCACAGTGTGTAGTGATTTCATGAATATTCATATTAGAGATGAAGAATTAGTTCTTGATTTTAACATCAAATTCATTAAAATGTTAAAAAGGATTCTTGGTAATTGTAGGCCTCATGACGCAATGACATTAGTGGTGTATTTGGGTGCATTTGATAAGAAAATGAGCGATTGGTTGAGGAATAAAGAACCCCAAAGTTTACATTAGGCATTTCAAATGGCAATGGATATTGAAGGAATGATGCAATATGGATTGGTAAAATTCCATAACTATGAGACTAATAGTTCTCATAGATGTATATGTGAAATTGAAGGTAGAGGAACAAGGGTTGCAGATCATTGTCAGACTAATTACCAGCTTACTGCCCCAGGTTTTCATGTGAGTCAAATGACTAGCAATACTTGTCCTAAAGTGGTGCTTGAAACCTCAAAGTGATAAAATAAACTTGAATAAAGTAAATATTCTTCAATCAGTAATCACTCCTTAAGTTTTAATGTCAGATACATGTGAGCAGCCATCAGGCATGTATGCTCCTAAAGAAATTATTTCAAATATTCATAAATTTAATACCCTTTAACAATCAGTTTCTTCCAAAGAAAAATAGGTTGAATCTCAAAATATTAATCAACAATGTGCAATTATCTTTGATTCACGATCACATCTCCAAAGATTGATTGACATAGAGGCAGAAAATTTTGCAAATAATGAAGATGTTGTATTAATAGAAGTCCAAGGGCAGCCTTGTGATGGAGATAACCCAAGTGAAGGATTGGAAAATATTGATGATAATGAAGGGGTGTGTCTATTGGCAAGTGAACAAATGTGTAATGATGTTGATCATATGCATGCAAATGTTAAAGTTTCAGATGATTGTGATTACAACATTTTCAAATTTATTGATATACCTCTCCATGATGATGTCCTTTGCCATCCCAATGCTCAAAGTAGTTTGTGTGAAGTAAATATAGAAACATTTTCAGCCTATGAATATGGTAGTGACCTACATAATGATGGTGAGTATGAAAATGATGAATCTCGTCACATGGTTAACTCTAATGACTGCTTTTGCCTACAACCCATGAGTTAATTGAGGTTGAAATGGAATCATTTATATTAACTGAAGGTGGTGACATTGATATAGAAATATATAACAGTTCATGTTCACTAAGGATTGACTCAACTACATACATTAATAATGTTGATCAAGAATCAACATCAATCTCTATGGAAAGTTTTGGTGATTTTGAAAGGTTCTGAGATGATGGAATCTTAAATATGAATGAACTAAATTATGCAAAGTATGACTATTCCTTAACTAATTTAGATGGTTTTCCTATTATGGAAATATTAAAAGTTTATAATTGGAAGATACTGATACGGTGAAGAGTGTGGAAGCTGAACCTTTTTGTTGATATGCATCTAACCAGCAGTGAATATGAAGAAGATTATTGCAACACTCATAGTTTAGAAAACTCATCTTCAACTTTGGTTTTGCCTATTTTTGAGGTTGTTTATGTGGACTTTTATTATGCTTCCAAAGTTGGACCGGATTATATTTTTGAATTTGAATTAGAAATGTTCACATGGGTTATAAATGATGATGACCAAAGCATGCTCCACTTGGCAAATATAGAAGTGGGAAATGACGCATCTAGATTTGCAACCTTAGGTTGGAACTCTTCTACATCCAATCTGATGCTAATACAGAATGAGCCAACGTATGAGTGCTTTTCATTTGATACATCTGAAGACTGCTTGATTAACATAAAACAAGGTCCTTGTGAAAGTTTTGCATTTCATGTGCAAGGTGATAATGAAATCAATAGTGTAATTGAGTATGATTTCTTTTTCTTTTCATACCACATAGAGGGGTTTTTTGTAAAACATGCCAAGGCCTTTGAAAATGAAGGGTATGTCATGGAGTGTGAATATGTTTTGAAAGATGAGCATGATATGAACTTTTCATGTGGTTACAAATTTTATCAATATGGATTTGTTTGCAAGAGCCATTATGATAAAGATAACATTGAGTGTGATATGATCAAAACCATGATGAGAGATGTCAATGATAACACTCATGACTAGATTATTCTCAATAACATTACCAACAAAATCAAATTGTTACATGATGAGAATCAGGTATTTGATGAAGGCAAGTATTGGTTTTCCTTTTGCGGGGGCAGGGCCACCAATTGAAGGATGGATTTGATTTTTGTTTATCATTGAATATGTTGCCCAATGGAATTGGCTTGATTTACTTCAACCAGACATCTGGATCCTTGTTATGCTCGCAAGGGGCATACATCCCCAACTAGAGCCCCTATAAGCACCCTCAAAAAAATTTAAGAAGTTTTGATGACCCAAAAAGGAAATCAAAATTATGTCCCAGCAAGAATTTAAATGTCCCTTTAGCGAGCATGTTCTTTTTTATCATTAACCTTTTGTTCCGGTTACACATATTTTAAGTCATTTTCCCATGGGTTTTTATCATTAGAAGCTGACCCCTAATTCCTAGTCTCTCTTTTTCAGCTAGTAACCTTAGGAATTAATTTACCTTAAATCTTTGGCCCCACTCAAACAATGTCCTAGGGACTTAACTCAAAGCACGTGTTTTAAGTTGTTAAGAGTGGGCCTTGGTTTTTGAAGGTCCATTAAGCATGGTGGGTTGTTATCATATGTGGAGGTTAATCAATGTTCCAAAAGTGAGCTCGACACTTGGTGAGGGCTCTTTTCTTATTTTGTCAAGTCCCAAGTCGTGCCACAAGGGATTGAGAACTTGGAGCTCGGTGAACTTTATGTTTCTAGCTGGTTGATAATTGAAGAAGAGTGGTTGTTGAAGTGATATACAAAAGTCACTCAAGACTCATTAGGGGCATTTTCTTCATCTCAATGAGCTTCGATTAAAAGAGGACAATGTGTCTTGTCACTAATGAAAAGGGGTCCAACATGTCATCTCGGCATGTGGCGAGGCGCATGGGACGACTTCAGTGAGTTCCAAGTAGAAGAAGGTATGTCGAAGATACATGTGGACTCGGCAAAAATTCAAAAGGGTGACATGTGTCAAGAGAAAGTGTCAAGTCAAGCCTCTACATGTAGCTGTAGATATTGCTTGAATTGATGGATAAGAAGTTGAGAAGAATGACATAAAATATATTAAAATACAAGGAGCTTGGAATGTGAAATTTTTGATTAGAGGACAAGAAGATCATGGAAAATCACTCACACAAAATCAGCTTTAGATGGTATAATCAAAAAGATTTATATGCAACAAACCTGAGGAATTTAAAGGATGTAAAGGGTTGCATGGGTATGGGTGATGGAGTCTTTTGAAAGAACAATTGAACTCACAGTTGGGAGATTAATAAGGAAGCTTTAGTTTTCCAAAAAGAAGTAAAGCATAAAATATTTGCATGTGTGATATTATGAAGTCTAGCTATTTTCAGAGACTCTAAGATTTTAATTTAATAGTTAGCGCATTGGCCAAGCACAACTATAAGAGTAACCCTTTGTGTTTGTTTAAGAAGGATTTCAGAAATGGAGTGATCATATGTAGAAAAAGACTGTGTTTGCAAGGAGTAAATTTTGTGATACTAGGTGGAGGATATTTCAATAAATTGTCTTATAGCTAAAGTGATATTGAAAATGCGAGGGGTAGCTAAACGGATATTAAAAGGATGCCTATGTTGTAGAGTGCCTCAGAAGCAGAGCCTGTGAAATTCAAATTGAATGTTGGAGCTGCAACCCTCGTTTTCATTACAACATTTCTCTTTGAGATCCTCTTTCCACTTTACTAGCTTTTCTTCTAGTTTGGTGAACTACTCCTCTAGTTTTGACGATGTTTCCCTTTTGGTGTTGTGGAGCTCCTCTGCTAGATTGTCTAGCTCCTCTACTAGTTTGTGTAGCTCCTCTTCTAGTTTGTGGAGTTCCTCTTCTAGTTAGTATGGTGTGAAACTCGCCTCCTATGAGACATCTACAATGCGATAGTGACATGGCTCAAAGCAGTTGAACTTTGACAGTGTAATATTCTCTACCTAGGCAGTCTCTAATACACATGGTCTAATTTTGTCTTGTTCTAAAGTTAAAGTAGGGTTTCTTTTCTGCATATAACCTAAAACGTGTCAAAATGAGAAAGAGTCAGTTGTAAACAGCCTGAAGCTTGTTGCATTCCTTGATGATATAAAAGGAATTCCAAGGCTATAAAAGGGGATTTTGGTCGGTTATATTCTAAATGCTGCTGAAAAATAGTAACATTTTCTGAGTCGTGGTAAGAGTTTAGAACAAGGAGGATGTAAATTTCTTAAGGGGCAACATGAATTAGTTTATGGTTTGATATGAGTATTCTGCAGAAATTGTCTCTACGGTGTATTTCTTATTTTACATGAATAACAATATTAAGGGTTTTGTTATTTGTCTTTACAATTTTTTGTGAATGTGTAACCTTGTTTGTAGGGTTTCTTCAAGGAAGAAATCAATATCCTTCATTCATGTTGCAGTAATCTCTAAAATGTTCTATAGATTAATTAAAAAATGTTTTCTGCAGAAACTAGAGGGTTGGCATTGATGTATGGCACCAATGTTATTACGGCCCACTAATTTCAATGAGTTTCTATTAGGTGTTTACATTTAACATGGTCTTGACTTTGTTCCACGGATTAGACATTAGTCTGTAGGGATTTCATGATCAAATTCAAATAGATTTTAAAATATTCAAATTCACTTTCTCTCTCCGTTTCCATTTATGTCATGTTTGAGTTGTTATGTTTTTAATCATCTTCGAGGTAATTAAACAATGAAAGAACATGATATGAAAGTGTTGATATTATATAGTTTGTTCATACAAGGTTGATGGAGAAGCAAGATTCTTGTTCTCAATGGTTAATTACAAGAAATGGGATAAATATTAATAATCACTAAATCCTGAATATCCATTGTCGTTAAATTTGAGAATTATCCACCACAAAGAAGCCTGTGGTTGTTGTGTGAAGATGTATTGGTAAAATTCCATGAGATCTGAAAGTAAGGAATACCCTCCTAAGTTTGGTGGAGCTCGAAGTGAAGAAGGTTGCGAGAACCTTGTTGTGTTGTGTTTTCTTGTCCTCAATCTATTGATAGGGTTAAATATTTAACCTAGATGTTCGATCCCATGGTCTAAGGTTTTATAGTTTCTCTTAGAATTGAGGGTAGCAAGAAAAATTGTCAACACATTTTATTCCAAAAATTAAAATTGTTTTCTATTTAAAAGTCTAAAATTTTAAAAAAATTCTTATAAAATTTAAATTTTATTCTAAAAATTTGAACATTATTTATTTAAGATATCAATTTTCCACAAACCATAATAAATTATTGCAGAGTTTTTGGATTCGATTGTGCTAACAAGTTTTTTGCCAATAATCGAATCTAGAAACTCTGCAATAATTATTTATTTATCAATAATCAAATTTTAAAAAAATTAATTTTTTTTATAACCATCAAAATTTAAACATTAATTTATGTCAAGATATCAAAATTTCAATATTAAACTATTTTAAATCAAATCATATTTAATATAAAACGCTATTTTTTAAAACTAAATATTCATATATTTTATATTTTAAAAAAGTTAAAATTAAATAATCATATATTTTTATATTTTTTAAAAAATCACCAGTTTAAATCTTTTCACGGTTTTAAAAAATTTAAATTTCTATATAAAAAATAAAAAAGATACTAATATATATTTAAAAATAAATTAAAACTGATCTCCTACACTCACATGTAATATAAGTATCTGTGCCCAAAGATCATTGTCACCGTATGAACTGCACTTAATAGCATACCAATTAATATTTAACAATACGGTAAACATAGAAATTTTAAATAAAATAGGTACTAATGTTATAAGTGGAGAGGGTGATGTAATAAGTTCTATAATTTTTCTTAGAAATTTTAAATTTTATAGTTGCATGAACCAATAAAATGGAAGGAAAATAAATTTTTATACTTATTTTAAATAAAAATTAAATATGAATTATATGAATTTTGTTTAACAATTTTAATTCTTTGAAATGATTGATTAAAGTAATAAAAAAATAAAATTGAATGATTGCAATAGTATCTTATTTTCTAATAAAATATAATATTATATTATAATGACTATTTAACTGCTATAAATATAGGAATTGATTATGAACTATAAAACTATCACACTACTATTGTAAGCATGAAAATATTCATGAAAGTATTTTCAAACTATATTTCATGTCTTATTTTTTATCAACCATCATGCACTTTATCTAGGGGTCCTTAATTTTACGGGACTTAAAATCTTTGAGCATAGAATATAGAACTTTACTAAAAATATTTACATCTTATAAGAATGCCTTTGAATAGGACGGTAGAGTTAGATTCATGACATGTTTGTAGTTTGGGTATAATATGATAGAAAATCATTCCCTATTAGTCAATTGTGAAATGAATGTGTGATACATTCTTTTGATATCATTAAAGCTTTAACTTGAAATTTTACGTGTTGCATTTGTTGAGTGGGTGTTTTTTTAAAATCCAAATAACATATATATCCTAAATACGATATCAATTTCTATACGATAAAACATTTATATATTTACAAACTATCTATATTTAATAACTCATTGTTGGTGCTCTAATAATTTTACAAACTAATTCATGTTTCTAGTATATTATTTAGTTACTTTGGACATCTTATATTACAATAGAGTCAATTGTGTTATTCTTCTCACCATCTTTCTTACATTTTTCTTCATCCATAGGATCAAATTTGTCTCAACCACAACCAAATAATTCTTATTGAGAGTTCCAAATTAATTGTTGGGTACATGTAAAAAAAAATTATCTTTACACCTCCTTTACCATTACAGCTTACCCTTTCCAAGTACCTTGGATAATCATAATTGTAATTTTTATTATTTATGTTACATGCATATTTAAGAATTCTTGTAAGGAAACAAATTCTACAAGTTACATTTATCATTCAAACATATATATTAATATGGCTATAAATTTATCATGGATACTCTATCCATTTTATAGAAATTTAAAATTGCATGCTATTTTATATTTTGTGATTTTACACAAACATTGATACTTTAAATAGTATATTTTTATCTCTAAAGTAGAAAATAATTATCAACTAATGGAATAGAAAAAGTTTTTTCTAGGAATATTTCATATCCTTTAAGTTATGTCTCTCTCTCTCTCTCTTTGACAGAAAATGCAATTGAACTCATCGACAATGTCGATCTAGTCATGCATCCACGTCTCCAAACCTTGAGCATTGCAACATTTGGACAAGGCATCAAATCAACAATTAAATACAAGTTAGATCTCTTAGATGAACTCGACTTACATAAAGCTACCTTACCAATAAAGTATAACAACTTTATAATTTCAAAGATAATTAAGAAGGGCTTTGTACTACAACTCACAAGATATACTTGTTCTACAATTTTTAACTCAAGGTGAGCCAACAACTACAATGATTGTATTATAATATAACATTCCCATCTTATATCATTTACAATATATTACTAATAATGAGATTTAATTTAATTACATAGGTGGATTGCAATCTTTGTACTAGAGATTGCATGCATAGAACATGATGTCATTGGTGATCCCACTTTCTTCTTTAAAGAACAAGAGAAACACATATAACATGTTAATATTTCATCTAAAGAACACATAAATATAGAAGAAATTGGGGCTTCCACACAATCAAACCCTAAGAGATTGTTGTTTGGAATACATGAATCTCTATGGAAGAAAAGTGATACTCCAACTATCACTCCTAGTAAGAGTATGAAATTATTTCAAACTAGGTGGATGATAAAAGATCGTGTAACTATGAACAAAGAAATCCACCAGTTCAACACAAAGAAAGGAAATGGAAAAAGTGTTCAGTTTTGATCTAATTGATAGTGAAAATACTGAAGTACATGTCAACTGCTTCAACAAAGTTGTAGATCTTCATTTTAGAGATCTTCAAGTTGGGGTTGTATATACATTAGCTAGTGGGACCATCAAAGCTGCAAATTGGTTTTACAATAAGTTGAATAGTCAAATAGAAATCACTTTAATGGATTTCAAAGCTCAACCTTTGTGATAACTACCTCTCAATTCCAACACATCAATTCTCTTTCACACCCATTAATGAGATTGTGAATAAGAATAATAATTCTTCGATTGACCATGTTGGAATTGTCATATGTGTGGATCTTGCCTCTACAATTTAAGAAGAAGAGATGGAACTAAGGTTCTTATGAGGATCCTCAAATTGATATATTTATCTACCTCCACTATAAATTTGACCCTTTTGGGATGAACAACTCAAAAGGAAGGCACACAACTTCAAGAAATGTCCATCTACAAAAGTTGACAATGCTTGCAAAAAAAAATGGTCGGGTTATGGATTATAATGGTAAGTTGATAAGCACACTAGTCACTACCCAGTTGTTTATTAACCTTGAGTGCAATAAATAGGACAACTCCAATCTTGGTTTGCACAAAATGGCAATGATCTTCTCACACCAACAAAAAACCTTCTAGATGCACTTATGCTTCTAACGTGATAGACAATTTCCACTATTCAAGAGCAGCCTTCAAATATACGAAAACCCCTCCAATGCATTGTAAAACCAATAATAGTTTTCATCAAGTCAAATTCATTTTGTTATCTATATTGCCTATTCAATCAAAGGGGAAATAGTGTAAGAAAATAGTTATACTAAATAATGATGGAAAATGATATTGTTCAAACTATGGAGCTACCTTTGAAGATTCTGATTATAGATATGTTCTTCAAGTCAAGGTTGAAGATCACATAGGTACTATATGGGCAATTCCTTTCAAGGAAGTGGGAACTAAACTCATTGGTATGCCTACAAAAGAACTATATATGTTATAGTTCAATCAAGAACCAAAGGCAACCACTAATGAGGTTATTAGAAATGTACTATTCAATTGATTTCTCTTCACCCTGTCAAGCAGAAACAAAACATATAACAATGAAGCATGATTGAAATCAACAATCTCACAAGTCAATACAATTGATTTCATTGATGAAAGCAACTTTTTGTTACATGAAATTCCTAGGTTTTGCAATGTTAACAAAAAGTGAACTTTTAGAAAATGTAATTTTATTTTAAGGGTTGTTTCTCCCTACTTCTTCTATTCTATTTGAACACATCAACTAGTATCCAAATAATGTTTTGGCTAATAGGGTTCCAAGACCCCCTCAAAACTTGTAAACTACCTTTATTAAAATTAATGTTTATATTATGATTGCAATATGAGTATAATATGTAATATTCATGTTATGAATTAGTATTTTCGACTTTATGTGTATTATTCATCTCATTGTTTTGTGATTTTTTTCTTATGATATCATTGTGGGGATAATTTATGTAGCATGTTTTTAATTAATAGAATAGAATAAAAATGTGATTATTAAGACACATCTAATCTAAATAGTAGCATTAGTACTTTTTAACTTGTATGATTCTTCAATGTACAAAGATTAAAAAAAGTACATATATTCATTTTTTTTTTGCATTCCAGATGATGAACACAAATCTGCAAGATTTTGATAGTCAATTAGTCCATAGTAAACCCATAAATCTATAATATCATAAGGGGATTTTTTTGTATTATGTTCTCCATAGAGAATAAATAAGTGTTCATTGTAGCATGCAACAAATACAACACTTACAACAAACATTAGATCAATTGATACCTATACACACACACACAAGCTTCTACAAGTTCCCAAAATCAACAAACTTATAGTTCAATTCAAACACATCTACCGAAACAGAGGAGTCAAAACCCAAATTTAGTTAACAACTTAGATATGAACTGCTCCACTAATTTTATAGCAACATCTAAGAAATTTAGAAATAGAATAGGTGCACTATGAAAGTTATAAACATGTAGTATATGTAAGGAACGCTACCCCGCTATGCATGTTTGTTCGTCAAACAATATTTCTACTTGTAGAAGATGCATTATTGAGAAAGGGTCACATCTATTCTCCACAACTAGTTTAATATGGACCAGGGATAACTTTAAGAAACCACCCCCCCCCCCCCCCCCTGGTCAAAAGTATAAAATTCTGGCGAATCAGACATTTTTTTTTGGGGGGGGGGATTTCATATTGATGGCGAAATGTTTTTCAAATTCGGAAAAAAAAATTAATTTGTGTTGGCTATTTTTTTTTAGGGAATGAAAATTCCATAAAATCCTTGCAAATAATTCATTATTGTGTGGAGAAAATATATAATGTCGGAGGCGAATGTTTTTCGTTTAAAGGGAAAAATATATAAGTGTATGGATGAAAAGTTATACTCAAAAGGAAAAATTATTTAAGTGTGTTGGCGATTTTTATCTACCATTTGAGAATTATTTAATTATATTGGCTAATATTTCCTTATTTATGGAAAAAAAAATATTTTATTGGCGATTTCATAAATTCATTGCCATTTTCCTTATCTATTAATAGCCATTTCGTCATCTATTTAATGCAACATCACGTCGAGTCTGGACTCTGCATGATGTATTGATAAGCACGACCTCATCAACATGTCACACGTACCTAAAATTCATCAATGATTTAAAATCGTTCGATTATCGTAGATCAATGGCTGAAGTTTTATTTCGGCCCAAATTTTTGAAGAGAACGTAGTTCTCCAGAAAGTCCTCAGAATGGAATTGGAGACGGTAGACACGTATCAAATCTAAACGATTATCATCATTTATTAATGTCTTGTCACTGACATTCTCTAACTGCGATCCACTTAGCACGCATGACTTCCAATCTGGTAATTGGTAGTGGTTTACGTTTTTTTTCCAATTTCGCACACTTGTGCATTTATGAGAAATATTTACTGAGAGATACAAAAGATTTATAAAAATTTAAAGGACAAAGGAATTAATATGGTTGGTGAAGGAATTTCTAGTATCAAGAGTTATTTATAGACAATCTTCGCTTCTTTCTTCTTCAATTCGCCTTTGGTAGATAAATTGTCGAAGTTGATGATAGTTGAAATTCTGCCTCTGTTTTAGGTCTTTAGGCTGTATAATTTGGTATTCAGATTTTTGAAGATGGACACTCCTATTCGGTTGAGAAGCACATCTGAGGAGGACCAAAGGGCCTTTTTGGGCTACGTCAAAGACCCAACCCTCCAATCAGTTTGTAAGGAGGTCAGGATATTCACTAACGAGGCTGTGAGGATGGTGTTGGGCCGAGAGTTTTTGAGAAATGATAATAGATATTGTGTTAACATGAACATTACATCTCAGTTCTTGGCGTCTCTTCTGGACCTCGGAGGAGAAAAGGTGGATATGTTGATGTTGTTAAGGAGAGTGTTCAAAGAAGAATTCCTTGGGGACGAAGTTACTATTATCATCTTTGCAGAAGTAGGGGTGGGGATCCCTTGGGTGAGTGATTTACCCAAGCTTCTCCTCCCTAACAAAAATATGGTCAAGTAACCTTTTCTTTTGAACCTGAATGTTGAACAATTGACACGACATAAGAAATGGGCACGGATTGGTAGGGATTTACTCCAGAAATGGTTTCTCCTAGATGAATTTCAAGACTACAGATGACTCGAAGAATTATCAGAGCTTCTCATTTCTGAAGAATTCTACTTAGACAAAGGGCAAGATCCTTAGGGTTACCCATGAAGGGTTATAGTTTTTTGTCTTGTTTTTTGGATACCACTGGTCCACCGTCCACTGCCAGTGCCCTAGCTCCCAATAGTTTTGTTTTTTTTTTGCTATTTCCTCGTAACCTCCCTCATTTTGGCTTTAAAGTTTTGGAGGGACACGGACTCCGACAGTCAAAAATTGTAAATTTGCGCAACATATTAATGAAGATTTTGCAAATTCCAGTTCATTTCAGTTTGCCTTTTATGGATTTAAAAATGCTTTCTATTTCATTGTATTATTAGTTCCTATCATGGCAGGATACTTAGCATAATCATTATGTTCTGAAATAGTTTAAATAGTTATTAATTTGTGTGGATATAAAATTTAATTTTCACCATTCAAAAATATAAAATTTTAAACAAATGTCAAATCTCATTAAATTAAATCTCGTGTAGAGAGAAAGGGAAATTCCATTTTGAACACAAGTTGGAATTAGAAGATTCCAAATATGGGATAGTAATTAAAGGAGGGAAGATAGTGTCGAACATAGCAGGTCTATTCTAATTTCTTATCTAAAGTTAAAGAACAAACTTAGTGTCACTTCTGAGACGGTCTTTTATAAAAGATATTTGAAGTGCTTGACAAAGAAGTATTTGAAAAATAACAATGTTTGTGAGCTACATTATTTCAACATTGTTGAGAACGAGGTAGAGGATGAAGATTAAATTTAAGTTTTGTCAGTATTTAGGTGTAAGTGATACTAATTTTTTTAACTATATAGAGTCAGTTGCCGCAATTCTGCTATAACTATCATGCTAGATTTGTGTTTATTTTGTTTGCTTCTATTTTGGCAAGTTGTTTACCTCTACTATGTAGGTAGAGAGATTACATGTTGAAGTTTGGGGATAAATGTTATACAGTAATAAATATCTAGAATTAAATAATACACTTCTTAAATAAGATGAAATATTTTGTTAAATAAAAGTTAAAATTTTATTAAATGTAAGATTTTAAAGATGAAGATATATATATAAATATATATATTTGAATAAAGGGGTAAAAACTTTATTAAAGAACATAATCAAGAATTACAAGAGAGAACCAGAGTCTCAAAGCCCCATGAGGGAACCACAAGCCCAACCCAAGAGAGAACCAGAGTCTCAAGGCCCTAGGGGGGAACCACAAGCCCAACCCAAGATCAGTTGGCTTCGTAACTATCCATATCCTCAGCAAATATCTTATGCAAGACCTGATAGTAATCCGGGGAGAGTTTCTCCCAACCTTTAACTTTCCAATCATCATCATGTTTCGAGGCCCACTTAGCCAAACAATCAGCTACTCTATTCCATTCATGAGGAATGTGGATGAAAGGCACCTTCTCGATCATAGAACTAATTCCAAGAATCTGGTGAACAATCCCTGCCAATTGCCAATGAACTCCACTCACCTTCTGATCAATCAACAAGTTAACAATAATTTGCGAATCTAATTCACAAATAACCTTCTGCCACCCCAACTCCAAGGCTCGCTCCATAGCATACAAAATTGCTAATCCCTCCATAAAGTTATTAGATTTTCGCCCTTTATGCACCGAGAAGAAGAAAACCACCTCTCCCCTACTATCCCTACCAACACCGCCAATCCCAACAAGGCCCGAATTACCCTTAGAGGAGCCATTGGTGTTAATCTTGATGGACTCGTCCTGAGGGGGCATCCACCTTCCATCCTTTGAACCTTCTTCATAACACATCTACCTCTCCTGACACACGCCAAGGTGGGTGACATCTCTTACAGACCCAACCTACTCACAATATCAGCCTCTCCTCTATCCAGAGGAAAATTCACCTCACATTTAGCTTCCACCATCTCTCGAATCATACCAATTATTCTATTCCACACTTTTTGAACTAACAATCTGACCTCCCTAAAGATCCTCCTATTCCTCTCCAGGCAGATGTGCCACAGTATAAAAATGGGCCCAATATGCCAAACAGTCTGGATAAAAGAGGACAAGATAGGAGGCCTACCCAAACTGCTCCAAAACTCCACCAAAGAATCTATGTGAACACAAGGATGCTTCCACACCCCCCACCACTAATGCCAAATTAGCAGCGAGAAAGGGCATTTGAAGAAAAGGTGTGAGGAATCATCCTCCCCATTACCACACAAAACACAGATGGAAGGCCCAAGGAAACCCTTCTTATGAATTTTTTCCCAAGTTAGACATCTATTCAAAGCCAAAGTCCAAGCGAAATAGTTACACTTTGGCCAAGAAAAATTATTCCACACATGTTTCCACCAAAGCACCTCCCTCCCCTCCAATCTTCGGGACAACAACTCTTGGTAACCACTAGCAACAATGAGAACGCCCTTAGGATTCGGGGACCAAGCAAGTCTATCCCTACCTTTAAGGGAGCTACAATGTCTACTTACCAAAATGCCATACAACTCGGCACACTCTTCATCCATACCAGCAATCGACCATTCATTAGGAGCCTTCCACCACTCCAACTCCAAACACCCACACCTATAAATAGCCTTAAAGTCGCTCACCCTAGACCACCCTGCCTCCAGGAACATCTGGCAAAGGTTCCCAAGGTTGGGAAACTGATCAAGGATGGGGGGATACCCATCCCAAGAGTCGAGCCAGAAAAGCACCTCTTCCCCCCTCTTACATATCCAAAAAAGTTCTTCCTTTATAAGAGAAGTCTCTTTCTTAAGAGTACTCCAAATCGAAGAACCTTTTCCCTCAAGCAGATATCTTGGGATTTCCTCCTTCGGGATCCTCTGCATGTATTTGTAGGCCAAAATCCCAGCCCAGCCTCGATCTTGTTCAACACACCACCTCCAGTACAATTTAGCTGCCAAAACCTCTCCAAATAAAACAGATTGCCTTAAGTCGAGCCCACCCGACTGCTTTGGGCTACACACCAAGTCCCAATTGACAAGACACCATTTGTAGGAGGATAGGTTGCCTGCCCATAAGAACTGCCTTGCCAGATAATCCAATCTGTCATAACCCTCTTTTTGGACTTTGATATGACTTGCTATTATTATAATTATAATTATAATAATAATAATTATTATTATTATTATTATTATTATTATTATTATTATTATTATTATTACTACTACTACTACTACTACTACTTCTATTATAATATTAATTTTATGAGTAATGTTAGAAAGAAAATATAAATTGAAATGAGGTTGAAGTTTTTAAATAAAAAAAGAATTTAAGTGATGACACACACATGAGGTCATAATTTATTTGAAAATTGCTTATTTTCTCAATATCCTAATTGAGCACATGGTGTAGGAGAAATAAGAAGATTCTAGAAAAAAAAAATTTAATTCAAAATATTAAGGAATAAATATTATTTAGCAAATATATGACATGGGAGTTACAAAATTATTCTATGACAAAAATATTTCTATTCATGGCAATTTTATGACAAAGGAGTTACAAAATGCATTTTTGGGGGAGAATTCAAATTTGAATTTTGAATGCATGGTCAAATGTAACCCCCACTATGACAACAATCATTTTTGCATGAAATTAATTTAGAAATTGTTTATTTTCTCAATATGCTATTTAGCACATGTTGCAGGAGGAAATGAGAAGGTTCTAGAAGAGAATTTCAATTTCAATTTTTGCATGTAACCCCCACTATGACATTTAATCATTTTGCATGAAATTATTTTGGGAAAAGAATATGGAAATCAATTAATTTCTTTTGTCGTGAAAATATGACTCTCTTTTCTATATATTGAGTTCAAAATTTTTGAAAAAGGGGAGTTCATTGTTTTTTGGATGATAATGTAGTCTTGAAATTCTTATGAATTTATTTTCAATACCATGTTAGTTGTAGGAGAAATTTTGTAGATGTGTTGCAGGATTTTGGAGAAGATAATTACCAAGCTTCGAGGAGGAATTGAAGGAGGTCAGCAAGGTTCTTCATTCAAATCTAGGTTCCCCTCTTGCACATTCATTGCTTGCTTTTTCTTTTCAAAGAAAATCTTCTTCTCGTCTCTTTCAAAATTTTGCACATAAGAAAGTTTATATTTTAATTTTATTTTTTTGAAAGAAATCTCTTTTATCCATTTCAGATTTTTGCAAGGAAATCTTTTTTCAGTTTTTGTTAATTGATTTAATCAAATACATGTAATAAATTGCTTTTCTATCCAAAAAAAAAGAGAAAAAAAAAATCTTCTTTTTTATTCTGCAAGTAGGAAATAAATTGGTTAATAGATTTCTTTAAAAATATGCATATACAAATTCGAATATTGTTTAATCTGAAATCTTTTCCTCAATCAACTTTCTTTATTTTACAAAAAATCAGATTTTTTTTAGAATGGAATATATATATTAGAATAACTTGAACAAAAATAAATCTATTGCCAAAGTAATATAAAATCAGAATAAAGAAAACAAAAATAGAAATATATTCATCTCTGTGTATGTTAGATAAATACCCATCTCTGTGGATTTTAAGAAAATATTCATGTGTGGATTTTAGGAAAACATTCATCTTTGTGCATCACAGAAAAAAAAAAAAAAAAAAAAAAGGTTCATCTTTGTACTTTTTAGAAACATATTCATCTCTTTAGATTTTTAGGAAAAAAAACATTATTCCCTGTGCATGTATGAATTTTTTTTAAAAAAAAGGTAAATCTTGCCTTGATTAATAAATTAGTAAATTTCCCTTCAAATATATATTATATAAACATATATATCAAATTTATTTAAAATCATATTATATTTATGTTCTAAATTTGTTTGTAGATTTAAGTTTATTATTATATTATTAAAAGATTTTGAGTCAATTATTTTTAAAAAAAAAAAACATATATATATATTTTGAGTTAGGAATTGTTTTATTAAAATTGAATTATACTTTAGAGTTTGTAATTAAATTTTATGTGTTTAATTTAAAATTAAAAATATTTTAGAATATTGAAAATTATTTTGAATGATTAAAATTAATATAGGAGTTGAGAAAATACAACACCACAGGAGCCTAAATAATCTCTGCAAGCTGAAAAACCTGTTACAAGGAGAAGCAAGGAAGCAAATCACAGAAGAAATAAAAACACAGGAAAAATATGCTCAAAAAGAGAGAGCACAATATTCTCCCAAAAATGTATTGTCAATAATAATCCTTCTTCATACAATGAAAAGAAAGAACTCAACCTTTAATAGGTCAAGAAACCCTAAAAGGGAAAACCTAGGTTTGCACATAATAATTAATTAAAATAATTAATTATATGCACCTAAAGTTAGCTTAAGTGTAAAAGAGATAAAGGGAACTTAAATAATTAAACAAATATTGTTTAATTAATCAAGTAAATACCCGAATACTCTAACACCCCCCCTTAAGCTAGACTTAGGGAGAAGCTAAAACCTAGAACAACTAATGAAAGCAATAAAGATGGGTCCTGGCAACAAGGCCTGATCAGGTACCCAAATACAATTAAATTTCTATGAACTAGAGAAATAGAGAAAACCACATGGGAACAAAAATCTACTCCAAAAAGAGATGAAAAAGAACACCACTAAAGCATGAAGAACCTGCAAACTCTATCGAAGAATAACTGCTGATCTGAAGAACCTCCACTGAAATAGAACATGACTAGGTAGAGAAGACTGTAATCTGCATGAGTGCCCTTAAATGACACTACTCGAATCAGATGGCAAATTAAGCAAACACTGAACTCGAAGATACAGATGGCATGAGAAACCAAAGCCCAAAGAGCTTATCAATTGAACCACAGAAGCATTAGAACCAACGGGATAAACCTCCCCATAATGCGGAAGTGGGAGAGGGACAGGAACACTGAAAAGGACAGCCAAGAAGAACTGCATGACGAAGAACCAGGAACATCAAAGGTGTTGAGACAAGTACATGGTGTCGTGGAAGGAACACTCACTTGACACACATCATGAGGTGAATGTCATGGAAGGAACACTCACTAGACAAAGGTAGATGGCAAACAAGGCAAACATCAACTTCCTCATGGCACTTTATCAAGAGTGCATGTACAACAAGGCACAAGATGTGCAAGATTCCAAGTAAACAATGCATGATGGCACTTTATCTCAGTGTGTTTGCATAAATACAAGCTACAATGATAAGAAGACTGGAAATAGAAACGTGAACCAAAATAGAGACATCCTACTCAGAGAAGAGATCACAGGACCTGAAACAACCAAGATATCCATAAGAGTGCTGAAAAGTTAAAAACTAAATAAAATATGTATGGATCAAAATTTGAAAATAAAACTCATATGGCTGAAAAGTACACAGCGCACACTTTTTGAAAATATAAAGTTTTTGAAAAACAGAGGTCAGATGCTCATTCTATGGCTCCCGGAGTGCAAAAACTAGACCTTACTTTGACTAAAAAAAACATAGTCAAACCACAAAATTAGAAAAAAATACCAACACCATGAGGTCCATCTCGGAACCAGCTTTTGGACGCCTATTCGTTTTTGAAAAAATGATTTCGTATGCCCAAGATATGGCCAAACAACCAAACCCCCCTCGAAAGAGGCAAAAAAGGGAGTCTGGTGGCTGGGCGGTGCTCCGGTGGCCAATGGGTGGCGCTCTGGTGGCGGCCTGGCGGTGGTGATTCTGGGCGGAGTGGCGCTCTTGAGCGAAGCAGAGCCACTAGGTGGCGCGTTCGGGCGGAGCAGAGCTGGTCGTGGCGGCGAATTTGGCCGGCGGTGTAGAGGGTTCCGGCGGGCGACGGGAGCAGGGCCGGCGGGTGCAGGGTCGGGCGAAGGCCAACAGCTGGTGGAGGCTGGTAGCAGGTGCAGAGCCGACGACGAGGGCTAGGGAGGAGGCTGGCAGCAGGCGGTGCGGGGGCAAAGCGCTATAGCGGGCGGCGCTAGCAGTGCGGAGGCAGCAGGGTGGCGCGGGCGCTGCGACGATGGAGGCCGGTAAGGCGGGGCCGCCGAGGGCTGCAGCGCCAGGAGGCCGGGAGCCAAAGGTCGCCGATGGGGTTGTGTTCTGGTGGCCAGCAGGGAGCCGGAGGCGGGGCCCAACCTAACAGGGCGGCAGGAAGCCTGCAACATGGCAGGGGGCCCCACGGTACCCTGCGTACCATGGGGTTGCCCCCCCCAAAAAAATTTGCAAAAAACAAAAAAAAAATTAAATGCCTTTTTCCTTTTGATTTTTTAAAAGATTTTTTTTGATAAAAAAAATCAAAATCCGGCTTGATGTCATAAAAAGGCAAAAAAAAAAAAAAAATTTAATTTTTTTTCTCGAACTGTGTGTTAAGGTCGTACGGCTTGGATTTGGAGAAAAAATACTCCCAGAGGCTCAGGAACCAAAATAGGTCAAATTTTATATGACCATAGGGGTTTTTGGGCCTTCTGAGCACCATGGTGAGGTCCGTTTAGGCCCAAAGTGCTCAGAAAAAAAGGGTCAAACCCTAGGTACATAAAAAAATTTCCTGAAACCCCAGATCTGCTTCCAAAGAAAAAATTCTCAAAACAAGAACAAGTAGCTGCAGATCTGAAGCTCTAATACCATATAAGAGTTGAGAAAATACAACACCACAGGAGCCCAAATAATCTCTGCAAGCTGAAAAACCTGTTACAAGGAGAAGCAAGGAAGCAAATCACAGAAGGAACAAAAACACAGGAAAAATATGCTAAAAAAGAGAGCACAATATTCTCCCAAAAATGTATTGTCAATAATAATCCTTCTTCATACAATGAAAAGAAATAACTCAACCTTTAATAGGTCAAAAAACCCTAAAAGGGAAAACCTAGGTTTGCACATAATAATTAATTATATGCACCTAAAGTTAGCTTAAGTGTAAAACAGATAAAGGGAACTTAAATAATTAAACAAATATTGTTTAATTAATCAAGTAAATACCCGAATACTCTAACAATTAATAAGCTTATAGTTCTTTGAAATTTAATTATGCACTTGGTGATTAAAAAATCATTTAGGATTAGTTTATAATTATAGATTTTTAATAATTGAAAATTAATCAAAATTTAGTGATGGATTTATTTATTGAGGTCTATTTAATGAAAAATGGTTTTATTTATTGATATCTATTTAAAAAGGATTAATGAGACCTATTTATAATCTAACTTTATTGAAATTAACGTGTTTAAAATATCATCTCTAGTTTTAGGAATTAGATTATTAATATATTAAAGGAAAATTTAAGCGAAAAGGGTCTAACCCATATCAATGGATACCTTATTGGAGTTTTAATTATGGAAAATTAAGTTGCAAATTTGAACTCTTTTTAAATTCTAAAGAGTTAGTATCTCCTCAATGATGGGAAAAGAGTCCCTTGGGTTTTGAAAAGATAAATATTGTATAAGGCAAAAGGGTCAATTAACACTTGAGAATTTCAATAGATAATCGAGCATTAAGAGATCTATCATCTTGAATTAATCCTTCTTAGGATGTAGATATAATAGTTAAACCTCCTTATTAAACAAATTAGTTTGACTTAGGAAAAACAAAGCAAAGGAAAATGTTATTGCGCCAATGATACACTTATTCCATAGTTTTGGATATTTTCATCAAATAAATAAATCCTAATATTAAGTGGGTTCCCTCAAGACATTCAATACATTTCAAATATTTAAGTTCTTTAATTATTGGATTTCAAAACTAACTTTTGTATATTTCAATTTGTACAAGTATCAAATGTTAAAGGAATTTACCTAACAAGTAGATGTGTTTAGATTCATAGTAACCCTTTTAGGTATTTCAACAATATGAGTTAATGTTAGACAAAGTTTTGCCTCAATTCAAAAGGTTGATTATTTGATTTGTTTCTTTATTAGATTCCAAGATATGAGTATATAAGGCATTGTGAATAGTCACTTCTTTTAATAGTTAAATTCATTTACCTTCTAGCTAAAAGAAACATAAGACTAGTAAAAAGGAAAAGTTACACTTAATAATACAAGTAATTAGTAAGGATAAATTTAATTAACATTAAAATTAGAGGTAAATTGCATAGTTAAATATTCATATGGTAATAGAATTAATTAGGATGCAAAGAGAGTTTATTAAAAACGGAAATTGTTTTAGCAAATGAGTTTCAAGAAACCTATTCCCTGATCACTTAGAAAATTAAATAGCAACTCTAATTGAGGGTAATTTAAGGAGCAAACATTAGCTCCCTTCGAAGTATTTGAAATTGATAAAGTTATTATTTGTAGAATGTATCCAATGATAAAGTTAACATTACTTCAAGTGGAAGGAGTAATTAGTTATCACTTTAAAATCTTGCAAAGGTATTAGTTCAAAAGCAACTTGAAGTTTATTGATTAAAATTGTTTATTAGGAGACTTAGTATTATTTACTTGGTTAACTAGCAAGTGTTTACACTCTTGTCTAATCTCTTTTTCAAATAATTAGTAACTAAGAACAATGTGGGTAATTTGAAGCTTATTGTTGAATAGTTGTTTCCTTTTCCCTTCAACAAGTGAGTATTAATTCATTTCCAAAATATAATTATTTGATCATTTAAATTCTATTTCAAGCAATTTAGTACCTTTCAAGTATTAGGATTCAAATTTAAAGTAGTGTTATCATTTGTAGATGAAATTTGTATTACTCCATATGGAAGAATTAGTTGGGATTATTATTAAGTACTTTTCACTTCAAACAAGTAGGTGTTAAAATTCATTTCCAAATTCTTGCTATTCAATCATTTAATTTTCTTTCAAGCAAATCGGTACTAGGATTCATACTTATTATGTAATGGTTTATCCAAAACAATTATATCTTGCAAGTGACTCAAATCATTTTCATAAGTTATCTTTGAAAGAATCATGGTTTCGAAGCAATTAGTAATTTCATGTATTTAGTTCAAGTTTTCGAATTTTTAATTATCATAACTTTCCTTTGGAGAAAATACTATTCCAAGTAGTCGATTTGTTTATGTTCCTTTCAATTACGTAAAATTCATACTTTAGTTTTTAAATTCAAGCGATAATTCCTTGTATATAATAGTTTCTTTTTCATAATTATATTGGTATATTGCTTCATTTAAGATTCATGAATTCAAAGTTAAATTCCTAGTTAGATAACTAAACAAGAGGAGTTGAAACAAAAAATTAGCGGCGTTCAGTATCTATGGTGCCTCTGGGTCATGCTTACGAGTAATGTCGTTGTGTTGAACTACTGCACTTAACGCCTAATAAAGCTGCAATAACGGCGTCTGTGGCATCGTCCCTCTAAATCATCGGGGAGAAATAAGGGTCATTTGGAAGTTAAAATCCAAGGGGCGGGTAATCCCCCTTGGATCAATAATCTAAAAAGATTAATTTTTAAATGAATTTACATCCGATCAGTTGAACTTTAGATAACCCCATTAGGGTTTGGATGTGTGTGAAGATCTTGAAAATTTATTTTATCTTGATGATTTCAACGAATGATAACGGATTAAGGGTGACGTATTTAATAGAAAATAGGACTTAGTTGTTTTAGGACACAAGCAGAAGGCCACCTTAAGCCTTTTTTCTATAGAGCTACCATCGTGGGTAGCAACCGCAGAGAAACTGTCTGAGACATTGACCCTAGAAAGGGTTGCGTACCCACCAAATAGTTTACATCAAACCATAGTTAGAAACCAGAACTACATACTTTACGCCTTGATCCCGTGCCGAAATGGGTATGTAGGCAGTCTAGGGACGGAGTTGTCCCTTGTACTTGGGTGTTCGGGGATGGGGATTAGGATTTGATTATGGGTGAGTAGTTGGTTCTTGAAGCTCCTTGGTCTTTTAATCAAATGATGCAAATAATAATCGAAAGGTTAAAATTAATTCAATGCATACTCAGAAGGAATCCCATATGGATTTGCTTGACTTCCCGAGGCTTTAGGCCGAATTCCGAGGTGGAACTCAAGCTTTCTTATGTAATTATTTTTATACTCCTAAGGATGGCGACCTCGGTGCACTCCTAGTAGGGGAGTGTAGTCTTTAGAGAGTGGCTCAAGACCTGGACGGTCTTGATGAGTCTAAAGTCTCTGGCCAGAGCATATCCTGTTCTTATGAATAGATGCCTACCCCATTTGGGTAGATGCCTATCCCGGATTGGATAGATGAAACCTCCTGTCCCGTATGGACAAATGCCTAACCCGTATGGTTAGATGCCTAACCCGTATGGTTAGATGCCTAGTCCCGTATGGACAGATGCCTAACCCGTATGGTTAGATGCCCATCTTGGTTGGATGGATGCCTATCTCATTTGGATAGATGTACCTGAGTATGTGATTGAATAAAAAATAAATAAGAATAAGTAAGAATAATAAATCAATGTTTTTATATATGAAAAAAAAATCAATTGAGTTTTTGGATTAAGTTAAGTGGGTTATTACATGTGGTATCAGAGCGAAGGTTCAAGTCTAGGCCTTGAGCTCACTTCAACTTATGCAATCTTGAAGAGTATCTTGGAAGTAGTTGGAGGTTGTAGAGGCAAATCGTTATATATTAAATCAAGAACTAAATAAGAAATTCAAATTTCAAGAAGACCTAGAAGGTAAAGAAAGTGGAAGAGGAAAGCATACCAACACTTCGAGGAGTCAAAGGGAAGATACCAATGATGGAATCAACTAGACTAAAGGAATAATGAGACAAGAAGTCAAAACTATAATCAACATATTAACTAAGCAAGGGGATGAGACCAACTCCATGGAAAAATCAATGCAAGAGCATGACATCAAATAAATAGAAGTGGGATTGAAAATGAGAACTTGGCAACAGTTGAATAAATGAGGAAAACAATATGTTGGAGCTATCTAAGGATTTAAGGAAAATTAACCAACCTAAGTTCGAAGGAAAGAAATAGGTGAAGGAGTTGAGGATTGGTTGAATGAAAAGGGAAAATACATTGCACTAAAGGACTTTAGAAACAATTAAGACATTATGGGGTTTCCTATCAACTCACTAGAGATGCAGCTTGTTAGTGGACTAATACTAAGGAACAAATGGGTATAACAAGGATATAATCACATTCACCATTTTCATAAGAGGAGGCTATCACAATTATTCTTCAGTAAGAAAGGAACATAATTCCATAATCTTTGACAAGGGGCTTTGACAGTTCAATAATATTGAAATAAGTTTGCCAAATTGTTAAAGTGCGTACCTATGTGTCAAAAGATGAGAAGGGTCAAATCAAAAAGTTCATTTTTGGGGCTCAATACCAACTTGGGGCAGAAGTTGATGTGCATAGACTCGTAGGCATGAAGGAAGTACCTGAAAGAACAAGAAAGGAAGATTCAATCCCTAGCAATAATAAGATAGAATTTTAACATGAATCAATCATTTAAGGCAAAGCATGAATTCAAGGGAAATGCAAACTTCAACAAGGATCAATAGAATAATTTATCTGAAAGAAGCCACATCATATCAAAATCAAATGGATGGATACAATACTAATAGGAGAAATTAAAATAGGATAACTTATCCGCTAAGGTTTGATGAAGTAAGGAACGATCCTCTTAGGAATCAGGGGGAATAATGATAGAGCCATTCAGAGTCTTGGAGAAGTGCCAATACCAATTGTGCAACAAAGAGATTGTTCTATTCAAGTATAATGGAATCTATATGATAAAAGGAATACTAACATGGGAAGACTCAATTATGATGCAGTAGATGTTTTTACTATCGTTATGAATTAGCAAACTCTTTTTAAGGTTATAATTAGTGCATCGAGACAATGCACAATTTATGGGGGGAAGGATGTCATAACCCTCTTTTTGGACTTTGATATGACTTATTATTATTATTATTATTATTATTATTATTATTAGACCACCCTGCCTCCAAGAACCTTTGGCAAAGGTTCCCAAGGTTGGGAAACTGATCAAGGATGGGGGGATACCCATCCCAAGAGTCGAGCCAGAAAAGAACCTCTTCCCCCCTCTTACATATCCAAAAAAGTCCTTCCTTTAAAAGAGAAGCCCCTTTCTTGAGAGTACTCCAAATTGAAGAACCTTTTCCCTCAAGCAAATATCTTGGGATTTCCTCCTTCGGGATCCTCTGCATGTATTTGCAGGCCAAAATCCTAGCCCAGCCTCGATCCTGTTCAACACACCACCTCCAGTACAATTTAGCTACCAAAACCTCTCCAAATAAAACAGATTACCTTAAGCCAAGCCCACCCGACTACTTTGGGCTACACACCAAGTCCCAATTGACAAGACACCATTTGTAGGAGGATAGGTTGCCTGCCCATAAGAACTGCCTTGCCAGAGAATCCAATCCCTTTAGGAACCACTTAGGGGCCACTTGGAGCATACACCGATAAATCGGAAGAGCCTGAACCATCGATTGGATCAGTTGAACCTTCCCAGCAAAGGATAACCATCTGTGTGTCCAATGTTCAACCTTCATGCAAAATTTGTCCAAGATACCCTACCATGAATCCATGGGAGGGTTACCAATAGAGATAGGTATACCCAGGTAAGTCAAGGGAAGAGAACCGACCTGGAACCTTGGGATATGAGCAATCCTCCTCTGAATATTTCCATGTGTGTTGAAGAATAATGGAAGATTTATCCTCATTGATCAACTGGCCCAAAGCGACAAGATAAACATCCAAGACTTTGTGCAAATTCGAGGTTTCTCTAATTCGAGCTAGTCCAATCAAGGTTGTGTCATCAACAAACTTCAAATGGGATTGAGGATGCACGTTATTTCCCCAATTCCAACCTTGAATAATACCCAGACCCACGTTATGCTTAATCAACCTCCCCAGACCCTTAGCTAGAAGAATGAATAAGTATGGGGAGAGGGGGTCCCCCTGATGAAGACCCCTAGAAGCACCAAACAACTCTATATGATCTCCATTCATTAGCACAGAGAAGGAGGTAGACGTAACACAACTCATTACCCATTGAATCCTTTCATCAGCAAAGCCAAAGGCCCTAAGGATCTTCTGGAGAAAGGACCAACAGACTCTATCATAAGCCTTAGCCATATCGAGCTTCATAAACATAGCTTTTTCCTTGGAAGCTACCATAGAATGGATGACCTCAGTAGCAATGACCACACCATCCAGGATTTGGCGGCCTTCCACAAACCCACTCTACTCCTCTGAGATGACATCCCCAAGCCAATTCTTCAACCTCTCTATTATCAACTTATAAATGATCTTATAGATCATGTTACAGAGAGAGATAGGGTGGAACTGGCCTAACTGATCAGCCCCCTCACACTTGGGGATTAGTGCAATGAAAGTCACATTCAAAGCCCGAAGCATCTGCTTATTCCTTTGAGACTCTTGGACCACCTCCAATAAGTCCAATTTGATAATATCCCATAAATCTTGAAAGAACTCAACTAGAAACCCATCCAGACCAAGGGATTTTCCTTTCCTCGTGAGAAAAATAATCCTCTCAAGTTCTTCCAGCAAAATAGGACCCATAAGATGCTCATTCATCTCCCTAGTAACTAGAGAAGGAATACAAACAAGAACCTGATTCTCCTCTTCTGAATCCTCCTGAGTATCCTCGTTAAAGAGGGATCGAAAATAATGTAAAGCCTCCCTAGAGATCTCCTACAAGGATAAACACTGCTCACCTCTATCATTGACCAGCACAGGAATAGAATTACCATGTCTTCTTGCTTTTACTGAATTGAAGAAGAATGCAATATTATTGTCCCCTACTTGAAGCCAATCAATACGAGCTCTCTATTTCCAATAGATTTCCTCCCTAAGCTCCCATTCCTCTAAATCCTTGACAGCCTTGTCTTCCTCCCTAAGCAAGGCTTTAGACAAACCATGCTCTCTTATAACCCTGGTAATGTTATTCAATGCTATTTGAGCAACTTTCTTAGCATGAAAAATATTCCCAAAACACTGGCGATTCCACCATTTAAGTTGAGCCTTAACAAAATTGCAGTTGCTTGGCAAAAGTGTACATAGCAGTGCCAAAAGTTGGCCTCCCTTTCCTCCACCACCCCGCAACATGATCCTGCAAAGAAGGATCCTGCAACCACATAAGATGGAATTTGAATTGAGTGCGAGCGACCCGAGCAGAAGAATACATTAACTTTATGGGCCAGTGGTCCGATCCTCTCTAGTCCAGAATCTTTGAACATGTGGACCACCCCGCACCAACCCAAAAACTAGAAACCAAAAAGCGGTCCAACCTCTCTGCAATCCAATACTCCCCTACCCTTCTGTTGTTCCAAGTGAATAGACCATTACCAAGCTTAATGTCAACAAGATGCAATGAAGATATACTATCCCAGAGAAGGAAAGAAGAAGGTTCCAATCGCATAACACCACCCTTCTTCTCACACAACTCTAAAATGGCATTGAAATCTCCTACCATAATCCATGGATGAAAAGAGAATAGCCCTCGCATAAAAGAAATGTGAGACCATAAAATCTACTTCCCCTGAAGATCAGTGGGGGCATAAATGTTAGTAAACAAGATATATTCCCCAGTCTCAAAACTAGAGGCAACCCTAGACAAAGAAGATCTGGAAGTAACCCACCAAATAGGATGAATTCTTCTCTGAAGAACTTTTCTTAATATCTTTATGATGAAGACCCAGGTGTACGGAGGTCTTATTACTTTTGACCCCAGCCGATTCCAATTTCAGAGCTACCGAAGAACCCTCCCCCCAGCCAAAATCACTTCCACACCAGAAGTGGGTCCCAACTAGACCACTATTGGTTGATCCATCTCCATTTGCTAGCTTCCAACCACTTCCAGAGCCTAGGTAGAGTCCCTAGTCACTCTTTGTGGAACCACCCTTGATGCACCTTGATCCAAAGGGATTAACCCCATATTCACTTCTTGTTGGCTAAGGTCATCCAAGGCTTCGAATCTGTTAAAGGTATCCTCCTCCTGTCTCTCCTGCAAGGACCTCTTTTGTCCTCGACTCTTATTCTTTGTCTTAACTGAGACAAAACCATCAGCACCCACTACCTTGTCCAACACAACAACTTTTCCTTTATCAACCCCATCTAGGTTATGGGTCGGCTGCTGAGGTTGGCGCACCATCGGTTTATATCTAGGGCACTTGCATAGTAAATGACCATACTCATGACACATACGACACTGAAATGATAAAGTCTCATAATCTAACTATTGAACCCAAGAATAAGAGCCCGTACACATATCTATAGCATCTGGAAAAGGTTTACTAAGATCAATTTCAACACAGATACGAGCAAAAGTCATTACCTTTCTCCCCAGGGTTTGCATTGAAGATCCCACTATCTTCCCAAGCAGTGAGGCAAGCAACTGCAACACATCCTCCTAGCAGCATTCCACCAGAAAACGTGATAAACAAACCCACACTGGAACCCTATTCGGGAGCTCCTCTTAAGGGTTAAACCCTGCATGCCAAGGTTTGATGAACAACCCCACCTGGTTGTAAAATACAAGCCTCCTTCAAAAACCCTATTGCGATCCTCCATGCAATTGAAAGTAACCATGAAGTAGTTGTTTGCCAGCAGCATAATCTCCATTTCCCCTTCCGGTGCCCAAGTCCTTTGTGCCCAATTTTCCAAAAACTGCAAAGAAACCTTCATTCCCAAAAACTTGCAATATAGCGAGTGTTTTGAAAAGTATTCAACATCTTCAGCTATCATCTCTAGAGGAATAACCAGCCTCGGCCTCTCACTGCATCTCTCCAGATAGCCATTAATCTTCATAATCCGAGAGCCACCAACACTACCAGACCCCGAATCTGAGGAAAAAATATTATTATTAAAAGTCTGCATACTTTGGAATGGGGATTTTGAACCCACTGCAACACGAAAATCCATGGCGAGAGGTGCCTTCGAGGCCTCTCCACCAATACTCAACATTGGACCTCACAAAAAATAAAAAACCCACACCCCAAAGGGGGCAAGCTAGAAAGCACGACACCCAAGACCCCACCCCTCCCAAACACTACCAAGAGGTAGAGCCAACCGCAGCCCCCTGCCCCCATTGATAAACCACGGGCCCGCAGAGATTCTCGAACCCCAGTTGTGTGCAACACAACCCCCTCCCACAGACCACCGCTCAACCCTCAACATCCTCAAGTGCTCCCCACCTTGCACAAGCCTCCACTACCCTCCCCCGACCCACCAGCAAGCACGGTTGCCCATGAGCTAGGGCATCGGTGCCCTATCTCAACAATCTGCATTCTCCCGCACGCACGACGCCATCCATTTTCTAGACTATCAAAATGGAAATATATTTAATATCTTATACATAATCGTGTTTAAAATATTTATATCATATGATGCTTGTAATTTATAATTAAAATTATAATTAATTTAATTAATGATAAATAAATAAATATATTAATTTATTTTATATTTATTTTGAAGTATATTGCTTTATATTAAATCTTTTTAATCCATTTTTGTTTAAACAGATTAATTTCTAGTCACTACTTTGAATATGACTATTATAAATTTATAAATATTGGGAATACTTTTAACTATTTATTACCATTATAATTTTCAACATATTAAAAAATAAAATATAATCAATATAATTTAAAAACTATTTATTAACATTTTCAATACTATTATTCTTCATATATAATTTCAGGCACGGATATCATCATCCGTTGGATGAGCATAGATCAACGATGTAAGGTGTATTTCGGGCCGAATGTGGGAATGATAATTTTTTCGCAAACTTCTACCAGAAACACTTATCATTGAACACCGACACGAAAGAAAGGCTATGGCCCATGGGACAATGAAGTGTCAAGTGATGTGGCGTTTGGGTGGAAAAAATCTTATGTATAATGGGACCCACTAGAACTAACAACGAATATGTAGTGATATTGCCTTATGGTACGCACACCACTGAAAGTGAATGGTTAACATTTCGCCTTTAGGTGGCTTTAATGTCGGCTTGTGCGGGCGAATTGTGCGGCTGAACTAGTACATGCAGAGGAATGATGGTAGAGTTTGTGATTAATGTTGACGGTCGCCACCATTGAATGTTAGAAATTAGAATTGAGTGTGAGGTGTTTAAAGGTTGGGTGGATTGGAAGCCGAAGGGTCACGAAGTGTAGTTGGATTGCCATTTTCTTGGTATCATATTGTCTGCACTTGCAGCGCTGTCTTGGGTTTCTTAAGCAACATGGAAGCCAATTTCTCCTTCCATACTGATAAGAAATTAGTCCCATTTCTCAGATAATTTATGGACAAGAGGCTGAAAGATTTGTTCTTGTTTAAGGATGAGCGGTTGTACGAGAGTGTGAAAATGTTGTTGGGAGAGGAAATTTTCCATGTAGGCCATCGCACAGGATGAACATGGAGGCATATTCATTGATTGCCACTTGGGGTTTTTCAGTTTGAGGGCGAGGTGGACAAGGTAAAAAATACCCTGAGAGTTGTAATTGATTCAAACTACCTGTTAAATCTAGATAGTGTGTGTGCTCGTGTGGTCCCGAAGGTGGGCATTATTCCTGAGGTAGGGGTGGATGGTCTGGTGGCACCGTTACCACTGATTCGATGGGCTAATGATGATTTGAAGGCAAGATGCAGAGCTCTTGCTTGGCACGGGTGGTAGGCCTTCAAAACGTTCGCAAGGTTGATGCAATCTGATGAGGTTTTAAGGGTCCTTCATGAAGTGGCACGAGCATAGGTGGGTCGAGAGTTGTGGTCGAGACCTAAGACTACCCAAGCAATGAAGCAGCTCTCAAGAATTCTATGATGACTCGGATTACAAGTCGTTTCTGGGTTAATCCTATTATGGCCAGTGGTGTTTGGTGTTGTTTGTTTATATCTTTTTGTTTTGTGTCCTTTTTCTCCCCAACTTTGTATGTACGAGGGGATGTCTGCTAACAATTTTGGTAGGCCGAATTAGAATTGTGGGGTTTTTGCATGTAGTAGGGACTAGGGTTTTGTTTTTTTTGTTGGGAATGGTGGTTTTGGAGGTGTTTTTTATGGTGGCAGAACTCTGGTGGTTTTACTATACCACCTATACTTGCATATTTGTAATATTTTATTTCCAAGTAATACAATACAAAAATTATCGATAAAAAAAATGAAATATCATGCAATTTTTGAAATTACATATTTAATTCATTTTAGTAATAGATTATATGTTTAATTTAAAAAAAAAATATTTATTTTAATTATGCCGAGAGGCATCTACAATGACATCAAAATGTCCATACACAAAAATTCAATTTTGAAACAAATTGACATGCAAATGACGGGTAAATGCATGAAATATGCCATCTTTTGTTTTTTGTGGAGGTGTTATTTTATTACTCCAAATAAAATAGAACCCTCGCCACTTGTCTCCAACTATATGAAACCATTACATTCAAATGATAGTGCAAGAATTCCATAATATTTAAAAGGGAACAATCAATTGTGAGATTCCCTTCTATTATAAGATATCTCTCTACATAATTTACCTATATTTTTTAAATACAAATATACTAGTAATTATTATATTATAATATATAATATTAGTAAGTGATATTATGATATATAATATAGAAATTTTAATAACATTACCTACATATGTATTTTGAAAATTTAAATAATCACATTATTAAAATTTTCATATACCATATATTATATAGTAATTATAATATAATAATAATTTTTAAAATAATTTAGAATAAAATTTAAAAAAATTAAATATATAATTTTAAAAATAATTATAATATATATGTATTAAAATCTTAATATAATATACATATTAAAATCACTTAATTAAATATTATACATGTTATATAGTAATTATTAAAATAAGTATAAACAACACTTAAAAAATCAGCATTTATATTATTTGCCTATATATATTTTTAAAAGTTAAATAATGATATTTTAAAAAAATTTATACAATATATCCTAAAATCATTTAATTATATTATATATGTTATAATAATTAATATTAACATAGATAACAATAAAAAAATTAAACAAATATCTTATATATATATATATATATATATATATATATATATATATATATATATATATATCATTTTGTGAATGTAACTTAAAAAAAAAATTGTTAAATTTTTTTAAAAAAATTAGTTTTAAAAGTGAAGAATGTAAGTGTAAAAATCTAAGTGGGAAAGTATCAGGTGACGTGACCCCCAAACTGGTAAAATTCCTATTGATAATGGGACCCACGACAACTGAGAATGGATATCGTTGTCCATTGGATGAGCACAGATCAACAGCTTAAGGTGTATTTCGGGCCGAATGTGGGATCTCTATTTTTTTTTTGCAAACTTCCACCGGAAACACGTGTCATTGAACACTGACATGAAAGAAAGGTTATGGCCCATGGGACGATGAAGTGTCAGGTGACGTGGCGTTTGGGTGGCAAAAATCCTATGTATAATGGGACCCACGACAACTAATGAAGGATACCGTCATCTGTTGGATGAGCACAGATCAACGACGTAAGGTGTATTTCGGGCCTAATGTGGGAACGATAAACATTTTTTGCAAACTTCTACCAGAAGACTTCCATAAACGATAAACATTTAATTAAGTATAGTTAAATTCTAAATTTGTAATTGTATACTTAATTAAGTGTAATAAGCTCTATTTCGGGCAGAAGCTGTAAAGGATTAAAAAGTCTTCAAAAACATTATGGAAAAGTGACTCATGTGATGTGTCAAACTATCAGTCCTCACAATTTAGAAAGAAGCAATAAATTTTTGCCCTACGATAGCGAATAGTTATTAATAATAATTTATAAAATTACAACATGATTCTAGAAATTTTGCCCTTTAGGTTTTACTTTTGAACTTTCGAGGGTTTTCAATCTAAGGGACTCATATTGGTATTTTGATTCTTGGACAAACCAGTATATCTAGGGAGATTCAGAAACGACTACTAGATTGAGGAATGCAACAGAGTTTGTCTACGCCAGTCTACTAAAATAGAAATTCCAGGTAAAATCCAAAACACTTACATCCTGCGTTTTTAATTTTTGAATCTCGCAGTTTACCGTTTAGATTGTAGAACTAGAATTAGGGGTTCAACTTGAGGGTTAGCATTATTTTGAACTATTAACTGTACCAACAATGGGGAAACCAGATAGTACAGCTAAAACATAGGTGAATGAAAAAAATAGACTTAACCGAACTAGTTAAAACAACAGGTTTCACTTATGAATACCATGATATTTATGACCTTGTTATCCATGGTAGAAAGCGAATCATAGAAATTAGATATGCATTGTCTAATAAGGCAAGAGATCCAAACAGGGCAAAATATATTGTCTTTAACACAATGTTAAATGCAAGTACAAATAAAATTGCATTGTGATCTACTGGACTTGCCAACATGGTGTTACCTGAAGTATTCCCTTGCCTAGAAATTGTCATGGTCTGTGCCCAAAATTATGATGAAGATAGAAAATCAATTGTAATAAAAATACTCAAGAGGAAATTTTGTCCATAATTGAGGGAGAATTTGCTCGTTTGTTAAACCTAGGGTTTGAAGCACAAAACTCAAACGTCCACATTGACCTAGGAAAGTTGGTAGAGGAATATGACTGAATTGATGCAAATTATAAAGAATCATTTATCAAAGATTTAACAGTGTGTGCTACTTGATTGGATCGGAATCATAAGCCTCCTTATGATTATAATATTTTTGTGCCATGGATTTAGGATACTATTTCCTTGCTAATATTTTGCCTGGGATTGGAAAATGATAGGGAAGTGGGTGCCAACCTTTTTGAAATTATTTTTAATATCCAATGTGTAGCATAACCAATAAGATTTAATTTTGTTGACCACGTTGTTCAATCCATGCAAACTCAATTACTAAAGATTAAAACAAGTTCCCATAAGAAATTTAGGTTCACATACTACTTGTGTTATCTTCTTCTATCAAAGTATCATGCAATATTCGAGACCAACAAGCTTCACATTGAGGTCTATAAGATTGATGAGAAGACTTAGAAAAGAACATAGTGTCCAATATATGAATGGACACCTAAGATATGGATGGATGATTACAGAAATAACTATAACCATTTTGTAGACTTCTTTTTGGCACCAATGTATAATGAAATTACAAGCACTCCAATGCCTAGATTGCCCATGTCTTGTAGAGTTTGCATTCAACTTAGAAGTCAAATACAATTGGCTAACTGGTTCTTCATGGAAGAATACACTGTGTTAAGGTTTTACGAGTCAACAGTAGAGCCCCACAAACTTCCAATACATGTGACATAGAGGGTTTTTGCATTGGAATATGTACGAAAATTGGAGAGCATAGATGTACTCTTTCATGGTCAGCTAAAGAAGAGCCTATTTCCTTCCTTGCCTTTCTCATGTGGAGGGTTCACATTTGACAGAAAAGCGTTCAAAGTAGCACATGATTTTTTGACAATTTTTAGCTTTGGTGTTGAGGGTCACTGGCAGTATGATCCATTCAGCATCATTCAAACAAGGCTTAAGAAAAATGGGAACTCTGAAAGGTTATGTAAACATGAAAGTAAACCATTGCTATAAAAGCTTAGAAACATGGACTCCTGGGATGAGGTAAAAAAAGAGATGGATAAAATTGTCGCTGACAATAAAATTTCAACAGAAGAATTGTCATCACAAATTATGGCATTGCACACACAAAAAACAACAGAGTAGGGTATTCAAAATAAAAATAGAAGTAGGAGGTCCTACAATTTCTACCAAAAAGCTGCTAATCCATCTAACAAAGCTATTCCCAAAAAAATACTGCAAGAATGTAAAGATAGACATTGGACTCAAACCAAAATAAATAATTTTTGGACTATGAGGAAGAATCTCGGTGAACCAAAGACTAGTGCAAACTTTGATGAAAAACATGAGGATATCAAGTTTAGTAAATTGTGGAATATGGAACATCCCACAGAAGGATATGACATAAGTGATGATGAAAATGAGTATGAGGTTGAGGTCACACCAACAGCTACTACAGTCTCTGCAAAATTGAGTGGAGTTGATGCTTCCATGAAAGAAAAATATAACAGATGGGCAAACATTGTGGAAAAAATGGGTTTTGAAGGTGGTGGTCTAGGTCCCAGAGGAGAAGGCCCTTGGTTTCCACTTGAGGTACCACTTCCCTCAAATTCAAAATCAAAACGTCCTGAGAAACCAATTATTGGACTTGATTTGTCATATTCATCACAGAAAGGTACTACTCATTACCCTACATCTCCACTTCAATTTGTTAGAGCTTCAAATCCAACTTGTGCAGACACTCAGATTAAATCACAACCACTACCACAACATGCTATTCCTATTGGTGGTGAATCAAGTGCCACTGCCACTGGTGGGGAATCTTGGGATAGTATTCCTATTAGTGTTCAATCAAGTGCCACTGCCACTAGTGGGGATGGCATGGGTACTAATACTAGTTGTCTTGATCAAGTGCAACAACAAGATATCTCTCGCAAGAGGACAATAGTAGTAGATACTATACATAATCCTAGTGATCAAGGCAATGTGAAGTAGCAAAAGGTTATGACAACAATGGCGAGTACAAAAACACCTTCAACAAACCCCTCAAAAGAGTATAAAAACTACACTTGCAAGTGACAGTGGGACAAGATTAGGAAAAGCTTTTGGTACTCCTCAAAATGCATTAGTTAAACCATAGGCATAGGTGGAGCCTCATATATCACTACAAGTGCTATTTCACCTTTCAAACATTCAATTGCTTCAGCAAATCCAGATTTTTGTTACAATGATTTCTTTAATAAATTTGCACAAAAAACAAATATGAATAAAGAAAAAAAGAAGACATTGAAGAGGGGTGCCCTTACTGCAGCTTCAGAGGAACCTGCATCGAACAGGATGTTTCCCACATATGACCCAAACAAATATATGATGGAGTTCATGGTTGTTATGCCCCCAAATAAAGATAAAAATATACCACATGGTCAGATAGATCCCTCTGAATTTCACGTTACCACCATCCAAATGGATTTTTCCAAAGTTCAAAATGTGGACAAAATTAGTGTCTCAAAAAAGACCAATGAAGTGATCTACACTTCACTGCTAAAGATGGAGAGAGAGAAAAATAAGGTGGAGAAACAAATGAAAAAGTTACAGGCAGACTTGGCAAATGAAAAAGCAAAGAGGAAAGCAACAAAAAGCAAGTACAATGAATTACAAAAAAGGATAAAAATTCGGCCTCTACCTCAACAATAACATAGCAGGAATAGATGGAAGCAGATCTGAAGGAACTGAGGGAAAAATTGGATGAAAGCATTAAAAAATTTGATGATGAAAGAGCCTCTACAACAAAATTATACAAAAACCTAGAGTTTTTTGTTGCCTTAAACAAAAATTTACAGAACCAATTGGAGCATGAGACAGAAAAAGCAAAACATTTGGAAGAGAAAGCAGAGGAAGAAAGAAAAAAATGTGCACAAATGAAAGAAGAGTTGCAAAATGCGAATATTAAAATTAAAAATTTGGATGACAGATTGAAGGACAATATGAAAAATATAGTAAAGTATATAAAAGAAAATATTTGGGGGCAAATAATGCAGAGGAGTGACATGTTGTGTGAATGGTTGGAACTGAATGAAAGTCTAAGAGTATTTTTTTGGAAGCTCAAAGAGCACATTGAGAAGAATAGAAATATTTTTTCAAAAGAGAATATTGCAAAATATATTTTGCAAGAAGTTCACAGTAACAATGACAGCTATTTGGCATCCAAGAGAATTAAGAGCCACATTGATGCCTCAGTTAAGGCATCATCTATCATTCAAAAATGCCAGAAACTAAGGGAAGCACATGAAATTTTGGATAAAGTTGGGAAAGTTATTGAAGCTGCAACAAAAGACAAACAATTTGTTAAATCTTGGTTTGCCGAAGAGTGTTGACACATCAAATAAATTCATTGAAAAAAAATTTCAAAAAAATGATGGAGGACAAAATGAAGTCTGATTTAGACTTGCTTCCTAAGGACACACCTCCTCTCAGATTTTTGGATTTCATCAAACCATTTGAATGTGATATTGGGTGAAACAATGGTATCAAGTCACTCTTCCAAATATGGATTTCTGACAAAGTTGCAATTGGCTTACTATGCTTTAAAAAAAATTGAACTACCATCAGACGAAGAGTGCAACACCCTTCAAAAACTAGCACAAAGATCTCATGAATCATAGTATGTATTGCATAGTTTTCTGCATTTACTCTTAATTTCAAGGTTTTCTGGTTTTTTCTATTTGGAATTTGGCATCGCTTGAAATAACTCTGTGTTATGAACAAGAAAAATGGAGCACTCACTATTACTAATCCAACCTATGATGCACACCTTCAGCCTTGTAAATTTGTATTCTCAAATTCTCTCAGGTTTTAACTTTTTTGCATTTCTCTATTTTTGATTTCTAGGTTTTATGCACAGCTATTTTGTATATTTAATTTGTCATGGCTTGAATTAAGTTTTAAGTTTGAACTATTTTTTTTGAACATGACTCAAGAGACGTAGTAATTGCTAGCTAATCCAGCCTATGATGGTCATAGATAGGTCTTCAGCCTTGTAAAATTGTACTAAGTTTCAGATACTGATGGGACAATAGATTCAGCGCCTTGGTAATTGATTTTAATGTTGAGTCTTCACATTTTGCAAACCGACCTGAAGTTGTTGTTGCCCCCTTGCTTCTATAAAAGGGAATTCAGGGTCATTTGCAAAGGGTTCTGAAATTTGGTATTGACTTTTGCATAGAGTATCACACAAAGTTGTGCATTGAATGAATTGTATCTTATGGCTATATTTTGAAAGAATTAATGAAAATCTCAACATGTCTAAATAAACATATCTCTATCAATAAACACATTATGCTCTTTTAATCAACTATTTTCTATCTGAAAATAGAAAGTTGAAAAATACAATTGCAAGTCAATATTAAATTTTAATTGCCAAAAGTTGACAGACACATAAAATATCATCAAGTTATCAACCACAATAGTATGTTTTTGTAATATGAATGATGAGATACAATAATAAGATTAATAAATACCTACGAACTGGTAGTCTTAAATCTCCTACGGTTGTCATTCCTCCTCATTAAAATCAGAGCTTCCTTGATTCTTGTCTGTGTTTTCTTCACTCTGAGTCTGCATACCTTTGTTGAACTGCGTCTCAATACTACTAGTAGGTCCAGTAATGACTCAATTGTCCCATTGGAACTTTGGTTTGAAGTGTTTCCCAAACCTCTTATTTCACATTTCGACCTCCATATTTTCAGTGCCCTATCGTAAGGAAAAGTGTGGACATCATACCTAGATGTATAGAGCCTCAAGCAATTTTCCAAATTCTTGTCTAGTTTGTTTCTTAGCTTTGATTTTAGGAACCCCAAAACACTAAAAAATCTCTCATCCTCCACCGAACCCAATATCATGGTAAGACATAAATCAGCAAGCTTGAAATATTTTGATATTGAATCATACAACACTTCGTTGTTACCTAGATCTGCTCAAAGCCTTGTTACAGATCCCTCTTCATGGGGGTTCTCCATTCTACCATATTGTTCCCTCATAGTGTATGCAAAACGAGATGATTTCTCTCTAAGAGTTTCGTTTAAACTTCCATTTATAGTTACTCCATTGAATTCTATGAATTTGCAAAATTGATTTATCAAACTTAGTAGCTTAGCTCGAAAACTAGCTGCATTGTTGTCCAATATTGAGGAAACACAATAGACATGGCTTCTAGTAGTTTCTCAGGAGGGAATCTGGTTCTAATCTATGAGGAAAGATCATAGGCAATTTTCTTCATAGAAGCAGTTACAAACTCAACAATCTTGCTAAAATATTCCCTTGTAACTCTTGCTAGGTGCTTCTTGTGGCGCTTTCCTAGTTCCTCGGGCTTGACCGTGGCAAAAAAGTGCATTGGTATTTCAACTCTGCGTACACTGGCACATATCTCCCCGTTTGCACCAATCTATAAAAAGTTATCAGGATTGTTCAAATATGTGAGTGTCTGCCACTTAGCAAATTTTTCATCAGATAATGTTGGTTGAAATCGATAGAGATTATCGAGGGTGAGGCATGTCATCTTACGTAGCTTAGCATATTCTGCAATATACATAGCTCTTTGCTGGGCTTTTTTCAAAATATTCCTTATTTCCTCTAGCATGGGGAGAAGAGTTGCTAAAGTTAAGAGTGTCTCTATATTACTTAACCTCCGAAGCAGTTCAGGAAATTTCAATTGCTCTAATTCGTCATGATTTGTGTGAAATAGTCCAATCAAGGATGGATATTTTGAAAAAAACTGATGTGTTGGACCATCCAAAGAGACCCATCTGGTATCATTATCCTTAAGAAGCTTGTGCCCATCAATTATTCCATCAGCAAAGTGTTAAAATTCCATACATCATTTCGGTGTTCGACAAAAGCGTGAATAGAGCTCTCTGACTAAATGTTCAATTCTTTTACTGGAGCATACTGGCTCACAATTCCAAAAGCTAGATTCATTTTGTGGGCCATGCAGTGAATGCCAGTAATTTAGGGTGCAATAGAAGTTTTTATCTTTGCACAAAGATCATTCCTATGACCTTGCATTACTAAAGCTCCATTTGCTCCAACACACACCAACTTTTTGGCAATCGTCATATCATCCATACATCAATATTCAATTAAACAACTCTTTACTAGTTTAAGCAATTTTTCCATTGTCGCACTATCCTTCATTTTAGCAACATATAGTAGATGAGGTTGGCGAGCATGATTCTGTATAGTATAAACATGCATGCATACCTACAAAGTATTATCTACTACCATAACTTCGTCTAAAGACAATGCAATAAAGTTTGACTCTCTTATTTTTTTCCTTTACATCTTCTTTTTCAACCTCAACAAGACAACTTTCCCATTCCCATCCACTATTTAATGACCAGTGACTATTAGGATAGTTAGGAACTTTCAAAAAGTGTAATAAACCACTCATTGATGGGTAGTCTATCATAGCATGTCCTCTGCTCAAAATATAAAAACCAACACTTAACTGAACAACTTTTTCCAAGTGTTCTATTTGCATTGCTTTTCCAAGAATAACTTCAATAGAACCTTTAACTTCAGCAGGCTTCATTTGTATTTTCTCATAAAAATAAAATTCTTCGGCATTCCTCACATGCTTACATTCCGTCTTTGTTTTCCATCTTATCATTGATTTTTCAACTCCGTCTATCTTTTTTTTTTCATAAAGTTTACCCATATGCTTTTTTATGGTGTCAATTTTTAGCTGCAACCTTTTTTCCTTCTTATGTTTCCAAGTGCAAATCTTACACCTGTATTCTATTGGAGGCTCACCTTCAATTGGATTCTCCACTGGCTCAATGAATGGAGACTTTGATGCCCAATTAATTTGAAAATTCCTCACTGACATATCCCACTCCCGATCATTTTTTGACTTTGGTTAATCCTTTTTTTTATTTGGGTTGATCCTTTTTTGATATGGCTTTTCTTTTCCCCTTCCGTGCATCATCATTTGTGGCATTATCACCCAAGTCGATTATATCATTTTGACTAACCTGGGTATCTACCAGAAAATCTTCTTCAAGTTCATCGTGATTTCAAATATCAGGTTCTTCGCCTTCTTCAATATGCGGTGAAAGTTGTGAATCTTGTACTTATACTTGTGATGATGTACCTTCCTGATTTTCACCATGATCTTTGCCAATGCCAAAGTACGAAGAAAATGTTTTGCGTTTTGTTGGCCTCTCTTTGTCATCCCCACATTCAAGATTCCTACCCTTCTTCCTATTTGACATCTCCAACAAAATAAAGGTTTCAAAAATAAATCAAATTGTTGAAGAAGTAATAATAGTAAGTAGACTAGATTATATGATTCATTGGCCCTACGCCCTACAATCTAGATGTTTAAGGTCTCCCGGGTGACCATTGGCACTGACGGGTCCCCACTGAATAAGAATGAACTCAATAGTGCAAAAAGATAGAGATGAAATCAAAATAATAGTATAAAACTTCAAAAATATGATCACTCACCTAATAGGTCGCTAGCAGTCGCCAATGCAGTCAGCAACAATGGTTGTTCCTAGTTTGAAACTTTGCTATTGATTCAAATTGAGAGCCCAGAACAGACCAAATTGTGTAGAGATAGATCTGATCTTTGAATGTATTTATACCAATCCTTTTTTGGAAAATTCGGTGGGAAATTTATATGGTATACAAATATTTGATGAGTTTCTCTTAAGTATAACACATCTTATATAATTTTGGAGGCTATTATGGACCAACCAGTTAATTGGAAAATATAATAGAGTTGGTAAAAATTGGGGTGAATGGAGACACACGTCCACAAAATGTCAGGCGAATTGGGTCCTTCTGGCAAATAAATCTATATATGGCTATTGGCGAATTATGTCCGTCTATTAAGGCAACCTCAGAGAGTGTAGGTGAAAAAATTGAATTTACCGTGTGGAAAACATGGATTCTATTGGCGAAATTTGCACATGGATACAATTAATTAAATAAAACAATGGGTGATTGGGTCGTGCATTTGACGAATATTTATAAATTCCTGGCAACATGGCCACCCCCTGTTGGTACAATATATTCGCCATTTTCCAGGTCACCGTCGTGAAATATTCACCACTAAAGTAAACTCTGATATGGACCCATGTAAACAACCATTTTTATTGATAATTATCACTCAAGTAGAAGATATGCTCATTGCATTTGTTAATCTAATATTGCAAACTACCCATGCTCACAATGGATAATACAAATATAGTGGTCACACAATCAACTTCCCCCAAGGTATACAAAAAATAAGAAAAGATCTACCATATAGAATTGAATAGTTGGATGCATTTATAATCCGAAGAACTCATACACAAGGGAAGCATTATGATTTCTATGTTAGTCAAAGTCATGTTGAAAATGCATTAGCATACAACGTAAAATATGACCCCTAGTACAAGGATGTTGAAATTAATGTTGACGCACTATCACTACTCCCTAACTCTACTACAGACCTTTTAGAAGTGCTTCATACAATTGAAAGTGAAAATGAAGAACCAACATCGACAAATGTTGAGAAAATATTCAAGGCAACCTAGAAAGTCAAATAGAATATTCAACATCATTGATGGTAAGACTACCAAATAAACATCATGTTACAAATCATTAAAGAATATTTATAGATAGAAAATGAGAATGATATCATTATTGATTGTCCACACATTAGTTCAACCCCCATAAATGAGTACACTACTAAGGGTCCATTTGACATGGAATTTCCCACTCTTTTCCCAAATAGAAATGTGTTGCCCATGCAACTCGAGCTAGGGAAGTCCAACTTCATGAATATGCCTTGCATATTACGCTGCTCCATGACAATAGATTTGGACAACATCCACACTTTAGATACTTCTAAATTGTATGATGCGCCACCATAGCCAATCTCTTGCAACTATCTTCATCAAAAGAAAAGTAGAAAACAATATGCCAAACACATTTGAAGACCTCCATGGCCACTTAAATAAACTACCAAATAATTAATTAGTAGAAGAACTAATGCATTTTGGCTCTACATTACAAGGAACACAATCATATTGGAACATGTTGTACTAGTCTAATAACTAAGGTCAACCAAATAGGTTCCTAAACATCGCTATTCACATTAAATACAACAAACACAAATTGGCCCAATTTACACAAAAAAATTGCAACAATCAATACACCTATGTTGGTCTCTAAAAAACAACACATAGATAAAGTGATTAAAAAACTGCACACCACATTCCTATATCTACATCAGTGATTCACAATCTTTCATGAAGAGGTCATTGAGAAGTTCATGCATGAAAAATATTATTTCTACCAATATAAATGACAACATCTAGGTTCTACACATATACAAGGATTCCTATGACTAGATAATGCACCAAACATGGATGCACTAGATTGGAAAAATACTATAAAAGTGACTAGAAAAAAAAAATCTTTCACAACTATGTCACCTCCTGTGATCCTCATTCTAAATCTAAAATAGGCAACATGATACATAGAACTCCAATGGATGATCCATGCGTAATAAAAACATCTAAAATATTCTTTATCAATCTCTACATTGATTAAGATCTTGAGTTAGTTAATCGTGTACAAAGACACCCTAAAAGTATTGAGAGGACTTGCTACATAAGATAGGGAAACATGTGGAGTGGAGATATAAAGATCCATGGAAAGAATGCAAGGAATTTACTTTATTGTGTGATGAATCGGGACACAAATCTTACAAACTATCAAGAAATGATGACAGGTTGAACATTTATAGCCCAAAGATGCTCTCAATATGGAGAGGTAATATAGATTGTCAACTTGTCACCTCACGGCTTCTTGTTCTCAAATACATTGCCAAGTATGCATCTAAAGCTGAAAGAAAATTGGAGAGTCGTGTTAATATGTTGGAAATAATTTGTTCAAATGTAAGATTAGAAGATCAAGCTTTAAAAACGTACCAAAAAATCATGGCTGAGATTATTGCAGAAAGAGATATAGGAACACAAGAAATATGCCATATGCTACAAAAATTACCTCTTGTGATTTGTAATCATCAATTTATATCATTGAATGTAGGTAAAAAGGTGTTCAATCACCTCAAGAAAACAAGCAATGGTAGTGAGATACAATCAAACTACATACAATTCTACATTCATTGCCCATGTCATCTAGAAATGGTAACACTAATTGAAGTAATAAGATCTTTCACATATGTTTTTTGTTGCAAAGGATTCAAATGACAATATAGAAAAGAAAAAGCCACAATCCAAGTCTTTACACAATTTTATACCATTCCAAAAGAAGACTTCAAATATTTTGAGACATTTTGTTGAAGTGAGTTACTTCTGTATAAATTTTTTAGACATATAAACAATGATATAGGACTAACCAAAGAAGAAATCATCAGTAATTGGAAGCACATGAACAAACACAAATATAATGCATGGCATGTTGATCACACACCTCAAATTGAAGATGCCCTTGAAGAGGAAAACTCTTCTAATGAAGTGATGGATAATCAAGATACTCTACAAATGAATGAATGGGAATTGTTATCTCAAATAGGACTTGATAATAGTCTCAACGTAAATGATCTCAAAATGTTAGGACAACATGATTTTGACAACAATAACAATTGAAAAAACTACAATGTTCATACAAATTCTCATGAATTTGTAGTTCAATTTGTAAACACAAACAAGGTGTCCCAACAAGATTGTAAGAATCTGTCAAAATAGCCAAGATCAAGAGCTCAATTAATAGTACCACAAAAGAGACAAAATATTGATAAGAATAAACTGTATTCTAATCAAGATGAAAAATACTATCAACAAGATCATTAAAACTACATACAATGTAGATGAGCTTGCTTACAAAGTGGTGCAGTAACAACAAGAGGGTCCTCAAAGAGAATAGTTTGGACCATGCAACAAGAGTTACACAATAGAAGAAACACAATGTGTTGGAGGCAATGTAGAATAGACATGAAAATTAATTACAATCTGCTAGCAACATGCAGGCTCACCAGATTCAGCACACAGGCCCGATTACATACATGCTCAAATACAATATCCGACCTCAAGCAAGAATGCGAGCCAACTCTGGATCTCCTAACCTTATGATTATTCTTCTATCTTCCAAGAAATTGTTTACATATGCAAAATTACATTGATCTATATGATCAAGAATAATCTGTGTTGGCCCAAGATGAAACAAATGCCAATGAACAGGATGTAACGTGTAAAACAACAAGGTCAGCCTCCGCCAAAGAGATCCTTCTGAAAAATCCATAGAACAAAGTGCAGATCCAAGGGAAGGTCGGTCACATGACAAGGAATGTAGGAAACAACAAACTGAAGCTCCGCAAGCTATGGAAATGATCTGCAAGATTCATCAATAGCAAATTGGCCCAAGCGGTTCCGGTGTCCCAAGCCAAAAAACTATCTCAGATTCCGGAAGCGATAACTTACTAGAAAAAGATCCAAACATCTTGCGGACTTAGGATAAGATAGATGGACATGTCCACGAAAAAAATCAAGCTTTGCAAGCTGTGAAAATGATCCGCAAGATTCGCTAATAGAAAATAGGTCCAAACGGTTCTGGTGTTCCAAGCCAACAAATTGTTTCAGATTCTGAAAGCGATAACTTGTCGAAAAAAGATCCAAACGTCCCACGGACTTAGGATAAGATAGATGAACATGTCCATGAACAAAATCTAGCTCCACAAGATCTAGTGAGAAAATGCAAAGAAATGCAGAAAGAAATGTTGAAACTGCAAAACAGGAAACAAACTAAGAAGAAAATGTTTTTGGTTGATGCAAGATTGCCATGAACCAAGGATGCTCCTACATCATAAAGGCAATGCCATATGGATATGTGAGCATACAAACATGACATGTGGCCCAATGAGAAACAAGGGTAAGTAGGAGAAATAATAAAGTATTCCACAAGAAGTGGATCACCTACCGAAGTGGAATGTAAAAACAAGATAAAACCATAAAAGGTGGAATTTCTCCTATAAGCAACTTCTCTATGTGCACACTTCCCTAAGTGTCTCATATGCAAACTACTATGAAATGCATTACCCTAAGTCAACTTAAGTAAAGTGTAATTATGAGACATAATTTACACTAACACCCTCCCTTGAATGCAACTTAAGAGAATGTAGACTCAAGCTAACTATGAAAGATGGGTCTCGACTACAAGGCCATGTTGGGTACCCATGTACAAATGCAATGCAATATCTCACAAATGAAGAAAGGGAGAAAGCCACATGGTAAAAAACTTCCCCCCAAAAGAGAGATGAAAATACAAAATAACTCTCAAAGAAGAATGAGAAGGACAAAACTCCATGTGAGGAAAAAGTCTCCCCCATAAGAGAGAAGAAGAGAGACCAAGTAGCCCCCCCTCAATGTAGAATTTGCACCTATTGTAGAAGCTCGAAACTAAATGAAGAAACTGCTCCATGATTGTCAAACAATATTCCTCCCCTTAGGAAGAAAAAAAAAAAAGGCATGTCCATGAAGTCTCTCCAATCATGAAGGGAAGATGTAGAAAAAAAACTCAAGATGTATGGAGTCTCTAAAAACTGCTCAAGTGTCCCCATGTCGATGTTGAAAGTTGCCCCCTCCAAATCAGGTGTACTAGGCCACACTGCTGAAAGAGACAATCCAAGATCTAGTGGAGATGAATGTAGAACATGATCCAAAGACTCACGTGTCTCCTCTGAGGATAAAGAGACCTCCCCCAAATGTTGTACATAAGTATCCACAATCATGTCAACCTTGAAAGAATGATCATGTAGAGAATGAACAAGAGGGTCAGAGTGTTCCCTTGCAACAACTTAAGAATGATCATCTCCATCAAAGAGAAGATAAATATCATCAATTATGTCTCCCAAATCTACAATGTAGGACTCCACAACCAAACCTGCAATGTCTATCAAGTAGTCATCCCAAAGGAACTGAATCTGTAAGACAAGGTATATCCTACTGCACTGAATCACAAGAAGCCCAAACTGTAGAAACATCTACATCATCAAGTGCAATAGTAGATGTGATATCAATAAGAGGAGATGAAATGCAAGGCTCAAGAATGGGGTCACATGTGAGAACACCCATGTTCAAGTAACCAAAGTTCTCTTTGATATCTGAATCCACACAAGAAGTGTGATCATCATGTGAAGAATCAACCTCATCAATATGACCAAAATCTGAAAATGAGTACAACCAAGATGCATTATACACAACCCCAATCGTAATGATAGCTCTACTCTCCAAGTCTCCAATGATAACTGAATTAGGTGTGAACTCCATAGTTTTCCTTGTTGCCCCATGAGTGATCTGATAGATGGAAAAAAGATTATTTGTCAAATGAGGTATGTTGTCCTCGATTTCAGTGCGATCAAAATCATGAGGCAGCCCTACGAAACTGGTATGTTTCATACCTCGCATCCTTCGAGAAAGGTTAATAGACTTTGTCGATTAGTCGCTTTTTGTCTTTTCTCTTTGTTTAGTCATTTTTAAGTTAGAGATTTTTATATTTTGACTGACAGGTTAGACTTTAAATTTCGACCTACAGTGAGTCATGTCAACACATCGGACTTTAAAGTCCGATGTGCCAGTTTCCCTTTTGTCTGTGATTGACAGGCCAGACTTTAAAGTCTAACCTGTAGTTGAGTTGTGTTGTGACTAACATCTCGGACTTTAAAGTCTGACCTGTCAGGTCGAATTGCATTTATTGCAATCTGTGTTTTATTTAATTAGGGTTAGTGGTTTCTAATTAAGTTTTAGTTTTTTTTAGTCATTTTATTTTGCGTTTTGGCTTCTCTCTCATCTACTCTTCGCATTTTTTGTCTATGGCTCATGATTGTTTTCGTGAATCCTTCATCAAAAAAGTTGAATCTTTTTCTCCTCTTCTTTTTCTTTCACGTTTTTATTTTTCGTGTATGTTAGGGTAGGGTTTGTGTGCATGCATTAGGGTTTTTGTGTTTTGTTGTGGATTAGGGCATGTCGGATTTTTGAATCTGAATGCCCTAATCCCCTTGGTCTTTCCCTTTATCCTCGCATGTTGGGTTTCAAACCCTGACATGCAAGGGAATTCCATTTTTTTCCCTCTTGCATGACGGATTTTAAAATCCAAAATGCAAGAGGTGTGTTTCCATCTGCTAACATATCGGGTTTTAAACCTGACATGTTAGCAATTTTTCAATTTTTCCCAAATGACATCGAGTTTTAAAACCCAACATGTTAGCAATATATGTTCTTTCTTGCTAACATATCGGACTTTAAAGTCTGACATGTTAGCAGACCTTGTTCTTCCCAAATGACATGTCGGGTTTTAAAACCCGACTTGTCAACCTTTGCATCTTTTCAAGCTGACATGCTAGGTAATTATCTTTGTAGTTTGTTAAAGCACAGGTTGGACTTTAAAGTCTGACTTGCGAAGAGTGTTATTCCCACTTTCACATTGGACTTTAAAGTCCAATGTGCGAATTTTGGTTTCTAACTTGCAGATCGAACTTTAAAGTCCGACCTACAAGTTTTTGTTCAATTTTTTCCTAAAGTCTAGTTTAGCTCTGGATTCTTGTTCCAACTGGTAAAATTTGCTCTTCTGATGATGATAATTTTCAAAACACTAATCCTTGGTGTTGAATGTAGTACTTTACAAATGTCAAAGCCTACTCAAGGCAAATCAGCTCGCCTTCTTCAAGTCAGTTAGAGTCCTCACCAAGCAAGCCATATGTGAAAAAAATGAAGTACAAGTATGATAAATACTTGAACATGTTTTAAGAAAGATCAGTGGACTCTAATGTTATAGAGATAAAGGATACACAAATTGTTCATGTGGACAAGAAGGAGTTCATTGATCGAGTTGAGAAATCCCCCTCACATATGTCAAACCTAATCAGGTCGAAGTTGCACAAGTATGCTTCTTTCCCAGTAGCAGCCCACGATCTAGATTTTGTACTTGCAGTAGTGGATCATTTTGATCCACATACCATGCAGGTGAAGGATAGTAACCAGAATGTCGTCATGACATTAGACAGTGTTTTCTTCAATAGTGTGTTTAAAGGCTTGCCAGTGGAAGAAGTAGTAGATATAACCAAAGAAAATGCTTAGGAGTATTACGAGAAGAATGAGGCAAAGTGTAAGAAAATGATCAATACAATTTTGCTATCTTCAGCTAGAGGTTCCATTACTACAAGATGGTCAAAAAACTTTCATAGAAGTGATTTCAATGAAGAGTATAATGATATGGTTACTATGTTGGCACGAGTGAAAGGTTTGAAAGATTCTCATTACTTTCAGAACTGGATGTGCTACTATATGAGCATAATCAGGAAAGGGAATACCAAGATATATTGGGGTGAGTAGATTGGTGATGCACTTTGTGCACAATTGAAAGAGGTCAAAACAATGTTGAAGTTCTATATAACCTTATACCTTGTGTATGCAGCCGCCTCTATGAGGCAATATCTAGGTTTGTCTACAAAGGGCGACATGAGGTTAGTTCCTGTTTGGATCTATTATGATCAACTCACCATCAAGTATCAGGGAAGTCATTTCAGAAGGGTCAATGATGCCTTCTTTTCTGTATGGAAATGTATGTTTGATAAGGACTTACAGAAGAAGAGACTTTCAGAAGTAGCGTACAATAGGGTTTCTCATTTTGGTTGTGTCTTTCTCCAATTTCCTACATTCATCTACATCCGCATAAGATGTTTCACAAGCGAGCCTTTCATTTTGCCAAGATATTCATCTGATAAGATTGTACACATGAAGTTATGTCGATAATTGATCCATGTGCATGAAAAGCAGTTGCAGGCTCATAAGATTGGCTTAAAATTTCCAGAAGCCATTGGCCAATATTCAGTAATGACCAACCCAAAGGCCAAAAATATGGAAGAAGAAATGAAATGGAACACCATGAGGAGGTTCAAGGCTCATAATAATTTTGATTTTCGTGGAATGAAGAACAAAATTAAGAGGAGCTATACTCATGTATATCAGCTCGAAGATGTTTGGACAGACTGTGAAAATGATGAAGATGTGAGGAGAATGGATTTTAGTTGTCTCACCCTGGAACAAATTTAAAATCTTGATTTGGCTAAAATCTTGATGACAATGGAGGATACTGATGATATAGTAGATCTAGTTTATTTTGAAAGGAAAATTGTTAATTCTCCATTTCCGCCCATCCAATGGTCAAAAAAGGAAAGTAAGTCCATTACTCAAAGAATTGCCCCTATTTTGGCCAATACTAATGCATGGTTATTGAAGAAGAAGATAAAAATGAAGCAACTTCCTGCCAGTTCTGGGGATGATGATAATTGTGATGGTCTAGTTGGTAAAACAACTGAATTGAGGACCAAAAGTAAAGAATATGTACAAGCACCTCCATCAATCCCTTCGACACAATCTAAGGGAAAAGGACCTAAAAGAAAATTCACTATCAAAGGATCGAAGAAAGGTGATTCTTCTTCAGCTACACAAGTGACACAAATAGAGGAGCCTAAGCATCAAGCTATTAAAGAGGATGAGAAAGAAAAAGAAAAAGAAGAAGGAGAAATTCCTCATGAAGAGCAAATGCAGGTTGAAGAACCAACTCATCAAGGTGAGAGTATTACCCCTGCCACTTCGCAGGTATCAACTCCTACACAAGTTATCATTCATTCTATTGAATCAGATTCAGATCAAGAGGAAGAAGAATATGATGATGAAGGGTTTAATACAAAATTACCACACTAGGAGGGTGATCAACAATATGTTACATTGTCTAGTTTGTCAAGTTTTGATGATGTTCCCACATCCATTATTGAGTCTTCAATTTTGGACTTTATTGAATCTATGTAACAAGTAATTATAGAACAATAGTTGGTGACCCTACCTTCCATAACAATCATGGCTGAAGCTCCACCTAGCTAGAGTACCATTGTTACCACTAACACATTGCAAACATAGTTGTTTCCAAGGAGGCATCAACAACGTCTACTACTGCTCCATCAATAGAAACACCATTGGTTACCACAACCTTGATACCAACAATTCCATCTACAATCATTGCAACTTCAAGTCAGAATGTTCCTCAGATATCAGTTGATATTCGGAAGGAGGCCACAACTCCATCCACTAACATAGAATTACCACCATGGATGGATATAGTAGCACCCAAAAGGAAGAAACAAGTAATTTCACCAGATGAATTTGATTTTGAACAGTTGGCTCCTCCCAAATCCAAAAGTACTAAAAAGCCAAAGACTATTTCTCAGGTGCTAGTGGATCCTGCTACCAAAAGGAAATGTGTTGAGGTTATGGTGCCATCTTCAGACAAGAATAAAGATAATATTCAACTTGGAGATTATACTATGCAGACTGTATAACTTGGAGTGGAGACACATGAGAGTGTCAAGTTAGACTCTCAAATTGCTTTTAATTCTCTTATGCGAAGGTTTGATCAAGAAAGAGATAAAAAGAATGAACTGAAGCGGAAATGTGAGCAGTTGACCAGTGTGCTTCTCAAGGTCACACAATCTTCTCCACAATTTGAGCCAATTATTTCTTCAATTGATACTGAGGCTCTCAAGAAGGTCGAACAGGTGGGCGTCAAGGGTCGAGTAGTGGATGAGTGGATTGCTCGTTTGAAATCAAAGGGTTCTCATATTTTGGATTCAACAATTAAGTTGTTGACTGACTTTGACGTTGTTCACAGTCAAATGCAAGGTGTCAAAACTTCCTTATCTCAAGAGGTAGAAGATATTGAAAAGAGTGTAACTCTTTGGGGTAAAATGGAGGATTTCATAATTGACGTTCTTGTGGAAAATAAAGTAATTCCAATAAGAGAGAAATACATCCATATTCTGTCATTGTTGTCTCATAAGAAAGAAATAATAAGGTCAATGATTATTGAGCTGAATTAGGAGAAGAAGGAAGGTGATGATGAGATTGATCTTATTTCAGCAAGAATTGCTAAAATTCCTTATTATTTGTATGATGATAATGAAAACCTTGTGACCAATGACGCCATCATACATGAATTTCTTTCCTTGATAGATCACTGTACAGAACAAGATTTCACATTGAATGCATTTGATAAGTTGCTAGAAATACAAGTCAGTTTTGAAGTTCTTGCATCAATGCTGAAAGACGGAAGGAAGAAATACATAAAAGCTGAAGATGCAGTTTCCCGTGTTCGCACCATCACCAGTTCTGCCACAATGCTGAACAAAGCCCAGATGGAAGCTTTTTTGGTCAAGTTCGAGTAATTCCAAAAATCCAATGAGGAGGAGAAAGATGAATAAAGTGTCCCCCTTTGACACTTTCTTTTCATGTAGTTGCATTCTTAGTCACTGCAAATTTTCTTGTAGTTGCATTTTCATTTGATGCAGTAGTTGCAGTCAAGTGGGACTATGCAGTTGAATTAGTCAACTGTGCCCACATTTTTCTCCACTCTTTTCCTATATAAAGAGGACTCTCATTTGTACATATTTATATTTTTTATACTTAGCAAAACTCTGCCAAATTTTTATCTCAATTAAGACTTTGTGCTTTTGATGTAAAAGTTGATTCAAGGAAATAAATATAGCAATCCACTAGTTTCCAAACTTTGTGTTGGACTAAAGATTGTGATTGTGATTGGAATCATTATTATGTTTAGTTCTCATAATCGTTCCTTATGATCTTGAATATTTTGGTGAAATTGTGAAAGTTTATGTAAGAGCTTTCTAATTGTGGAAATAGACTTTGTGCTATCTACATATTTGGGAAATCTTCTGATAATTAATTAATTGCGTAGGAAGATTTGTATTGCTGCAAATTACTTGTAGTTTTAGGAATCTTTGATCACATCTTGGAGACTTTGAGCTACAAGTTGAGATTTAAGTTGAAATAGTGATGATTTAAGTAGTCATACGTACGTAAGACTTTGGGATTACAAGGTTGTCTAAATATTGAGTATCTTTGTATCTTTGTCAAGAAGTTTAATTTAGTGGTTAAGTTTATTTAGTTGTAAGAAATATCACCAAGTGAAGGGAGAATACATTAATTCTGAAAAAAGAGAGTTACAAGCCCTAAGATTACACCCAAATTTTTGTTTTGCATAAGTTGTTGTAATACCCAAAATTCCAATAGGGAACCTCCCCTTGATGAGAGGAAAGACTTTGTCTTATCATAGTTGTGTGTGAAACACATAATGTCATTGGTATGCTAGGGACAAAATATTCACCCAACAAGGTATACACAACACATCATTGAAGTAGTTATCTCCAATGGCAATAGATCCTTTCCCAATCACATTCATATATGTATGATTGTCCATCAAAATCGGTGGCATGTTGTAAGGCTCAAATAAAGAGAACATAGACTATGAAGATGCCATATAATAAGAAACTCCTGAATCTAGAAGTCATCTCCTTGAATCATGACTTGTAGTAGCACAAAGAGATTGTCCTTTACTTGTCCCAAAAGTGTGATCCTTTCCTTTATCAATTTCCTTTTCTTTGGAAGAAGAAGACGAAGTAGACATTCTAGAAGGAAAACCGATTCTATTCTTCTCAATAAGATGTTTTAATTCATCAATATCCTTCTTGTAACAATGGTGTTAATCATGTCCTTACTTCTTGCAATATGCACAAAAAAGATTCTCCTTATACGATTTCCCCTTAGGTGAGGATGTAGAATCGACATGTTGTGGAGAAGATGATTGTTCTTTATCTTGTTGTGCCTTTGGCTTAGACTACTTTTGGTTATTTCCTTTTCCTTGATTGCTTTGATTCCCTTTATTAGCCACCAAATCTTGGAACTTTGAAGACTTGAAAATCCCCATCTTGTTCAACTTTGATTGCTCATGTATCAACATCTCCGTGAATGCATCAAATGATGGTGGAGTGTATGAGGCACCTTGAGTCAACCGATGGGTGTGAAAGCTAGAAACAAAGGTTGCATACTCTGATGGAAGCTTGTCCAACACATTGTAAACCAATCAAGCATCCTTCTTGTCAATGCCAAAATCCTTAAGCTTTACTCTTAGCTCATTAGCTTTTGTGACATAATCTTAGATTGTATCAAAATCCTTGGGATCCAACAATGTGAGTTTAGTATCAAGCTTGTAGCCCCTAATCTCATCAACTTGACCATACAATTTCTCATAGATATCCCACGCATCCTTGACTGTAGTACATTTCTCAATGTGAAAAATGAGGTCATCTGATACATACTTTCTCAAAGTATTAGGATCAACTTTAGGATCTATTGGTGTTGTAATAGTTCCATTTATGTAATGAATGAGTCCTTTTTCCATTAGCTTATTCCATGCTTTAAACTTCCATGATGCATAATTTTGTGGAGTTAAAAGTGGAAATTTAGGAGATCCCATAGAAAAAAAATGAAAGAGCACAAGATAGAGAGAGGCACAATCACACAAGACACCCCCCCAAATTCACTCAATCAAAGAACCCCCCCCCCCCCACCCCGAAAAATAAAAATAAAAAAATGATGATTGGCACTTTATACTTAGTGCGATTACAATGGCCACTTGCAAAACAAGACAAAAGTAGACTTCTGATTTCAAAATACAACTACCTCAAATAGGCTATATAAGACTCAAACCAATAATGCAAGAGATCTAAATCAAGATCCAAGCAAATTACAAGTACCAAATAGGTCAAAAAAGATCAAATACTAAAAGTAAAACTTCTACTCAAAATGGTGAAAATCAGATAGTACCACATGAAATAAGATGAAAAATTATGCACATTAAAAAAAATCGACACCTAAAAAGGAAGTCGTATGAGCCTGAACGGAGCTTGAGAAGTTGCAAAATCGAGGATTGGACAGGTACAATGTGAAAAACTAAATTTTTTGAAAAATATATCCACCAAAGTTAGAAAATAACTATACCACTATAAAGAAAACGAAAAATTAAACCCCCCCCCCCAAAAAAAAAAAAATTGCACTAAAAAAGGCCTCAAAATGACCAAGATATGAGCCTCCAAAGTTGGACTCCACAATCAAAAAGCTCATTAGAGGGGTTAATTTTTTTTCAAAAATGTGTTCACATAATACTGATGTCAACATTTTACTAGGTTAAATTTGATGGTCATATGGCCGTCATGGCAAAAATTCCCTGTCTATGTGGCATCCTGTACAATGCGGATGACTGACATGGTCTAATGATAATATGACATGTGGCATACAAACATTGACATGTCATACAAATGGTTGATGTGGTTGCTGAGTTGCACACTAACATGGTAGTCTGTACGATGAGGTGGTAGACACATGTCGTACGACAAGATGACTATACCTGTTGATTGTGCTTTCTGTATGATGATTGGGCGTTATATGAACCAAGTAAATCGTGCCACATGTTGAAAACTGGTGTCACTGACTATGCACTGTGCGGTGTTGATGCAACTTATGACTATGCAAATTTATCCAATCAGAATTTTCCACATTTCTCATTGGCAACAAAATGTCGTGTGGGCGTATTAGTGGCCTCCATGTGTTGCAAAGAGGCAACACTATCAACTGCTTGCTAGAGATACCAATGGGAAGTAGCCAGCGGTGATGGCATTATTGGTGGCAGTAGGGAGCAGCTGCGATGTGGATCCGATGGAGCCATAGGTGGTGGCGACCAAGGTAGAGACTGATGGCCCAAGGGAGGAGCGTAGGCGGAGCCTAGAAGGAAGAGGTGGCAGAGTTGAAGGGAAAGTTGCCGACCAAAACCAAAATCCAGTTAGAACAATCGCCAGATGGAGCATAGACAATGGTCGGGAGGTGCCACAAAAATAGGGGTTGCCTGAATACTTCAGCAGTAGGGATGACCTTGCAAATATTAAATGCTGGTACAAAGTACAATGGCGGGGGGTTTAAACCCCCCATAAAAAGAAAAATTTTGAATTTTTTTTGAACTTTTACAAATAATAAAATAAAAAATATGAAAATTTTAAATATATAAATTGAAAAGATTTATTTTTTCTTCGTAGAATATATATATAAAGAAACCGTACCATACAACCTACTAGGTTGATTTTTTCCTCCAAGGCCCTAAAATTGATTTTCACCAAATATAGGCAAATTTATACTCAAAATTCATGGAACAACCTCTCGAACCCAATGGCGAGGTTGAAATTGATGTAGGATGCTCCCAAAATATGTTGCTCCTTAGATTTGATATATGAATGCTCTAAGATCTCTCCAAATAGACTACTCAATGAAATCCCATAGGTTCTGATACCATGTAAAAATTTGTCAAAAATAGACAAGATCAAGAGCTCAATGAATAACACAACAAATGAGACAAAATATTGATAAGAATAAACTGTATTCTAATTAAGATGCAAAATACCATCAACTGGATCATTAAAACTACATACAATGCAGATGAGCCTGCTTATAAAGGCAAGGCCATATGGATATGTGAGCACACGAACATGACATGGCCCAGTGAGTGTAGACACTCAAAATTGTCCACTCTAATTAAATAAATATTTTATTTATTTAATTATCTAAGCCTTATTCTTCTATTAATTAAATAAATATTTATTTATTTAATTAATTCATTTATCCTCTTCTAGCCTTATTTCTCATTTAAATAAATACATTTATTTATTTAAATTATCCTCTTCCTAAATTAAATAAATATCTTATTTATTTAATTGATCCCACTTCTTCTATTAATTAAATAAATCTTTATTTATTTAATTAATTCATTATCTTTTTCTACACATGACACATGTCATTCATCTCTTAATTCCTACACTATCTACCTCTTTCATTATTTTGGTATTTCTTTTACCTACCCTCTAATCCTAGCCGACCTCCTTTTTACACCTCTCAATCTTATCCCTCCATTTCATATTGTGTCTTCTATATAAGGAGATGCTTCCTTCATTATCAAACCCTAATCAAGCATTCTAATGACTTAATGCCCTAATGATCATTTTGACTACACTACGATCCTACTTGCAACCACATTTCGTTCTTTGTTGAGCTCTTGTGCACATAAAATCTGAGAGCAAATATATCAAGCAAGATCAATGGAGATAGGAAGAATGGAGATCAAAACCCTATTGGACATGTGATGGTATAATCTTTGTGATTTTGTTTTATTTACATTGTCTTAGGTAATCTTCATATGTTATGGTGGATCTTTGTTGTTGTTAGGCTAGGGTTTGGTGGTTGAATTCATTTAGCCTTTCAATTCTGTTATTATTGTATCCATTTTCACCATATACATTTTGGCACGCCCGGTGGGACTCTTGTCCCTTTGCATCTAACCTCCTTGCTGCAAATTTTGCGTTTTTGAAGTTGCAGATCGGACATTTTTCGATAGCATTTTAGTTTTTTTCCCGCGTCTGTGAACTTTCGGATCGCGTCTTTGATTTTCTGGCACGTTTGCGGGATCTGGAATCGCGTCTGTGTTTTCGACAAATTTTATTTTGCAGGTTTCAGAAAGGAGCGTCTGTGTTTCAGAAACGCGTCTGTGTTATTTCTACCCGTGTCTGTGTCGGAAAGGGGCGTCTGTGATTTTTAGGCGCGTCTGTGCATCACAGAACCGCGTCTGTGTTGAGGGTAACAGCGTCTGTGTATTTACTATTTCAAAATTTTGAAGTTTTCATTGATTCAATTTTCAGATTTTGTACTTAGGGTTTCAGATCTGGTTTATTTTTGGACTAACACTTTCAGATCTAGCTAACTAAATTGGTGCAGCTTGTCTTGGAAGCAAAACGTTTTGTTGAAGGCCCCTATGTCACAAAGTCTTTTGGGTTTCTAAAATGTACCTAACTTGTGTGTTTGCAGGAAGGGGTGATTATGTCAAACAACCCAAACTACTAACAACTTTTGTTGCAGGTCCTTGGATAGGGTTTTGAATTTCTGTTGTGTGCTTTGTTTTCATATAATAGCAAACACTTCCATTGGTGCACTAAAATTGAATCATTGTCTTTTGTGTCTTGAGCAATAGGCTCTTTTTTGTTTAATCTTTAGAGGGCCTGTCTTCCCGTGTGGTCATTAGGACTACTAGTGAGAAGAGAACGACCCAAGTGGTAGCGAGGAAAACCCACCTCTTCCGAACCACTATAATCAAATGTATTCATGGTGAAAACTATGAATAACGTGTGCTGATTAGTTCATACCGACACTATGTCTCCCCATAAACCTGTTTGATCAAATTTATTTGATCATTTGTAGGGCGTAACCCCTACCGGCTGGGAGCCTTCTGTATTTACAGAGCTGAAAGTGCCGCATGTATGGCCACACGAGCGGATGCCCTTACTAGCACCATTTTGTTTTAGAAGCCCAAATCCTTCTAGTTGTTGGGGCAGGAGGTCGGACCTCTGGTAGCGGCCCACACACATACGGTTCTTAGTAGAGATACAAAGTTCGCCACGGGGAGTTTTCGTGGGGACTGATGCTTGGCTGACCTAAGAAGTGAGTGCCGAGGGTGGAGCCAGTGAGGTCAAGCATCTAAGTATCCGCTCTGAATAGCGTAGCCTCGGGGGTAAAACCCTATGTGGGATCAACAACTATTGTCTTGGCCAGCCATAAGAATTGTGCTTGACTTATTTTAAACATTCAAACATTCAAGACCAAACAGCAAAACATTGTGTCTTTTGTGTTTTCAAGTGTATGCAAAACATTTTTACATCAAACAACACACTTTTCTTGGAGTCATTTTGAGTCTAAACACTTGCAAACATTGAGTCCTCATCAACATTGTGTCCTCTTGTCACGAAAAACAGTCAAACAGTCAGATTTGGTCACAACTTCACAGATTGGAAAAAATTGCACAAATTTTACAGAAACGCGTCTGTGTTTGTTTTAACCGCGTCTGGGTCATATAAATGTGTCTGTGTTTATAACAGTGTCTGTGTTGAATAGAAACACGTCTGTGTCGGATAACCACATCTGTGGAGTATACAGGCGTGTCTGTGTTAAAAAATTGCAAGAAAATTTCACAGTCCAGCAAACAAAAGAAATCAGTTTCGGAATACTTGAGCTTCCTAGGTTGTTTCTCCAGGTTTCATCTAGCATTCAACCTGTCTTTGGGTCTCACACAGTCCATCATTGCTTCACATCTCATTTTACATTCACACTAGTCTAAACTTGAGTCAAAAGGTCACTTGCTTGTCCTCATCATACTTTGTCAACATACTACATACAACAACACTTTGCTAAGTGGTCCCTCATCAAGGTTTCTTACCTTTGGGTCTCATTTGGTTTTACTTAGAGTCAAGGTCAACTTACCTCATCAAGAGAAACTATCCTCTCTTTGGAAGTCACACCTACTCTACTACATACATACTTGGTCTTACACTTTGGACATTACAAGTACACTTTAGACTCATTTACATTTCATCCAACTCTTGGTCTTCCATACTCTTTCCATTTTTCATCTAGTCTCACACATCTTGGTCAATACCTAGTTCATGGTTGAAACCCGTCTTCAAAAATCTAGGAGAGAAACTAAAGAGGCTCAAGAGTCCGCAAACATGAGTTCTTATGAGTATGACAATTATATCTTTTTCAATTCTGATCATACTACATTACCTGACATGGATGTCTATAGAAACATTCCAAATGTTGAGAACATGGACACTATAAACAACAATGCTACACACAATGACAATGTGGACAAATTTTCAGTACATTCAGCAGATGTGGAAGAATCCATCATGAATCCCCATTTCAATCGATTGGTTGAGGAAATAATGAGGAGGGATAGACAATACTTCTTACAAATGATTGCACAAAGTGGAGCCAAGATACCTCATGATTTTGACATGTTTCAAATAATGGAAAATCGACCTTTGCAACAACCTCACCCCAATATGGATCAAAGGAGACCTAATAGTGGAGGAAATAGAGGACCACGCATGGTACCTGAATCACCATCAGCTTTGCTTCAAAAACCAAAGGTCCCACATACATATGGTCAAGCATATGATACTCACCTTCGCAGACCATTATGGAAGTCTTATGCAGAGAAATATGCTCAATCACATATCAATGCTAAGGATCAACCACCACAACAATTGGATATTCAAAGGCATGCTCAAAATTTGGACACAAGGAAACCCCGTGTCAAATTTGGGGGCAACACATTAGAACATGACATGCCTGTAGAGTATGGTATACATGGACAAAATAGATATGGCATTCCTCAACATGAATCTATACCAAGTGCTCCATATACACAACATCATTACAGACCTCCTCCATATGAACATGTGTATGATCAATATCATCCATATATGCAACATGCTCCTCCTCCAATTGGTGCCTCAAGCATGGGGTATGGTCCAAGAAGTCGATCTCCACCTAAGAGCAATTTGGAGCAACAAATCAGGGACTTACAAAAGAAAATGGAGGACATAAATACACCGAAGCCAACATACACAATGAGAGACATATGTCCTTATCCATTTGACAAGAGCATTCCAATGCCTCCTTTTCCTACACACTTTGTGACGCCTAAATTTGATAAGTATAGAGGAAAAGGGGATCCTAAGGCACACATAAGACAATTTTTTACAACTTGCATTGAGGTAGCAGCAGAAGAGACACATTTGATGAGATTATTCCCACAAAGCTTAGGTGATCAAGCTATGGAATGGTTCTCCCAACTTCCACCTGGAATTAAGTCATGGGGTGACTTAGCAGAGGCATTTATTCAACATTTCTCCTACAACATAGAGACAGACATATCAGTCACTACTTTGTGCAACACCAAGCAAAAAGAGGGAGAATCTTTTGCATCATTCTTACAAAGATGGAGAAATCTAGCTAGCAGATGCTCTTGTGAAATTCCACAAAAACAAATGGTAGAGATTCTCACACAAAATGTTAACAAAGACATCGGCTATGATCTAAGGAAAGCTTGTTTGTCCACCTTCAGGGATGTTATCGAAAAAGGCTTAGCAATAGAAAAGGTCCTAATTGAACAAGGAGTCATAAAGATATTTAAGGAAAACAAAGATGACTTTAAAGGAAAAGACAAGCCAAGATTTTGGAATAAAAACAAGAACACAGTCAATGATGGTGTTGTTGATGCCGACACAGTGCGACCTAAATTCATCTTTTCAGGATCAAGTTCTAAAACAATCAAGTGAATACTCAAACAACTTCCAGATCATGAAGGAAGTACACCCCATTGGGAGAACCACTTGAGTCAGTTTTCAAGAAGCTTGTGGCAAACAAGGTAATCACAGTTCCAGATTTTCCTCCATATGAACCAAAGGTTAAGCCGAATTGGTGGAATGATGATGAGTATTGTGAATTTCATAAGAGCAAGGGTCATAAGACAGGAAATTGTCATCGACTGAAGAACATAGTACAAGATCTCATTGATAGAGGTGACATTGAGATTGAGGGACACTCATCCAATCAAGAACATGAGATGTTTAAGGAACCATTCCCAAAGCACGACAATGGAAAAGCTAAAGTCACAGATGATCAAGCCAACTATACTAGAGCACCTTACAACTATGATTCAACTATCAATCATATCTCGATGGACAATCATATCTCTACTATTACCATCAAGAACAAAAACCCTGAGAATCCTCCTCAGCGACCCAAGATTGTCCTAAGAGGTGTTAGATCCTCTTCCGAACCTACCTCTAAGTGTCATGTTACAACCCGTCGAGGTGAAATTACTTTGCCAGGTGCTTCAACTAAAAACACCGCTTCTTCATCAACCAAACCTGAGTATGACCTTGTAGAACAGTTAGGGAAGACACTCACGCTCATCTCCATACTTGAACTCTTACGCATATCCCCCGCTCATAAAGCTATTCTGGACAAAATCTTGAGAGACACCGTCGTTCCTACTGATCTGAACATGGACCAGTTTCAAGCCATGGTGGGATACCTTTCCATTCTACACTCCCTTACATTCACAGAAGCCGATGATGCCTCCATAAGTCAGCCACATAATGCACCATTACACATTGAAGCCTTCATACACAAACATCGAATAAAATGAGTCCTGATAGATGGAGGAGCTGGTCTAAACATTTGTACATTGAGCACTATTAAACAATTGGGATATTCTGATAAAGATGTGAATTCTACAAATCAAATCACCATTAAGGCATATGATGACGAAGAGCGTTCATCCAAGGGTACAATCACCTTACCTCTCAGAGTTGGGCCAGTTATGAAGGATGTAGTTTGTCAAGTCCTAGATCTAGATCTCACATACAACATACTCTTGGGACGTCCATGGATTCATGAGATGAGCGCAGTCCCTTCTACATATCATCGATGCATCAAGTTTCCACACAATGGAGTTGAAGTGACCGTCAAAGCGGATCCAAATCCATTTATATATTGCAATAATCTGCGACCTAGATCAGAAATAACAATTCCAGCTAATCGAGAAGCTATTCCATCTTCAGCATACGTGGATCTAGAATCCTTAAAAGCTTCTACATCAAAGCAAACAGAGCTAAAAGAAAAGTTAAAGATTAAAGACATGGGATGTGGTGAGTATATATTTCATGTTGACCAACTCCCATTATCTCCTAAGGTATTCAATCAACAAGAACAAACTACAAACAATTTGCAATGCCAAGGAATTGGATGTGAACCACCTAGTGTTGTGGCTACTAAGTCTGAATGCAAATCTCCTCCAGTGGTGCAAGCAACTCTTGATATCAATAGTCCTAAGAGTGGTTCCAACAAAGAATCTATTGAGCATATCGCCAGCCCTCTTGATAACTCACATAGCTTTACCTTATCATCCACTCATTCCATTTCCACTCCACTTCCGGACTTGGATCAACAAGAATTACAAAAGCCCTTACTCATTGGGGATCAAAAATCAAGCTTTGAAAAGAAAAATCTAAAAGTCAATAATAAAGAAAAGTCCTTTAGTCCAAATCAAAATCAAAAGCTACTGGACTCTGCAAAAATCAAAGTAAAGGATAAAAATCTTATAAACCAAAAAGAGCAAGAGTTGATCTCCCCTAATATCAAAATAACTGGGGGCAAAAGTTCTACAATTTCAAGTAAAAAAGAACACTTGTTGATCCTAAGTCTCCATCATGCTATCCTACTTTCACTTCTTTTCACAGTCATAAGCCTTCATAACTCATCCACTTGTTCCACACATCCTTTCCCTTCTGGCGATACATCAAGGACCTTTAATGGAGCTTCCTCAAAGGACTTTGTTATCAGGGATGCCCAAACTTCTTTAGGTGACAAGCATATGGGCTTGTGTAGTCCACACACTAGTAATTCTATCTCAATTCCTTTATCAAGGAAGATAGTCACTCAAGCTACACATCATTCAGTAAAGGAACATCGCAGCTACAATCACAAGGTCAAGCCTCGCACATTTGAGATGGGTGACTTAGTTCTTAGAGAAAATCCTAAAAATCAACAAGACAGAGAGAAGAAGGGCAAGTTCGAACCAAACTGGCTTGGTCCTTACATCATCACAGTAGTATATGGCTCTGGGGCATATCAGCTCTCAACTACAGAAGGTGAACCTTTGGAGGATCCTATCAATAGCATGCACCTTCGCAGGTTTTACACATAGCTCTTCAGAATATCCTAATTCAAAAATACAAAAAAAAATTTTAAAACAAAAAAATCGTTACTTGGTGAAAACCTGGCAAACAGGCGCCTTGTGACACAAAATAAAATAAAATTGAAAAATCAAAAAAGTAAAGAGAAATAATTTCGTCCAATGGTGAAAACCACTTTGGTGGCGCCTTGGGCAAGTACCATGGTGAAAACTGGGTCACCAGCGCCATGCGTAGAGACATTGCTCCTCCCTCCTTCAGGATTCACTTTCATCCTTTCACTTTGCACACACTCACAACCTATTCATCCATAATAAACTTACCCATTCCCATCATGGCTTGTTATTGATCTACCCAAGATTGGTTAGCCATTCATAATAAACCTCCCTTTTCGCCTCCCTTTCTATCCATAATAAATCAGATCCTATCTGTGGCTAAGGCAAAATCCTACGTCTAGTGATGGGTGTGGAACTGAGAACGTCACATGTTTCGAGGAGTATAGTTTCTTCTAGCTTCCTTCAGTCTATCCGCACACAATCCGCAATAAAGCAACATTTGCATCACAGATCCGCAATAAAGTTTCATCTTCTCCGCAATAAAGTATCAGTTTCATGGATTCAGTTAGTTTCAGATGAGACAGCAGCAACAATGGGCTTCAACAAATCAAATATTTCAACAGACTTAGACAACATTATGGTTCAGTGCTATCTATCCTTTCTGTGAAAGTGAACATTGTGATCACAATCAAATAAGACTTATACAAGTGACAAGAGACACTAAACTTGAGGACTATAGTGGATGTTGGTGTCGAGTCTTGGTTTTCTTTTGATTTTATCTTTTGGTGACATGTCTTTTAGCTTTTCCGGGATGTCTTTGACTAGAGATTCTATCTCCAGGATGTCTTTGACTAGAAAGGCAAGGATGGGGTATCGTCACCTATTTGTATTTGCTGTCTGTGGATTGTTTCTTAGTAATGCTATGACTTGTCCAAGGATATGAGGACACTGTGAGTCTAGTGTGAACTGGGGCATTCCTTGTTTGTGACTGTCTTATCTCCATGCAAACAGGTACAATGACTTTCTGGGTCGAACATATGCCTCGATTGTCATAACCTACTTGCCATAATAAAGCTCAATGATGATAACGCACAAGAAGCTCTTTCACTTTCATATTTTTTGTCTTCCATCCCCCTTTCTTGATTGAATTCCATCGTCCTTCTCGAGTCCGCGTAGCCCGCTATCACATGACTAAGTATAATGACACACCAAAAACATTTGCATCTCATGTAGTTGCACCTGCATTACCACATATAAGCATTTCATACACACATATAGATACCACAACTGCATCACATCCTGCACACAACACTTGTTAGAACAATTTACATTTGCATTATCATATTCATCTACATGACATACATTCACATTTGCATCCTGCATACACATATAAAACATAAAAGAACAAAAATATATTGCATTGCATCATATACATATTTGCATCCACATCATAAGCATCACATAGAAACATACATCATTAAACATCTCATCACATAGGTACACATGCATATAGCTGCCGCAAAAATGAATCATCTCATATATATAATCATAAGTGTCATGATACAATGATGTCAAAAATACATATGGCTACAAAAGCACCCGCAGGTGTCTACAATACAAAACAATGGTACAAAACTGATACAATGGGAGCCCTCTAAGGCTATGATGAACTCCCTCCCTCGGAGCCGCCTAGCCTCGACGGAATCTGAGCCCCCAAAGGACCCGCCCCAGGATCATCCTGCCTGCCCCCTCTATCTGGTGGTGGTGGAGGACCCATGACCCCACCACTCGATGCCTGCCTCCTCTGACTCCCTCCCGTAGCTGTTGTTGTACGCGACGGTTTATGGAAGCTCCTCGCCCGCTGATCTGCCGGCACTGCATCGTAGTAGAGGTCCCTCCAGTAGGCAATCTCCTCTCCTGCCCGCAGGACATATGCATAGCCTGCCCCTGTGTCCTCCGCCGCCTGCCTCCCTGCCCTCAGCGCTGTCTCAGCCTCTGTGTAGCGCTGAATCGCCTGATCTCTCTCCCGCTCAGTATCCCTGAGCCTAGTCCAGAGCCGATCTCTCTCCCTCTCCAACTCCTGTATCTCATCTGCCTGGCCCTGACAGATCTCCCTGAGCTCAATCAGCTCATCCTCCTCTGGATCCCCACCCTCTGCCTCTGCCTGTGGCTCTCCCTCTGCAAGTGCCTGCCCCTGTATCGGTACCTGTACTGGTGCCTGTACGGGTACCTGTCTCTGTGCATGCCTCTGTCCCTGCACCTGACCCTATCCCTGTCCCTGTCCCTGTCTCTGCCTAGGACCCTGTGCTGCTGGTACCTGTAGGGGTAATCCACCGCGACCCCTCACCACCCGAGCCTGCCGCTCCTCTCCACCCTCTCTCTGAGGTGCAACCCTCCTCTCCCCAACTACTTCCCTCCGCCTCTGTAAGCCTCTACCCCCATCACCTCCGCCATCATCATCATCATCTCCTCCTCCATCTCCCTCCAATAGCTCCCCTGGATCTGTCAGTCATGGGAATGGATGCTCCGCCCAATATGCTGAATACTCAGCATCCATCCCGGCATTGTCGACCTCTGGCCACATGTCCCAGGGTAGGGGTACCATCTCTGCCAGCTGTGTGACCGCCTGATCATATGACAATAAAGGCCCAAACTGCGCCTGATCCCTAACTGTACGTGCATACATACCCGAGCCTCGTGGCATCCTTTGGATCCTGCCATACTACCTACATACCCTGTCCACAAGCTGCCTCTCTAATACATAGGGCATCCGCCCAATCAGGTACCTGCTCCGGAAGGTGTATGGCAGCTCCACTGCGTCATCCTCCCACTCCTCGCATCCTAGATACGGTCTCCAGATGACTACATCAATATCATCCAGCACTCGCCGCCAATGCTCTAACCTGCCAATCCGCGGCTGCGAGGTGATCATGTCATATAAATGCACAAAACTGCGTCCATGTCCCCTGCCTCGGAAGTGTATCGGCCTCGTCACTGGCAGATGCTCATAGGCCCATACCTGCAATAGTGTCACCCCGCAGCCCAATCCCACTGACTCGTGATAGACAAACTGGTGAAGCTCATAGTACAGGTGGGCCAATACACATGGTCCCCAGGCATATCTGGTGTGATGTGTCACCAATGTCTCTAGTGCTCCCCCAGCCCACAACCAATCCCCGTGTCACCCTGTCTGGGCATAGAAATCCACTGATCGCTCCTCCGATCACGGCCGACAATGCTAACCCTGTGGCGGTCATGGTGTCCCATGCCACGTGTCCTACCCTCATCTCCAGTCTGGGATCCTGGAACACCCGTCTCAATGCCTCCCTGTCTCCGTCACGATCATATGGAATCAACTCTCCATCAATCGGTATCCGCAGAATCCTGTAGACATCCTCAAGGGTGACTGTCATCTCACCCATCGGCAAATGGAAGGTGCACGTCTCCGAATGCCATCTCTCAGCAAGCGCAGTCAGCAAACCCATGTTTGCCCAAAACTCAGGCACATACAATATATGTCTCAAACCCATCTCCTCGATGGCAGCTCTATCTTGAAACGACAACTCAGGTCGCAATCTCTGTGTTGACGAGAATCTCTCCCGTGACTCCAACATAGGCAAGTACTCCTGCAGTCAAGCAAATTAATCATGTCAGTCATGGTGGCATTCACTGTTCATCACAAAATGCTACTTTTTATCTAAATGCATATGGTTATCTATCCTAGTGACACTCACTGTTCATCACAAAGTGTTGCTATTTATCCTAGTGGTACTCCCTGTTCATCACAAAGTACTACGTGTGTGACACTCACTGTTCATCACAAAGTGTTACTCACATTTGCACTCCCTGTTCATCACAAAGTGCTGCTCATACTTTGGGTACTCACTGTTCATCACAAAGTACTCTATCTTGGTACTCACTGTTCATCACAAAGTGCCTTGATCTATCCTAGTCTTCTTAGAGGACCTGCTTGAGTGTATCCTCTCAGCAACTTATCCAATCGACAGCGTATGTTCATCACAGAACTGCCGATTTGATCTCGAAGACCAAAACTTGCATTTTTCAACGCAAACGCGCTTGACTGACACAAACGCGCCTCCAGACTGCACAAGCGCGCTTGAAAAACACAGACGCGCCTGTATGACATAGACGTGCCTAGGCTGTGCATAAACGCGACTATACTATGCAGACGCCCCTGCACATCGCAAACGCGCCTGCATTTGACATAGACGCGGTTCCAGACACAGACGTGCCTGGCACCGACACAGACGCGCCTGTCCGACACAGACACGCCTGGCACCGACGCAGACACGGTTGCATGTTTTTAGACTTTTTTGTACCCTATTCCTAAGCACATTTATTGCTCTAACTAGCATGCATTAATGACAACAATAAATGCATCAAAGTACGAGGAGGCTTGGTGGTACTTACCGGCTCTCCTGCCTCTGCTGGCCTCTGAAATCGTCGAACGCGGTCGAATCTGTGCACGGAAGCCATCGCTGCTGACTGCTGCTGCTCTTTTCTTGCTCTGCACTTTGATCTCGTGCAGGTGTAGATGACAATGAGGATGTCTTTTGCCCGTGGTCTATCTTATAGCCTACCCTAGCCTTAGCCTTCATTTCCCGAGTCAGTCTTCCTCATCTCGTGACTTTGTCACTTTATTCGGTCAGTCCATTCTAGCCTTTCTTTCTTATCGAGAGATTGTCTGCAATCTTTTCAGACATTTTCATCCAATCTCTCGAGGGGGCATATCATTCCCATTCTGGGGCAACGTTGTATCAGTTCATCTTATCTTCTTTGAAACAACGCGACAAGCCGCATTGTCTCAAAGAGGGGCAAAATGTAGACACTCAAAATTGTCCACTCTAATTAAATAAATATTTTATTTATTTAATTATCTAAGCCTTATTCTTCTATTAATTAAATAAATATTTATTTATTTAATTAATTCATTTATCCTCTTCTAGCCTTATTTCTCATTTAAATAAATACATTTATTTATTTAAATTATCCTCTTCCTAAATTAAATAAATATCTTATTTATTTAATTGATCCCACTTCTTCTATTAATTAAATAAATCTTTATTTATTTAATTAATTCATTATCTTTTTCTACACATGACACATGTCATTCATCTCTTAATTCCTACACTATCTACCTCTTTCATTATTTTGGTATTTCTTTTACCTACCCTCTAATCCTAGCCGACCTCCTTTTTACACCTCTCAATCTTATCCCTCCATTTCATATTGTGTCTTCTATATAAGGAGATGCTTCCTTCATTATCAAACCCTAATCAAGCATTCCAATGACTTAATGCCCTAATGATCATTTTGACTACACTACGATCCTACTTGCAACCACATTCCGTTCTTTGTTGAGCTCTTGTGCACATAAAATCTGAGAGCAAATATATCAAGCAAGATCAATGGAGATAGGAAGAATGGAGATCAAAACCCTATTGGACATGTGATGGTATAATCTTTGTGATTTTGTTTTATTTACATTGTCTTAGGTAATCTTCATATGCTATGGTGGATCTTTGTTGTTGTTAGGCTAGGGTTTGGTGGTTGAATTCATTTAGCCTTTCAATTCTGTTATTATTGTATCCATTTTCACCATATACAGTGAGAAACAAGGGTAGGTAGGATAAATAATAAAGTATTCCATAAGAGGTGGATCACCCATTGAAGTTGGAATGTAATAACAAGATAAGACCACAAAAGGTGGAATTTCTCCTATAAGCAACTTCCCTATGTGCACACTTCCCTAAGTGTCTGATAGGGAGGATCCTAGTTGCTTGAGTCAACTTGACTCACTCCAAGGCTTTCTTCCTAGCCTAACCCGGGAATGCTTCTCTCTATTCCCCTAATCCACTCTAGGTCCTCACTACCGAGGGTTGATACTCAGCTCTTTGTGAATTCACTTTCGTAAATCCATCAACTCACTAATCCACCGGATCTCACCAGACATCTTGCAGGGTTTGCTCTACCATGGATTATACCTACAACTTCTCCTAAGTTGTTTTCCTTCTCATGCTTGGATCTTCTCTCCCTTTGATCCCAACTTCCCCTGATCTGAGGCTAATAGCCTAGATTCCAATCTACCCAACAAATGATCTCTTGGTCACTAATACCTAGTCGGGCTATCATCAAGCTCGCCTAGGGCCAGTTTGCTGAAACGACCGACGCCATTCCCTGGTTTGCTACAAATAGGACTCTATTGTACATCGTTGACTCTTCTTGACAACCTCCAATGGTCGTGTGGATCCCACTGTAGAGAATCGAGACAGAGCCATGTTTAACTACTTGTCACCAACAGAAAAAAAGAAACAAAATGACAACTTATTTACAGAGTCGAGCTTGGCACAACTTCAAAATTGGAACTCACAAAACACATAAAAGTAACATCTACACTATCACACTGGCATCTAAAGATTTAAGCCATTATTTATTGTTTTCAAATGAAAATTGAACTCTGTGAAAGAAACCAAAAAATGGTCTTCAAATTGTTATTCAAAAGATGTTCTTCGTTACACCTATCCAACCTCCTTCTAACCTCTATACAAAATGCTCATTGGGTCTTTTATAGCCTCTACAATATGTCATGAAACATCCCTAACGGATGAGATCGAACTCGACACAATCGGTTTCCTGCTGTAACTGTCTTTCAACCTCCATCGAGTTAGCACCGCAACACTTATCTCGACGTCCCATGGCTGTTTACAACTCACTTGTTTTTCTATTGGGTCATCGGAGTAGCCTCAAAACACTTACTCCGATGTCCGATGACATTTCACACATTGCACACTTCCACATTGGTTTCCATCGGGTTAGTATCAAGACATTCTTGCCGATGGCCGATGGTGCGCTCCCAACAAAAAGCTTCCTTATTGGGTTGTCGGTATAGCCCCAAACATGTTCTGTCGATGGCCGATGATACGCTCCAAAACACATGTTTTCCCATCGGGTTATTGGGTGGCACAAAACTAGTCTTGCCGATACTCGATGACTCCACTTTGACTCGCTCCGCTCGTTGACTTCTCGCTGGGTACCACCATGGTCGCCAAGTCGCGAGCGATAAACCTCGTGTCACGACTCGACTTAGACCCTAGTTAGATTTACTTTACTATGCCAGATACTTATACTATTGACATTTTACACGTAATTATTTGATTAGTTTTTTTCATGATGTTAGATGGTATTTTGTGGTTTAATGACATTAATGATGGTCAATTATTTTATAATATCGTTATTTAATGATGATGAATTATTATTTTCAATTATGATCATTAATGATATTAATGCTTTAATTAGATTTTAAACTTGATAATATGAATAATACATTTTATTATCGTGATCTGACGACCTTTTGTTGAGTTGGATTAAGTTGTAGGTTAGTCGTCGAAGGCAGACATATGACTGAGGAGGGGTTTTTCTAGCTCGCTGGTAGCAACCTAAGTATTGGAACCTTGTGCAAAGTACCCAATTAGATAAGCAATTAGTAAATTAAATTAGGGAGTTTAATATAAAATGATAAAATGAAATTAATAAAATAAAAATAAAATAATAGTAAGGATAAATTATTAAACATACAAGTATTTAATATTGCAATCAAGCTAGAAATTAATTATAATATAATTATTTAAAAGTGAGTAATTAAAAAAAATATAAGTTATTTGATAATTAAATTATAAAATAAATAAAAGCTATTTAAAGAGATAACATCTTGTAAATAATTAGAGGACTAATTTTTTTAAAAAAGGATTAATTCAAGGTATTTATTAAAAGATTAATTAATAAAATAATTTAAATATATATGTATAATCAAGATTATAAATTATATTTTCGACATGCAAGATACAATGCATGAGTAAATAGTAAGATACTAAATTTAGGGAAAATAATGTGCTAAAAATATAGACTACATGCAAGGCATGATGAAAACTAAATAATTAAATTAGTAGATTATTTTCTTTAAAACTAAATCTTTAAAATCGTGCTAACAAAGTTATGATTTAATTTAAGAATTATTTTGTGAGTTCTAGTCATGCATTTTATAATTAAAATTTTGGTTTTATTTTTAGAACTCAATCATGCAATTAGTTAAATTTTATTTTTTAATATTTATAAATATAGGGATAAATCTCTAATTTGATTCATTCCAATTCCTTTTGAGCTTCTTGATTCGTGTGATTTCTATGAAGTTGACAAGGTAGATTGAAGAGATTGTTTGAAATTGGGAAAACACCTGCGATTCTTCTTTCTCACAGCCAGGTTCATTTATTTTACATATTTTATTTGAGTCTTAATTTGATCTTTTCCTTTAAAATGTGTTCTTCTTGTCATAATTTCTGATTAAAAATTTAAGTATGGGAAATAAATTTGTTTAAGGTAGGTTTTTAATCTCTTCTTTACCACAAGACTAATATCTATGAAATCGATTGACTGGTATTGTTTTGTTGTTGAGAGTAATTGGATACTGTGGATTTAATGCTAGTTTGTTTGATGTGCCAGTTGTGTTGTCAACGCCTTCTACTCCATTTATCTTGAAAAATAGAAACTGGGTTTTTAGGAAATTTACTGGGTTTTTGCGTTTCAAATATTTCTAAGTTTTGTGAAAATTTGAAAGAACTTGGGATTTGGGTTTTTAAGAAAAAACTGAAACATTATGACTGTATTTGGAAAGTTTTAATAGTGGTAAATTCTAACTTCAAGATTGATTTAAGAATTTTTAAGAAAAGAATAAAAATAATAAAATATTTAATATATATATTGGGAATTGATTTTATAGATTATATTAACTTAAATAGAGATTCTTAATTTAGAATTATTGAAAATATTAAAATTTAATTTGAGTTGAGGAAATTATATTATAAAGAGAAAATTTATAAAATTTTATAAAGAAAACATATAATAATATTATTCTGACATTAATCCGCGGAAGGTTAATTATTTTTCTGTATATGAGGGATGATTATGGAACGAGAGTGCTTGTTTATGGGCTGACCAGGGAAGGGTGATTTTCTTCACCTCCCCAATAGGGTAATGATGGCCATCATATTTATTTATTTATTTATCTCCCTGCCATAACACATGTAGTTAGTTCAACCAGGATGGGTTGTTAGTTCTACATGATTGCACAAGATTCCTTTACTGCCAGTTGGTATCGGCTTGCTAGGATACTCCGTCGTGAGGGACGGGAGCTTATCAAGAGCACCGGGAAGCTTATGCTTCATTTGGTTGGGCGGATAAAACGCCTGGGTCATATGTCTGCCATCCGGTTTGCGAGAGGAGGTTATCCAGGTCAAATGGAGGCGACACATCCGGAGACAAAGAAAGTCAAAGATTCCAGATAAAATTCTATGTAATAATTAAAGATGTATATTTTATTTAATTGTAAAGACTAGAATGGTTGCATGTAGAAGTTATGAAAAAGGACCTATAAGGTAACCTGATGTAAAGCGACAGGAAGTCGCCATGCAATGTAACTAACAAAAGAAAAGAAGAAAAAAGGCTACTAACATACTAACCCACTAACATGCATGATTTACTTTCTTAGATTAGTTTTCATTTACGCATGCATGCATGGTCATATTTAATTATCTTGTAGATTATTTAATTATGAGTTTTTGAATGATTTGTAATAATTTCATGCATACGATTTATGCTACACATGCGCACACATAACTCGACATCTTAACTAATTATGGTTTGCATTCTATTCGGTCCTCATGCGTAATTTTAGTTTGTTATTTTTTGCATGCACATTTAATTTCTACATGTTATTTATGAGTTGCATGGTTCTTCAGTTACTTATCTATTACTTGCATGTTGATAATCATTGCTTTTGCATGTGCAATAATGGTTAATTTAATTTTTAATTAAAACAGTGAGTTTAAGTTTGGTTTAACTAGAGTTAGGACAAGCGGGTCCTTACACCTCGTGCAACTTTCCATAGTGGTATAGCGATTGACGTTGATCAACCCAGGACTTGCTCACCCGTTAGTCGCTCCGCTCGTTGACTTCTTGTTGGGTCCCACCATGGTCGCCAAGTCGCGGGCGATAAACCTTGTGCAACTTGCCATAGCAGTATAGCGATCGACGTTGATCAACCCAGGACTTGCTCATCCATTAGCTGGCGGTTTCATCGGGTTATCGGGGTAGGTCTTGCCGAAAAACAAAACTTTCACAAAGAAGATAAAAAAAATGCACTCCAAGCTCCAAACAAACAACCTAATGGACTAGAACCAGTCCTTATGCCAACATTGCCAAAATTGCAAAGGGTATTTCCTCACCCTTAGGTGCTCCTGCACTAGTGTCTCATATGCAAACTACTATGAAATGCATTACCCTATCAATTTAAGTAAAGTGTACTAAGACATAATTTACACCAACAAAGATATTAGTTCCCCCTTAAATTTCTACGACCAAAATTGCACATTATGGCCAAAACAACAACTAGTACTTACTATCATCACAAATCACTTGATAGATAATTGTTCAAAACAACCATTATATATGGTCATATAAGGAACACCAACAATTGGAAAATCCTATCTAATCAATTGCATAAGAAATACAATTCAAAATCATGTACCAAAAAGAATAAACCCACTCATTGTTCTCACTCCAACAAGAATTGCAAGATTGAATATACAAGCCTCGACTATACATGCAACCCTCAAGATTACAATTAGAGTTTTACAACCATTGCAAGGACAAACATTGACAACATTCCAAGAAGACATGACAAATATGCAATACATTCTCATCGGTGAGATGAGCTTCATTGACCCAAAAATACTATTGCAAATTGATAGCAGGCTACATGAAACAATACCCCAAAAACAAAATATTTGCTTTGGTGGCATTTATATAATCCTTGTTAAAGACTTTGCTCAACTACCACCTATTATGGATAAACCTATCTATGCATCACACAAAATTGCAAGAAATCTATGGCACAAGTTTAATAAAGTTGTAACATTACAAACGATATTTAGACAAGAAGGCGATGATCTGATCCAAAAACAATTTCATCATACAATACAAAATATGCACAACACAAAATCAATAAAGAATGATTGGGAATTGCTAATCTCGCACAAATAAGAATCTGACGACAATTGAACAAGAAGATTTTGACCAGCTAATAGATTTATTTGCTACAAATGGGCTAGTAACATTACACAATAAAAAAATGATACAACTAAATGTACCTATTGCACTTAGTATTGCAGTAAATACACAACGTAAATTAGCCGCTACCAATAATGAAGACCAACTTTTTCAAGAGGTGTTACTAAGTAGATCTCAATGTGTAATGATTACAACAAACCTATGGATCCAAGATGGTCTTTTAAATGGATCTCTTGGAAAGATCAAATATATTATATATCCATTGGGATCAAAACCACCAGAATTGCTAGCATATGTTACAATCATATTTGAAAACTATAGTGGTCCACCATGGGATGAAATAAACCCATAACTATACCAATACAACTGATATCCTGAGGCAATCACACACAAATACCACTATCCATGGCATGGGTTATCACTATACACAAATCACAATGACTAACACTAAATAAAGTCATAATTGATATTGGTAAAACTAAAATACAATGCCTCACAATTACAGCAACCTCCGGAGTCAAAACCATAAAAGGCCTTTGTGCATAGAGCCTTCATTCTCTTTTGATCGCTATTCCAGAATGAAAAAGAATCCATATGACATTATTAGAAAGAAAGAAGAAGCTCACCAACAACTGCTCTCACAATAACAAGTTCAGGAATGTGCGATTACTTGTACACTCTTATAAAGTTATACACTTCTAATTATTCCCTTCTTTAATAGGGAAAAATTAATACCACTAATCAGTTATAACATTTTATCTTCTACAGGTGGAATCCCAAAGATTAAGAAAAGGAAACAAAAAAAATTTGCCCTCTCTAAAAAAAAATAGTTTTTTTTTCTTTACATTTACATGTCTACTACAATATTTAAAATTCTAATTTGTTTTAATGCATTTGAATGCTAGGATTTTAGAAGAGAATCTACAAAAAAGACAAAAGACATACTTATATAATTTTGGTTGATCCAAATTAGATGCTAATAGTTCAAAAGAATCTAATTCTATCAAAACAATGAATAAGTTTAGTAAAATTATGTGCCAAATTATATTATATAGTACATGTGTATAGATCTATATGTTAATATAATTTATTATGTAATGTTAAAATTCATTTAAGTCTTTTCTTTATTTAGGGGAAGCGTACCAATAATGGTTATCGCTAACTTCGTTCACCCACAGATCCTAAATGGTTTATCGGATTTCAAAGATTTTTTTTTTGTTGTCTCCATATGCAACTTAATTGCTTATAGCTAAGGTTCTGGCTTATGGATAGTAACGACAAATGTTGTGGGATCAGTTATGCGCACAAGGGTAACAAATTACACATTTCAAAGTGTTGTTCGATACCTACTTAAATATGTTCTAATAGCTATCCACTCAAAATTGCCATTACTTGTGGCCAAATGTCTCAGTAGTTGTGGCCAAATGTCCTAGTAGTGGTGCACAAATGGACCAATTATGGATCAAAAAAGCTAAAACATAATCGACTATTGACACATGCAAAACTTATTAATGAACTTTTCATTATCATTTTTCTAGCTCCTTTAAAATTAATAATTGAAAGATTCAATGCCGAAAAAATGATTGATTATTGAAAGAGTGGTCTTCCCCTAATATTAACTTATCTCTTACACCTCACTACAAGTGAATGAATGAATGATTGATTTTACTAGATCGACCTGACTAATTTTAGCGATCTTATAATGTAAATTAAATCAATGTTTCTTCTTTACACATATCCTCTCACAATATTTATATATATTTTTCTATATAAATTGCAGTACGTACGGAAACTTTCCTTTTTCTTCAAATGTGAATCACGATGGCGATTGGCAAGGGCAAATTAAGTTTGGAATTGTATCCTCTCATACATCTCGATAAATTGTGTCAAAAAAACACTCATGCTTATGTTGCCCGCCAGACACGGGCATTGTGAAGAGTTCCTTGGCAGTCGGTGGGCAGCCATTCGATTTCTGCAGTCGTCTCGCGGGATAGTCTGTAGCCGGTACTGTAATGGCAGTAATCCATTTCCAATTAAATTTCTGGTTAACCTCAGCTCGACGTTTTGATTGTTGTGTCTCTGCAACTCAAAACTTTCCTGGCATCTCATTCATGATTAAGAGTGGACATGGTCCATTTCAGCCAGAGAAATTTAGATGCCTTTCGGGATTGGGTGTAGTGCCACTATCTTTTTCGCACGAGTGTAGGAATCATGTAACAAGGGCTTCCGCGGATGTGCCTGACTATTTACCAGCAACATGGTAATAAGTGCTTTATTTTTCATACCGGCCAATATACTTCATAGTTTGTTCACATGGGATTTGAATTTTGAATTCACTTATTGTTTTAGGTCATTTTGTATCAAAATCTTTGGGGCTTTTTTCAGCAACTCCATTGAATTGCTTTACTGCTGTATTTGTTCGGAATGGATTATGCAGAGGACTGATAAGACAAATAAGAAGTATGATTTGCCAGGAAGACTTGTCAGCGCATGTTTCGGATTTAATAAACTTTCTGCTTTAATCAAGAGTATCGAACGAACAAATTAGGGTAAGGTTGTCGTCTTTTTGCCATTGAAAGTTCTGAAGCCATGTTAAATTCGAGCAAAATAAGCAAAACAATTAGCAAAATAGGCAAAACAATTTTGGCGGTAAGAGGGCAGTGAGCTTCGGTTTACCTGAGCTTAAAGATTCTAATTTATCTTTCATCCGTAAAGAGAGTTTTGCATGGGACATTCCAGCTGTTTAAATTTAAGGAAAAAATGCACTTAATCAGCTCCACAAGCACATGGAGTAAGTGGGATTCCCTGATCAAGCCCTTGTGCAAGGTCGTTGTGGTTGTTGACAAAATGTAATCATCTATTTCCAACTTAACTAAATAAATGCATACTCAAGGGCCGCACCCATTGGGCAACATTTTCCCCAAAATTAAATTTGAAATTTGCTTTGATGTACCCGGGAGGCATATAGGGGAATGTTTTTTTATGACCTCTACAATGCCCTTTGCAATAATGGTGAGCGGTCCCGTAGGTTTGAAACCCTATACCTTATTAGTGGTAGTATGGTCACCTTCTTTATTTGCATTGCTGGATGGACATGTGGATTCGCACCCTAATATTAAGTAATTTTTTCTAGGAATTGTCATGTTAGATCTGATCATTATGGCGCTCTGAGATAATTCAGGAGGTAGGTGAGGTGAATAGTGCAGAACAGGTGGGAATATTGAAGTTCATGAGTCAAATATACTTCATGACTCTTACCGTTGGTTGGAGTTTGGAGTTTAGGCAAGAGGCATGATGGTAAGGACAAGTCTGAAACTCTGACAAGGGAAGGGAAAAGAGTGGGGTCAAAGGAAAGAGATGACGGGATGGACAACTTTGATTGCCTGAGAAGAAAAGGGAATGAAGGCAAGGGATGTATGTGAGGTATGCCTGGATGGATAAGTTTGACACTGACAGGAATAAATGAAAACCGGAGTTTGGAGGAAAGGCATGCTAGGATGGGGAAGTCAAGAAAATGTTGGACTTACATGGTAAAGCATGAAAACTTCGACGATTGACAAACATTTAGAAGACTGTGCATGCCTTCAAACTCAAAGACTCTGGGGGCCTTATATAGACACGGGGGCGGGGTGAGGAGGGCGTTGTTGAAGAAGAGGAAGAACACACACAATATGAAATATGCAATTTGTTCCATAGCATAGATTATTACAAAAAGGGACATGATAGAGCCCATTTGACTTCTTGGCACTTGTCTCCGCATTCCTTGAGATGTAGGAAAAATGAGAACACAGTATTTGAACAGGAGGAAAACTTAGCAATGGGTGGAAATGAAATATTGGGTGAGCGAGGAAAGAGGTAGGAATGTATTTTTTCTCTTGTTTTGTTTGTTGTTGGTGACCTAGAAATTACCTTTTCAAATCTTCATTTGTCAACGTTTGAAACTCAAGAATACAACCAATCAGCAACTGTCACGAAGAAAGATAACTTGCAGAGTACCAAATCACGATTCATCTGAAATGAAGATATAAGACCATTTCAAACAATCTCCCAAAATATCAACTCACGATTTGATCACACCGAAATGTACCGGAGGAAATACTGAGCAAATTATGTCTTTTCTTTTGCTTTTTTTTTTCTCTAAATTTTAAAAATGAGTATTTATGTTTTTTGGGTGGGTTCTTTATGGGTTTGGTCAGATTAGGCCTTGATTTGCCCAGATTTTATGTGAAAACAGAGTGTTTCCTCAAAACCCATTAAGTGTTTTTTTTTTAAAGGTTGCTTCCTCACTCATGTTAGTCACCATCCTTCCATATCTTCTATAAAACAAAATTTCGCTTCGTCTAAATGAAGAAGCTTCACATATAAATTGGAAACCAACCTTCTAATGCCATAAAACAGAATTCAGTCATCTAATTCTGTGAGGAAAATCTTGGGAATCTTGGTCGCAGGATAAAGAGTATCCAAAGTGGAATCTGCTATTACAGTGAAAAAACTATTGGTGAAATCAGGCAATTGGAATACTAACTATTTCACAATTATATAGTATTTGGAAATAAAGCACATTTTGAAAATTTTAGGAAAATAGTGAAAAATATAACCTTATGATGTCATGCCCCCGCCAAAGAGCGTACCACATCACAGCATTTATAAAACCATGATCACAGCCTCTTTAATTATAACCTAGAAGATTTAAATAAAGATGGTTCCAAAGAGATGCTAGCAATTCTATAAACAAAATTGATTAACATTAATTAAAGAACTTATCATGTGTAATGTCCCCTTTTTGAAATACGATTTCATAATAAATAATAAGAATAATTTGATAAAATTAAAATATAATATAATATAAATTTAATTAAGTTTAATGAATGTTCACAAGGAATGAAATGAAAAGTTGCGACTCCCTCAAACATGAGATATAAAAGGTAGAAGAGAACTGCATTTGAAAGGGGATATGGAGGAAGGAAGAAAGAATGTAGCTTGTGAATCAAGGGAGGATTAATGGAAGAAGATAGGAATGGGAAGTAAATAAGGAAGTGACTCTTTCAAAGGGTGCTAGTTGTGAAAGGTTGTGCCTCTTTCGAAGGGCAGAAATTATGAAGGGTTGTAGTATTTCAAAGGATGTAGTTGTGAAAGGTCGTGTCTCTTTCTAAAGGGCATACATGATGAAGGGATGTGATCTCTCCCTCACATTGGAAGATATAACAAGAGAAAAGTCTTCATTTGAGGAAGACATCTAAGGGAAATCAATTTGGAAAATAATTTTTTATTTTCAAAAGGCAGCAATGGAGGTTCTTTCACCAATAAACTGAAAAGGTGAAATCATTCAAAGTATTCAAGGATCACTTATCAATCATCACTCATGGATCCACAATAGCAATTGTCAATTATCAAATCAAGCAAACAATCAATCAACAAACCATGTTGACTTGGTGGTCAGCATCTCCTTGGGGACTCGTGACATGGCTTAATCGCCTCCTGTGGGTTGGGTTAAATCTGGCGTTTGTATCGAGCATTGATAATTCGAGCTTTTGGCGAAACGACAAACGATTCCAACAATTTGTATCAGAGCCAGTGCTTGTTAAGAAGACCTAATCAGTCTAAGCAGATTCTGTCATTAGAACACATGGTTAATCTAGAAGGTTCTTCATCAAATAAAGCACCTTTGTTTGACGGCACCAAATATGCTTTCTGGAGCATTAGAATGGAAAGCTATATTTCTTCTTTAGGATTTGATGTTTGGATGGAAATAGAAAATGGTTATACTATGCCTAAACTTCCTTTAATTGATCCTATAGATAAAAAGGATTATGAAAACAATGCTAAAGCAAAAAATGTTTTATTGTGTGGTTTATCTAACATTGAGTTTGTCAAGGTTATGCATTGTAAAACAGCCAAGGAGATTTGGGACAAGTTGAAGAGTATTTATGAAGGAAATGACGAAGCAAAATAGGCCAAGCTTCAAACCTACAGGGTTCGTTTTGAAAGCTTAAAGTTGAAAGACAAAGAATAGATCGTAGAATATTTGTTAAGAGTGGATGAGATCAAAGATGTAAATATCTTAATCGGTAATAAATCGTTTGGCCGAAATTTTTTTAAAAATCGGGAATCGGGAAAAAATGGGGAAAAAATCGGCAATAAATCGGCAAAATTATCGAACATTTGAAAATATATAATTTTTAAAATTTTTTCTAAAAAAACACATGTATACACTAAATTTATAGAACACAATAGCATATTACTGGTTTCCATCATATATAAATCATAGTTTGAGACTTTGAGTCAAATACATACCATATGGCATATAGCAAAGTGATATACCATATGGCATATAGCAAAGTGATATACCAAAAAAACAAGTTCAAGTTCTAAATAGTAAATAGTAAATACGATTGAGTCAAATCCATATTGTAGAGCCTAGACCACAAAACAAATCAGTGAAGTCTGAATACATATTAAGTTCATGGTTTCATATCATTGAAAACTGAAAATCATAGATTGTGTTTGCAACTAAAGCTCAAAAAACTCTGTTGCCGCTGAGTGGGTGCTGAAGTAGATGGTGTTGCAGCTGCTGCTGCTGCAATATCCTTAACCGGTGATTAATCTGCCTCTTCTGGATCAACAAACTCATCTCCCGCCTCCTCACATTCTGCCACCTCTGCCGCCCATTCAGCTGCCTCCCTCTCCATTTCATTTAATTGAGCGTCAGTGATAAATGCATCCACATCAATATCACCAGTAGCATCATCAGGTTCAACAATCCAATCTGCTGTGTATGGATCAATCTCATCAATGTCAAGTGCGTCATATGAATTGTTCCCTTGTACCCTCTTTTCATGCAGTCGAAGGTTGTACCGCACATATACAAGGTCATTCAAGTGCTTCTGAGTCAACCTATTGCGCTTTTTTGTGTGAATGGCCTCAAAGACACTCCAGTTGCGCTCACAACCAGAAGCACTATAAGGCTGAGATAATATGCGGATTGCAAGCTTTTGAAGATTAGGCGTTGTGGCACCATAATCTTCCCACCACAGATCTGCAAGCATACAAATTGGCATTTATAACTTGGTAAATATTTTTATAAACTTAAAGATTGAAATAAATGGTAAAGTTAAACCGTAAAATAGATTTAAGAGCACATTTTTTTTTACTTGGCAACAGGGTGTCTCTCTTACGAATACCAATAGGTGAAGAAAACAATGGCCCATCTCCCTTCTTGTACCTCTGCAACTCATCAACAATGAGGTCTTGAATATTTTCATCAGGAACCAACCTCTGAATACATGTGTCAAGGCCAAGTTGAACCTCCTGATCTATTTTGAAACTGTGGGAGTAAAAGAACTTGGGGTTCAAATAGTAGGCAGCAACATGGATATGTTGGTGGAGTTGTCGGTTCCACCTTCGATCAATTATGCGCCATATGGGTTCATATTTAGTCCTCTTTGACCCATACAAGTGCTGAATTGCCTCTTTGGCCTTATCCATGGCCTCATATAGATACCCTATGGGGCTTTTATCCCCATCCACCATCCGTAGAACCCTCACCAACGGTTCTAACAACTAGACATGACAAATTTAACAAAAATCAGCAATGTGTAATATTAGAAAATTTAAAAATATATCATCAATTGAAATTTGAACTTTGAACACTTACATTGATGATCTCCTCCATGAGTTTGGCAAATCTATCATCAAAAACGGCCTTCACGACCTTCTCTGCTTCAGGCTTCCTACAATAAGGGCTTTGCAACCATCTTTCACTCACAAACATCCTCTTCAGGTTGGGCAATGCACGTAATATGCTTTGTAAGTTGAGGAAATTTGTGGCAAAATGTGTGACTCCTGAACGCACAAGATCCTTACCATCAGTGTGTTGTTTCATAAGCTCCAAGACCCATGTGTGGTTGTAGATGTACTTTGTGATTTCCCTTCCATCTTCAACCACATTCTTCACCCAATTAAGTTTCCCTATGTCCTCGAGGAGTAAATCAAGGCAATGAGCAGCACAAGGGCTCCAAAATAATGACGGATGCCTAGCCTGTAGAAGTTTACCTGCTGCCACATATGCAGCTGCATTATCGGTCACAACCTGAACAACATTTTGCACTCCCACTTTGGTCACCACCTCATCCAACATGTTGCACAAGGTTTCTGCATTCTTCACTTGATCTAAGGCATCAATCGATTTTAAAAATACCACCTGTCCCCCTGAAGCAACTAGAAAGTTTATGAGTGTCCTATTCCTACTATCCGTCCACCCATCAGATAAAATGGTGCAGCCATTCCTTTCCCAATTCCTCCTTTGTTGTTCCACCAGCTGACGTGTGTTTTGGACCTCATCCTGCAATAATGGCCCACTCAACTCATAACGACTTGGGGACTTGAACCCTTTACCAGAATTGGTCAATCCACTGACCATTTGCTCCCAATATGGACTCTCAATAATACTAATCAGAATATTGTTGTAAATCCAAAATCTAGCCACTGCCACTCTTGTCTGCTGATGCACTTCCTTATTCCATGAAGTACCTAACAATCCAGGTTGTGCACCAAGAGTGTTACGAGGAATGAAAAAACCAGATGAATTGCTGCCCACCCCAAAATTTTCTGACTCTGTAGAACTGATATTCCTTGTTGGGGCTGTCATTGCCTCTGCTGTCCTCTTTTTTTCTGCTTTCTTTTGCTCAAATTCTGAAAGTTTTGCTTTTGCCTCCCTTTGAACCTCTTCAGGACAATTGTCACATACCGTAATATTTTGTCCACTGATTTGTGCAAGGTGAATTTTGAGTCGGTATATTCCATCGGTCATAGTTTTCCTGCAATGGTTACAAATAACCTCTCCTGCCACTGCACTTGGTGTGCCATGTTTCCACATAGGATCCCTCTTTCTACCACCACCTCTAATTGTAGAAGCCATTGTCTTTTATAAAAATTCGAAAGAAACCTAGCAAAAGAGACCAAACATGGATCAATATATGCCATTAAGAAAAAATGCTGGTCTTTCTTTAGTTGATATTGGAATGGCATGAAAAGTCTAGATTCTACACATTACAGACATTCTGAAATATACAGTTATTGAGAAGAAACTGGCAAACAATCTGTTTTAGTTTGTTTTTAACAACAATTACAAATTTACATCTTCAAAAGACAATTATTCTTAATTTCCTACATTTTCACGGTTCACCTTTATCCCTGGATCCTTGGTTTAGTTCATAGGCATTGGTTCTTAAATTGTGGCTTTGGGTCTAACTTCTAGCATAATTTTTTAATCTTATGTTCTTGAAGAAAAAGGAAATGAAAATGTGAAACATGAGTTATATTGCATGATTTACAAGGTTTACTGTTGTGTATATAAATCGAAGCTTATGTGAAACAGGATTTGTGTAATTCTAAATTCTAATTACTAATTAGAATATATTGTTTACAAGGTTTTGAACTTTTGATTGTGTTTAGTGTTTACTCATTACTGTTTTATCATACTTACTAGTTATTACTAATAATTTATATATCATTCTAGATTTTATATTCAGAGATTGCTACTTCACACTTCACAAATTACCTAATTTTCATTTTAATTGATTGCAAACTAATATATGATAATTATTAATGATAACAGATAATAGATATATCATTTTTTTTTAAATTCTGTAAATATAGCTAAACGGTGAGCAAAATATATATATCGTAATATTTGTTGATTGTTGAATTGTTCAACTTCACAATGGCAAATCCAAACCTGGAAGTCGCGACTGTAAGGCCTGAAGTCGAGCCGTTGGGGAGGAGGGAAGTCGCGGAGCCAGAAGTCGAGCCGTAGTTGCGCGTTTTCGTCAGCAGAAAGAAAACCCTTTCCTCATCATTTCGCGCGACCCTTTTTACCTTTTAGGGTTTGCGATCTTTTTTTAAAATGCTTTTTGGTTTATGCCGAGTTTCTAGGATTTAATTGCGATTTTTTATGATTAAAAATCGTGATTTTTGGCGAATAAATCGCATGCGATTAAAACGGCAATTAAATCTTTTTGCCAAATGACTCGCGATAAATCGCGATTTTCACGATATTTACATCCTTGGATGAGATAGTGAATGATTTTAAAAGCCTTGGAGAAAAAATGGAGGGCAAAGCAGTTGTGCAAAAAATTTTAAGGTCATTACCATCTAGGTATAATGCTAAGATTTTTGATATAGAAGAAGCGAGGGATCTTAAAACTCTTACTATTGATGATTTACATGGTATACTAACTACATATGAGATAAGAACTGTTGATGAAGAAACTACCAAAAGAGAAATTGCATTCAAAGCAACAAGGAAGGCAAAAGAAGAAAGTTCAAAGTCAGATAGTGATGTCGATGAAGAGTTTGCAGAACTTGTAAAGAAATTTAAAAAAGGTTTTAGAAAGTACAAAGGGAAACTACCCCTCAAGTGCTTCAACTGTGGGAAAGTTGGACACTTTGTTGCTAAATGTCGCTATACCAAAGATGACCAAGACAATGAGGAAGATTTCAAGAAGAAGAATAAAGGCAAACCTTTCTACAAACAACGAAACTTCTCAAAGAAGAAGAATTGTTTGTGTGTTAATGAAGAAAGTTCAAACTCAAAGGACAATAATGAATCTGATGGTGAAGTATTGTTCATGGCAATTGGTTCACTAGATCAGAGTGATAAAGATGATGTTGAAGAAGGTGAAATAGATCTTGAAGGAGGACTACTATGTGCCCTTGAAGAAATCAACAGATTGAAGGAGGCCTCTTAGCACAAGGTTTTAGCATTGAAAGAAGTTGAAATTCTAAAGAGAATTTGAAGAAGGAAATTAGATGATCATCAAGTTAAAAAGTGAAATTAAAGAAGGTAAGAAAAGGGAAAAGGTAACACATTTGAAACTTTTGTCTAAATCTGAAGAATGTATGGGTTTAGAAGATAAATTAGTGGCTTTACAACATGATCTAGAACAATATAAAAGTGAGTTAGATAGAAAAGCAAAATTTGTGAAAAGTTATAACATGTTGGATGAGATGTTAGCTAGCTAGAGGTTTGATAAGAACAAATCAAGTTTGGTTCTTGATAAAGGTCAGAGTTCTAATAACTCTTTCAGTAAGAAGGAAACTAATGATGGGTCTGTTAAGGTTCAAAGACAGAGAGGGTATTCACAATGGCATCTTCCGACAAGAAAAAGGACAATAAATAGGTTTTATTCCTTCTATGGTTATTGCAATCTTTGTAATTACTTTGGTCATAAGGCAGTTAATTGTAGGGTTGTTTCGAGAAGGAAAATCAATTTTGTAAGTTAGAAACCTTTCAATTCCTTAAAGGATTATGATATGATATGTTTTAATTGTTAGGATGTTGTTCATATTGCAAGGAATTGTTATTTGGGTTTTGCAGAAAAGAAAAGGCCTGAGAACAGGTTCTTGAAAGAGACAAAGAAAGTGTGGAAGAAGAATGAAGACAAGAAGTCAAAAAAGTCCACGATTGCTCAGTTTGCTCCTCATGCGAATAGACAGAACCTTTGGATCATAGATAGTGGTTGCTTGAATCACATGACAGGTGATAAGAGTAAGTTTATCACCTTTACTGATTAGAATGGTGGTGTAGTAAAGTTTGGGGATAAATCGTCCATACAAATTCAAGGTAAAGGTTTTGTAAGCATTAATGATACTTTAAAAGCATGTAATGTCTGGTATGTAGAGAACCTGAAGTATAATTTACTAAGTGTCAACCAATTATGTGATAATGGATATTTTGTGAATTTTAATGCTCACGGGTGTGAAATCAAAAAAGTTGATTTAGGCAGGTTGGTTGCTAAAGGGACAAGAACAAAAGGTAATGTCTATGATTTGAGAGAGGTACAAGGTGCATACTGTTTGTTTGGGCAGGTTGGTGAAGGTTGGCTTCGATACAGATGGAAGCCTGGGGTATTATCTTCTTTCTAATTTTGTTCAAGAGCAAGCATCTGCTTAGGGGGAGCATTGTATTGTTCATATTTGTTATCCCCAACCCTTTGTCATTGATGTCAAATGGGGAGTGTTGGTGTAATTATTTATTCATCTTGGATATAATTACACTTTACTTAAGTTCACTTAGGTATATGCATAACATTGTAGTTTGCATATGAGACACTTAGGGAGATGTGCATACATTGGGAATGTGTATGTAGGAGAATTTCCATCTTTTATTGTGTGATCTTATTGTTACATTCCACCTTCCGTGGGTGATCCACCTCATGTGGAATATTTAATTGTTTCTCCTACCTACCCTTGCATCTCATTGAGCCACATGTCATCATTGTGTTCTCTCTTGTGTCCTAGCCTTGCCTTTATAAGGAGGCTCATCTACATTGTATGTAATTCTTGATGATCCAGTTGATCTCTTTTGCATCTTGATAGGAATACAATTTATTCGTGTCATATTTTATCTCTCTTGCCATTGTCCTATCTTTTGGTCTCTTTGATTTTGGTTGCTTCAAGCATAATCTCACTTGGTATTAGAGTGGTTGGAGCGCCATTGCATAGCCTTTGGAGAGATTTTATTGCGTCTTTGAAGGAGGTCAAGAGGCAGATCTGAGGAGCAACATCTTATAGAGGCGTCCTAGACCAGATCCGACCTCACCATTGCGTTTGGGTGGCCATTTCCATAAAAAAATGAGTATAAATTCGCCTATATTTGACGAAAGTGCAATTTCGGGCTTGGAGGAAAATTTTTGCCCTGTTTGGGCGGTACAATACGGATTTTCAAAAAAAAAAAATTTTTTTTTTGCATATTTTCTTTAATATTTATTTTGCAGAAAATTTTTATTTAAAAATTCATATTGTAAATTTTTTTTTTTAAATAAATAAAAATTGTTTTTTTAGGGGGGGGGGTCTGCAGACCACCTCGCCCTCTGTACTGTACACTGCGTACGTTTCCGCAGGGCCGTACCTACTACTGTTCCTCGGTCTTCAAATTTTTTTTTAATTTTTTAATTTTATATTTTCTTTAATATTTATTTTGCAGAAAAAAATTATTTAAAAATTCATATTGTAAAAGTTTTTTAAAAATTTAAAATAAATAAAAAATGTTTTTTTAGGGGGGGGGGTCTGCAGACCACCCTGCCCTCTGTACTGTACACTGCGTACGTTTTTGCAGGGTCGTACCTGCTACTGTTCCCCGATTGGCACCCTGTGTTTCTTTCCCAACAATCTACATCGGTTTCCTCCGCATCGACCTCGGCTTGCGCTCCAACCCGATAGCTATCTTCTCGGGCACTGCTCCATGGCTGCTGCTTTGAGCTCCCGACATCACTCCCACGGCCGCTTCCTCCTTGTGCCGCCAACAATGCGGCCGTCGCTCTCGCCCATCGTCGTCGGACTCTGCGCCACCTTGGTCGCCATTGTAGGCCTCGGGAACCTCACCTCAGCCTTACACGTGGCGCCAAACAATTCGTTGGCCTACACCATCTTGGCCCACCACCCTGCATGATTACGCTGCCATGCGGCAATTTTCAGTGGCCATCACAGACAGACTCGCCAGTTAGGAGACACGTGTCATCGTGCGATTCGTCGACGATTTTTGCCAACTCAGCGCCACGTGGCACATTCCGATTCATCCACGTAGAGTATGGTATAGACAGTCAGCAGTATGGCTTGCCCAGTCAGCGTACAACCGCCACGTCATCATTTCGTACAATACTGACTGTATGGCCAACCGCACAATTAGTAGTGATGTCATCATTCGTACGGTCAGCCAGGGGGTGTGATAGTTTGGTGACGGCTAGACGACCGTCAAATTTAACCTCGTGTTTTGTTGACGTCATCATTTTTGAAAAAATTTCAGCCCCTCTCCGTTGAGCAGTTTTGAATTTTGGCCCAACTTTGAAGGCCTGTATCTTGCTCGTTTTGGCTCCTTTTTTAGTGCATTTTTTTTTGATTTGGGCTAATTTTTCGTGTACTATCACGTGGTGGTGTTATTTTTTGATTTGGATGGACAGAGTTTTCAGAAAATTCAGTTTTTGGTGACTGTACTTGTCCAATCCTTGTTTCTGCAACTTCCGTGACTTCGTTCGGGTTCATACGAACTCCTTTTTAGGTGCTGTTTTTTTTAAAGTGCATGATTTTTTGTCTACTTTCATAATCTGTCATCAGTTTGCAGTGATTTTGATTAGAAATTGTACTTTCAATATTTGGTCATTTTTGGCCTATTTGGTACTTGTGTTTTGCTTGGATCTTAGTTTAGATCACTTACAATATTTTTTGGGGTCTCTTTTAACCTATAAGGGCAAGTTGTAAAACAAAATCAGAAGTCCACCTTGCCATTGTTTGCAAGTGGCCTATTGTACACGCACTACATATAAAGTGCCAAAATCATCATTTTAAGGGGGGGGGTACTTTGATTCAGTGAATTTGGGGGTGTGTCTCTTGTGCTCTTTCATTTTGCTTCTGTGGGTTCTCCTAAGTTTCCTTTCTTAACTCCACATAATTATGCTACTTGGAAAATTGATGCATGGAGTAAACTAATGGAAAAAGGATTAACTCATTACATTGATGGAACTATTGTTGCTCCCACTGATCCTAAGGTTGATCCCAATGGTCACTTGGATTGGCTCACTAAGAACATCATGGCAATTGGTACCTTAAGAAAATATGAAATAAAGGATCTCATCTTTCATATTGAAAAATGTACTTTAATTAAGGATGCTTGGCAAAAGTTTCAAGACTTGTATACAGTCAAGTTGATGAGATTAGGGGATATCAAATTGAGAGTGATCTCACCATGTTAGATCCCAAGAACTTTGATACAATACAAGATTATGTCACTAAGGCAAATGAGTTGAGGGCACAACTCAAAGATTGTGGCATTGATAAAAAGGATACTCAATTGATCTACAATTTGATGGGCAAACTTCCACAAGAATATGCAACATTTGTTTCTAGTTTCCGAACCCATAAGATGACAATGGGTCTACAAAATGCCTACATTTGATGCTTTCACAGACATGTTGATGATGGAACAAACTAAGTTGATAAGCATGGGCATTCTTAAGACTTCTAAGTCACTAGCATTGGTGGCAACTCAAGGGAACAAAGGAAATCAAGGAAAGGACAACTTAAACAAGAAGAAATGGCAATCAAAGCCTAAGGACAAAGCACCACCTTCTCCACAACAAGGGGATTCATCCTCTTCCAAGAAGGACAATTCACCAAAGAAGGAGAGACCAACTTGTGCCTATTGTAAAAAGGTTGGCCATGAGGAGCGTCGTTGCCATTCTAAGAAGATTGATGAGCTCCTCCATATCCTCAAAAAGAACATCGATTTGCCTAATGCCTACAAGGAGGATTTGTCACCTTCCACTTCCTCACAATCAAAGGGGAAAGGACAAGCATTTATGGCAGCAACAAGTGGGAAGACTCACTCTTTTGGGACAAGAAAAGGACAAGCTCTTTGTGCTACTACAAGTCATGATTCAGGGAGATGGCTTCTAGATTTAGGGGCTTCTCATCATATGGCATCGTCGCAGTCTATGTTCTCTTCATTTGAGCCTTGCACCATGCTGCAGATTTTGATGGGCAATCATACATACATGGATGTGATTGGGAAAGGATCTATTGCCATTGGGGATAACTCCTTTAATGATGTGTTGTGTGTAGCCCATTTGACAAACAATCTTCTTTCCATCTATCAAATCACACATGGGGCAACAAACAAAACTATGGACTTCACATCTGAGTTAGTTATCATTAGAGACTTGGAGAGTAGGGCTATCATTGCGACTGGGGTTGTGGATCATGTATCTTGGTTATATTCCTTTTCGGGTTTTGTTCCTATTGATGAGGATGATTTTACATATGATGCTCACTCTTCTTGTGATGATTCAGATTTTGAGAACTTTGGGTACTTGAACTTGGGGATTCTCACATGTGACCCCGTTCTTGAGCCTTGCATTTCATCTCCTCCTCTTGACATCACATCACCTATTGCACCTGATGATGCAGATGATGCGACAATTTTGCCTTCTTGTGATTTAGTGCAGCAGGATATATCTTGTCTTCTAGTTTTAGTTTCTTGGGATGACTACTTGACAAACATTGCAGGTTTGTTTGTGGAGTCCTACATTGCAGATTTGGGAGACATCATTGATGATATTCATCTTCTCTTTGATGAAGATGATCCTTCTTCAATTGTTGCGAGGGAACACTCTGACCCTCTTGTTCATTCTCTACATGATCATTCTTTCGAGGTTGACATGATTGTGGATTCTTATGTACAACAGTTGGAGGAGGTCTCTTTATCCTTAGAGGAGACATGTGAGTCTTTGGTTATTGTTCTACATTCACCTCCACTAGATCTTGGAGTGCCTTTTTCAGCAGTGTGGATCAGTACACCACCTTTGGAGGGGGTAACTTTCAGCATCGACAAGGGGACACTTAAGCAGTTTTCAGAGACTTCATTCATCATGAGTTTTTTTCCTACATCTTCCCTTCATGATTGGGGAGACTTCATGGATACACCTTTGGTTTTGTTTCTTCCTAAGGGGAGGAACATTGTTCGATGATCGTGGAGCAGCTTCTTCATTCATTTTCGATCTTCTACCATTGGTGTAGATTCTACATTGAGGGGGGGGCACATGCTTCTTTGAGAGTTCTCTGTATAGTTTTCATCTCTCTTTTGGGGGATGGTTTTTTCCCATTGGGTTTTTCTCTCTTTCCCCGCTTTATGGGAGATTGCATTGCATTTGTACATGGGTACCTAACATGGCCTTGTAGTCGGGACCCATCTTGCATTACTTAGTTGCATTGTAGACTTAAGTGCATTCTCTTAAGTTGCACTTAAGCGGGGGTGTTGGTGTAATTATTTATTCATCTTGGATATAATTACACTTAAGTTTATTTAGGTACATGCATAACATTGTAGTTTGCATATGAGACACTTAGGGAGATGTGCATACATTGGGAGTGTGTATGTAGGAGAATTTCCACCTTTTATGGTGTGATCTTGTTGTTACATTCCACCTTCCATGGGTGATCCACCTCATGTGGAATATTTTATTGTTTCTCCTACCTACCCCTACCTACCTGTTGATGTGTTTTTTATGCACATGCGAACACAAAATAAAATACAAAGGTATCTTATGCTCTCTTGAACAAAGTCTCTCATATGCTATGCTTCGTGATCAAATGAGACAACTCCAAGGTTACGAAATGTGAGGTCTTGACGTGTGGATAAGTTCAGTAGTTTGATGTGATAATGCTAGAATCACAAGGGGACTTACGTTTTACATGAATGCTCAATCTTATCATGGATTAGGATGGGTATGCCGATGACTTAGGATTTAGCAATGAAGCTCTAGACTTAATTCTAACAAGACTTACTAAAAAATGGCAAAAGGGAATAGGATTCAAGAAAGCTATTCTAAGCCTAGGAATGTAGGAAATGATGAACAAATTTAGTGGAATCAAACTAAGCAAGGTCTCACAAACAGGTATTGACACAAGCTTAGTGCAATCGTCGAAGGTATACTTATTGATTTTCAAATTATTACCATCAAACATTGACACCATCCAAGTTGATGCATATCAAGGGACGCACAATAATTGAAGGTAAGCTTGTATAAATTTCCAGTTGACCACACAAGGCACACTTACCAACGGCAAGAGGCTAGTGGTATGGATTAAGGATTCCACACAAATATACTCAACAAATCTTCCACTCAATCTAACAAACATAAAAGCAAATTCTAATCTAAAATTTTAATCTAACTTGGAGGAATTGAGAAACATGAATGCAAAACAACATTTGAAGAGCAAAATCACCAACAAATTGAACAATGATTTAGATTCAAATAGCTGCAGCATGTACCAACAATTCTACAAATTCTCTTGCTTACAAATGAGAGGCAATGGGGTTTATATAGAGCCTCAAAAGAAATGAATGGCTCAGATTGATTCAAGATCAACGACCAAGATTACAAGATAAAACCCTAATTAGGGTTTGTACAACCACCATTATATTGGCCAATAAGAAACGAGGGTAGGTAAGATAAATAATATTCCATGTAGTGCCATGTGTCACCTATTCCCTCCTTGAATGAATGTTGACTTGGTACCCTTTGATTGAACGGATGGTGACTAGGATGCCACCTCAGCTTGCTTTATACACTTAACCAATTTGCCTTGTACATTCTTCATCTTCATAATGTTTGGAATCCCTTATGATACTTTACATTCCATCCTTATGTTAAGTAATTCCATGAATTGTTCCCTCCTTATGTTTGGAAATTTCCCAATCTTGGAATCTTGAAATATTTCCTTCCTTGACGCACTTTGATATTGGAATTCCTTGATGTAGTTCCGGATTTCATAATGTGGAATCCCTTTGTGCTCATGTCTTGGACTTGCTTTCCTTCATTGGGTGAAGTCTTCTTTATGATTGATCTAGTCCTCATCTTCACCTTTTGGAATCTCTATCCTGAATTCCTCATCCAATCCTTGAAGTATTGATCTTCCTCATCCGTATTTGCGTGCATCCTCCTTCACCTCAAGCCTTGATCATCATGCTTCCTTTCCTCATAACAATCCTGCAAAACAAACAAGCATTGAATCAAACACCCATGTGATAAACTTGATTTCAACCTTGGTGGGAAATCCATCCGCATAGGGACGGTTTAGTCCTCAAAACCATCTGCATTATCCCTGTTCATTTCTTCACTTGGTGGAAATTTGATGCCTATCTAGACAACTTCTTTCCTTTGTAATTCCGCCCTGCAGTGGAAATGCGACTCCCATCCAGACTCATTGTTCTTGAAAATTTTGTGTTGATTGGATCATCATTCGATGGAGTGGAAATCCAAACACCATCAGGACTTTGTTTCTGACGTTTGTCCCAACATGTGATAGGTAATCTTAGAAAATTGTAACACCAACTCTGGAAAATATGAAGGTCCGGATTAAAGTCTGGAAGACCTGATTTTCAGACTTAGGATAAGTCTGATCACAATTGCCAAGTCCGAAGACACCCTAGTAAACTCAAAAAATCAAGTATTTGGAGCCCAAAAATGAATGTCCAAGTCTGGAAATATCACTTGGAGGTCTGAAAACACTTAGAATGTGACTGATTTTTTATATCAAAGTTGTAATAAAAGTCTGATTTTCTGAGGACAAAGTCTGAATACGCCCTCCAATGCCTGAAAATACTCAAAAAGTGGTGTATTGAAGTCTGATTTTTTAATTTTTAAGTCTGAATACACCCTTTGAAAGTCTGAAAATGGCTCCAAAAAGTCTGAAGACACACTGAAAATGATGAATATCAATGGCTGGAAGTGGTCACAGCCCTGTCACATGCTTGCATTTGAATTATTTTGACCTTCAAAACTCATAAATGGTCACATTTGGGCACAACTATGTGGCTGGAAATGAAGTTTCAGTCTGAAGACAACCTGGTATACTTAGGAAAATATCAAAAATGGAGTCCGGAAGTATACCACAATGCTTGGAAAAGGGTGTGGAAAAGTCTGATTTTTAGTTCTTAAAGTCTGAAGACACCCTTCCAAGGTCCAACAATGGTTGCCCGATGTTTGAAGACAACTTGCAACTTCAATAAATTAGTCATTTAAACTTGTTGCAGTCATAGGAAACACCTGTATTCGATGGGTTTCACCTTCCCAAAGTGAAGTTTGTCAAATCTGGGCACAAACAAAGCGCTGGTAAAAAATATCTAAGTCTAAAGACAAATCTGAAAGTGAAGTTTCAGACTTAGATTAGCAATGGAAGCTCCACCAGATGCCCAAAAATCTCATAAAGATGATGCACAAGTGAAATTTCCAAAGTGGGCAAGTGGCTGGAAATGAAAATCAGTCTAAAGACAACCTGCAACTATGGAGTTTCAGACTGTAACAACAATGGCAGCCCTTGAAAATGCACTGAAAAATCCTCCAAACAGCCCTTAACCAAAATCGCCTTAGTGTGGATGAGCTGGGCAATGAAGAATAATTCTGAAAATGTGTTCCCAGCCAATGGTGGAGGTCAAATCACTCCCAGCAAGGTCTGAAAATAATGGCAGCCCCTTAACACTCAAAAATATCACCAAAAATGATAAGGATATGGAGGAATCAGCCTCCCAAATAAAATCGCCCAACTTCAGCCATGGCGCCACATCATAAAAATCGCCCAAGACATGAAAATCGTCTCTAAACATGGCGCCCAGGTCTGATTGGGCAAACAAATACTTCAAATCTGCAACTTCAACTCCAACAATGGTGTCATCTTGACACTTGGGCAAAAATCGCCTAGCTGGGACCTCCGATTTGCCTTCAATCAGCCACCTAACTGTCACATCAGCAACTTATAATGTTATTTTATTGCTGGGCAGGCATACTTAAACACATTTTCACCTTGAAACTTCACCACACAAGCAATGTGGGATAAAACTTTGATACTTATACTTGCCTTGGGGAAATCGTTTTGCTTCTAGAAGTATCTAGTCATTAAATGTTTATTGCAAATCATTTATTAATTTTTTTTTGATTTTTTGATTTTTTGAATAATCATTAACACTTGATAAAAACAATTAAAAGAGGCTCATTTATTAAAATGTTTCAATTTAAATCCAAAAATGGCCAACTGGGAAAATCGATCTAAGGATTAAAAATCCTAACAAAAATCACTTGAAATCATCAAAATATCCCCATAGGGGAAAATCAACCCTAGTCTGGATGAATATCTGGACTTAGAAACATCAAAATCTCTCTCAGTGGAAAATTGCCTTGAGTCAAGAATGAGTGTCCGCACAAAAGTCCTCAAAACTTGTCACAAAAGACCTAGTGGAAAATTGACCTAGGTGTGGAATCAACACAAACGTCATCCGCGATCCTATCCATACTCCCTGGTGGAAAAACGTGGATAGTCAGGATAAATCCTAACACTTAGTCAAAATTTAATGCATCCAGGGGAAAATCGACCCTAGTGTGGATTCACAGTGGTGGAAAAATGAGGCAAGTCTGGATTTCAAGGGAAATCCATGTCCAGTCTGGATTTTGAGTGGGGGAAAATCATGGGTAGTTAGGAATATGAGGGGAAAAGCACCTCTAGTGTGGAATTTTGACCTTTTGACCCTTAGAATATGGATTTTCATTTGGAATATGATGTTTTTTCCACTCAAAACCACTAGGAAACTTCAAAATTCAATAAAATTCAACTGGACTTAGGCAAATTTACCGAAAATTGGAGCGTAACACAAGGAAATCTATCGGGAGAAAGTGCGAAATCAACTTGAATAACTTCCTAGGAGCGAGAAAACAATTCCAAAAGGTCTAAAAACACCTCAGCACTTAAAAATCACCGACGTGGATGTTCAAAAACACGCTAACGCTCAAATGGTCTACACGTAGCAAGAATAAATCAAAACCAAAGAAACGGGACTCGGACTCGGCTCGGACTCGGCAAGGCCGGCTCGGACTCGGACTCGGGATTCGGCATCAGACTCGGCTGGACTTGGGAAAGTGAAAAACTCAAGAAATGTAGAGATTTTTAAAGATTTAAAACTTGTTTCAGACACCCTTTATTGAATACACCTTAAAGACACAATAACATCATCAAACTCGGCTCATTTGATTACATACACAAGTATACATCAATCACATAAGCATAAACGCAAATTGTAGCTGAAGAAAATAACAAACATAGATATATAAATATTGTCAAATGTATACAATATTACAAAACTCGTGGAATAAAAAATACATGTCATCATATGATCATCATCAAATGTTTCATACAAATACCAAAGGTAAATACAACTACAAGCCTATGGCTCAGAGAAGCCTGCACGACAGCACCCTCCGGCCTCGACCCCCTGCGAAGGCGTCTAAGGTAGGTCCTGGATGATTGGACAGCCATGGCCGCTCCCCGTGACACCATGCCATGCTCACCAACATTAGGAACATCCATGTCACTATCTGCCTTTGAATCTCCTGTCTGTGCTTGTGCTCTCCGCTCCTCCTCTGCCATGGCTACAGTCTCTATATCTACTTGGTCGATCCAATCAGTGTCAGACTCGGAGGTTAAATTTTCCCTACTTCTATCGATGCAATTTCCCCCCATATTTTTCGACGGGGGTTTGGGGGTAGCGCCCCCAAGGTGGGGTCAAGGGGCAGCGCCCCTTGCGCGTTCCCTGTTGCGATACAGGGCGGGGTCGAGGGGTAGTGCCCCGCGAGGCCAAAAAAACTTATTATTTAATAAAGGCGTCGGGTGTTATTTTTCTATTGGCTGACATGTTGTAACCCTAATTTTTCTCATTCTCAGGCGGAGGTTGTAGTGAACAAAGATGAGACCATTCATTTTAAAAAAGCTTTTTAAAATGTTTTTTTTTTGTCATTTTACTTAAGCTAGACAGTAGCCGAGTTTGGGGCTCAAGACTCGCCGAATTTGGCGAGTTTGAGCCAAACTCGCCAACTCGGCGAGTCCGAGTTCGAGTCCGAGCCCCTAGGACTCGCCGAGCATGACTCGTACTCGGACTCTCCGAGTTTGGGCGAGTCCCGCTTCTCTGATCAAAACCCTAAGGCAACCCCTAGACTTAGGCAAAACTCAGGATCACTCTAACATTTTGACATTTTGAACACGCGATCCTATTCAAAATTCAAAAACCCTCTCATTGGCAAAGGCAAACACTAGGAAATTAGGCAAAACTCGTACTCTAAAAAGCGAAAAGTGGGGGTCCCCATTTGCAATGGGGTGATGTGTGAAGACGCCACAACATTACCCTTGCATCTCATTGAGCCACATGTCATCATTGTGTGCTCTCTTGTCTCCTAGCCTTGCCTTTATAAGGAGGCTCATCTACATTGTATGTAATTCTTGATGATCCAGTTGATCTCCTTTGCATCTTGCTAGGAATATAGTTTATTCTTGTCATATTTTATCTCTCTTGCCATTGTGCTATCTTTTGGTCTCTTTGATCTTGGTTGCTTCAAGCATAATCTCACAAGGAGAATGATTATATGGTGTTTGCAGATTACTTGCAGATGCAGATTGAGTTATGTTTTGATTAGTGTGATAATGTTGATTGCAAATTCAGATTTGTTATTTGATGCTTGTAGAATATATTGCTCAGATTTGTGACTAATCTGATTAAATGTTTAGATATGAGTGATGTTTTGATATATTCAGATTTGAGTTATGTTTTGACATCAATGTCAAAGGGGGAGATTGTTAACCATAGTTGTCATTGATGTCAAAGGAAAAACATATTCAAGGTAAAAACACAGTCATTCGCATTAAGTTGCTATTACCTTTGTGGGAATCACTTTGCTGTTCTTCAAGTTTAGGAGATCGATTCAGATTTATAAGACTTTGTTTCAGATTAATATGAATTAATATGGCTTGCTATCATCTTCAGATTGCCCGACATCATTCTTGGTGTAAACACATAATCTGCTTCCAGGTTGAAAAGACGGTTGAAAAGACATCTCTAAGGTTCTCACGACATTATATTCTTCACGGTATATGAGTTAATTTTATAATCGGTGGTATATTGTAATTGGTTGAAGGCAGTTGAAGTCGGTTTTAACTTCCAAACCGGTTACAAACTTACCTTTGTTTATACTTTAAAACAATAATATGAAAAGTGAATTCGAATAGCAGGCAGGTTGACGTGTTGGTAATGGATAATTAGCTCTATTAAACTTTGTTAGCACAAACAAGTTATAACTGTTGCCAACTGTCTTTCCTTCTATAAAATCAGAGGCTATTCGATGCTTGGTTAGAGTGTGTTGTGAAAGAAGAATGAGTGCTGGAGATGTGGGAGAATAAACCAACATATATATGAATGCTGAGAGTGATGCGATGCCATAAAACTTTAAGTAAATAGTGAATTCTAATACTGAAATGTAGAAGCATCTTGGTAATCAATAAAGCATACAAAGTGAAAAGAAGAGACAGACTGAAAATAGGAGAACGGATTGTGTTTGGTCTGGTCACGTGAAAGGTAACATTCCAGATTTCAGTGACCTAGATGTAAGTTTGAGATTTGTCTATGTATGTCCAGGTATTCACGTATATAAGAATTGTATTTGATTCAGTCCTTACTCTTAAATTATGACACAGTTTAAATGATGTTTTGTTCCAAATTTCAGTCCTCTTTTCTTGAGTTGTAACAGAGTTTTTGATGGTGATTATTGATGTTGTGATTTGCTGAATACATTGTGAAGTTAAATAACTCTCAGACATGCAAAATTACTGTGAGGATCTGACGTGATAAATCAGTCTCATTTGGCAGATTCTTGAAGGATATTTGGCATCTGTTTTGATACAGATTTCTATAGATATTGGAAATATTTGTTCTCAGATTTGGACTAATGTTTCTCAGTATCTAAACTTCTCCAGTCTTGTCAAACCTTTTATTGTATCAGATTGACAAAGGTTAATTGTTTGAAAAAGAGTTAAAGCTTCTTGTATCTAAGTTGTAATAAAATTGAGTTGGTGCCCTAAAACTATTGTAATCATTTTAACTGTGAGGCTGGCTTAGGACAGTCGATCCTAGCAGCATTTCTCACCGTGGGGCATTGATAGTTCGAGCTTTTGGCGCAACGGCAAACAATTCCAATAAATCATTCTATCAAATCAGCACTCATTCAATCATCATTCACCAATATATCAAACCAGCATTCATTACATCATCACTCATCAATCATCAAATCAACAATCACTTGATATCACTTACCAATACCTCAAATCATACAATCAAAGGAATTCATTCAATCAATCACACAAATAATAATCATTCAACAACAATCCATCAATAATCAAGTGAAATGGAATTATCAAGTCTGATTTGGAGAAGAATTCAGAAATAAACCTAAATTAGAAATTAAGAACAACAGTATAATATAAAGGATAGTAATTGGTATGCAAATATAATTGTATTAATCTCCATATAAATCTATTAGGAAGGTGCAGTAATACCGGTTTTTTCCCAATTAAGTAGACCACCCCAAGCTGGTTAGCTTGTGGGCCAAGAGGTCAAATTGGCTTGGTTGGTTGTTCCACGCTCTTGGGCTTAGTTGTGAGGAACTCGTATCCGGGCGTCCTTCAATTGAGTAGCCCACTCAAAGTTGGTTAGCTTGTGGGCCAAGGGGTTAAATTGACTTGGTTGATTGTTCTGCGCCCCTGGGCTTAATTGTGAGGACAATCTCTGGGCATCCTACCAGGCCTTCCCATTAAATTTCTACTATGATTGGCTGTTGGAAATATGCTAAGAATTGGATTCAATGCATTTAAGATGCTATGTTTTTCAATAGTAATTATTTGTATATGATCATAGATCATTAATATTAATGTTGATAGTAATTGATTACAATTTTCCTTAAATTGAATTGCAATTGTGTAATAGAATACTGTTTGTAAATAAATTGTTGTGGAAATTGTTATTCTGGGCAAAAGTAGGTATATCCCCAAAGGGGGACACCGGACATTACATCATTGGCAGTGATTTCTAAAATGAAATGGATTTAATCAAATTAAGAGTTTCAAGGCAGTGGTTGGATGAAGGATTATAATCCTTCCAACAGTAGTGCTAGCAAATTAATTTATTTTAAATTATTATTCCCCAAGTGCAGCGATAAAGGGTTGTAACTCTTTAATGGGCAAAAGTAGTGATGAAAAGGTGTGACTTCTCCACACTTGAAGATATAAGAGAAAGGGCAAACCAATTGGGCAATCATCCCAAAAAGGATCAAAATGGAATGATGAAGAAAATAAGCAGAAAAAGAATAATGATCAAAACTGGAAGTTAATATTAGCAGCAATACAAAAGAGATAAAGTTGATAAATTGGTAGAAGTATAGATCTAAACATATGTGTTCATACAATAAAGATATTCGCAGAAATTGGTGACCTTGCAAGTAATACAAATGCTCTTGTATTATAAATATATAATGGAAGATTTATATGATAGTGCATTCTGATTTTAGAGGAATGGGTTGCAAAATAGGAAGGCTGATCAACCTTTTGAGTTCACGAGAGGTGAAGACCCGACCTATCTTTTGTTAAGCATGCCACTTGAGATGGAGCGCTCTTGGGCCGGGAGGCATATGTGTGCTCCCAGGCTTGGTGGAGAGTGTTACTCTTATCAATCACGCCACCTTGAGATGGAGTGCTTGGAGGCTGGGAGGCTGGTTAGTGCTCCTAGGCTTGGTCGAGGAGGATGGAGCCCCTCCAAGGTGAGTTGAGGAATAGAGCTGGCTTATGATCCTACCATATGCCGTGGGCCAAGGGGCGAGTGAGCGCCCTTGGGCTTGAAGAATTCTCTAAGTACGCCAACCCACAATGGATATCGTGGACTAGGGGGTGAATGAGTGCCCTTGCGCTTTAGGTTTCCCCTCAAGCACGCCAACCCAAAATGGATGGACTAAGCCCTCAACATGCTTTTGAAATACAAGGGATACTCCCCTTGAGACTGTGGTTTGCAAACGTTTCAATGAATTCCTAATGAGACAATTATAGGAATCCACATTGAAATGGCTATGGCTTATTTGGATTTCAATATGAATGATATTAATGGATATCATGATGTTTACTAATGATAAATGATATTATGGCTTATGATTTAATGTCAACTTCCAGTGACTAACATTGTGTGTAGGACCTAGACTAGGTTTTCTCTTATAGAAGGCATTTCTATCGGTAAATTTGTTTTCTTAAATGTTCTTTTTTTTACTTGTAATTGTAATTGTTGTTTTAGGGCAAAATATAGTAATATTCCCAAAAGGGACATTACAATTGGTATTAGAGCATTGATTCTGCCAGCCTGCTGGGAAAATGAAAAACTCAGTTTAAAAATAATAGCTCAAAGTCTATAATTTTCATATAAAATGATAGTGCTATGTTTTAAAGTGACAGTCATACCATGTTATAACAGCTACTGACATACTTTCTAAGAATCAACTGTATTTGGTCTATTAAATTGCAAAGTGACCAGGGTAAATGAAAACCAAGAGAACAAAATGGTTCATGACATGGCAGTATTCTTCACTATTAAAGAGGACAGTGATCTCTAGGTCGAATATGGACTGTATGAAGTTATGAAAAGAGAGTAAAATGTTGTTCACAAATCTGTTGAGACAGTTGCAGTGGGTATGTCAAGAAGTATAGGAAATATTCACTTATGAATAACCATGAAAAATATGAGGCATTCATACGCCTCACAGATCCTATACTTTTCAAGGAATGGTGAGTAGTACCAAATGCGGTGACAATTATATAACATATGATAAGCCCAAGATTCACCATAAGTAACAGTGGCAAAGCGCTAATTAAAGCAATATAGGAGGATGCTGAACATGACAATATTAAATATCTTCTAGGGCCGGCCAGCAAGAGGGAACATGGGTCGGCCCTCTCAAAAAGATATTTTATTTAATTTATTTCCTTTTACAACTCCAAAACAGTTCGGTCATGTGTCTTGGATGCCAATGTGGAGGATGTCGGCCATCATAAATAACAATTTTTTTAAAATTTAAGAAACAATTTTAATTTTAATTTTATACAGCAGTCCTCAAATTGCTTCAGCAGTTCTTTGTTATAAATGACAACAATTTCCAACACAAAGATAACATTGGATTGCAACAAAGAGACTATTGAGTTATGTAAAAGACACTTGATTTTGACATTCTATACAATAGAAGCAAAAAACCGTAGTTGTATGGGTTAGAATTTTAGATTGAGTGAGTGTCGGGGATGATAGAAAATCCACTTTTGGATATGTTTTTAGCCTTAGCACAAGTGGAATCACATGGATCAGCAAGAAGTAGCTAAAGAACACAAATGAACACCGAGAGGGGGGGTGAATCAATGTATTTAAAAACTTTTAACTATGTGTGCTAATACTGCTATTGCAAATTAATTGAGAACACACACACACAAGAGCACATCACATAACACAAGATGTATGAGGAAAACCCAATGTGGGAAAAACCTCGGTGAGAATAGTTGCTGAAGTCTATTGCTCCAATCTAGCCTGACAATGAATAACAAATTACAATGTTTAGGGCACCAACCCAAGGAGCACCAACCCCTGAAATTTTAGGGCACCAACTCGTTGATGTGTCTTTTGTACACGACCAAACACAAAATAAAATACCTAAAGGTACCTTATCCTCTCTTGAACAAAGTTTCCCGACTACTGAAGATCTCGCCGAAGGATCAGTCAGAGTAACTACAAGGTTCTGATATGTAGGTTCTCTATGTGTGGATAAGCTCTTGCGGTATGATGTGATTTTACTGGAATCACAAGGGGACTTACTTTTGATGACCTGAACGTTTGATTTGCTGGAATCACAAGCCCTATTTACTAACTGGAAGATAAAGAAATGGCAAAAGATACAAGGTTCAGGAAGTCTACTCTAAGACCTAGAATGTGAGAAGATGGATGAATGACTAGGTGGAATCCTACTGGGCTGGGTCTCACCATCAGGTTGAACAATTCAACACTAACTCAGTGCGATTTTCTAAGGGATGTTTCAAATATGTCCAAATCGTACACCATCAGATACTGATCACCATTCAAGATAATGCGTGAACAACAGAGGTGCTATGACTCGGGATTAAGCTCGTTCTATGCTAGTTGACCACACAAGGCGCTCTTACAGTCAGCAAAAGGCTAGTGGTTTGGACTAGGTGGATTCCATGCGAGTGCATTCAATAAATTCTTTCATTCAATTTAATTATCTATCATCTAAAATGAAGATTCAACAAGAGACCATGCATATTGCAAAGAAACTACACACTTCACCATAACTTCAATGAAAATGAAGTTTATTTACAATCAATGGCAACAATTTCTTTCCTTGTCCTCCTAATCTACTCTAATTGCTATTCTATCAACTGACTATTCACTATTTCTAACTATTCACCCACTAGTAACTATTAACCTTTACAAATGAGGAGCTAGGGCTTTAAATAGAGAGCCCTTTACAAATTGACGACTCTGATTGACTTAGAACCAATGGCTAGGATTGCAAGATAGAAACCCTAATTAGGGTTTGTTACAACAAACTTCCTTAGCCAATTAGAAATTACATTCCAAGGGCGAGGACCAATAAGAAGTAGGGGTAGTGGTTTGGACTAGGTGGATTCCATGTGAGTGCATTCAATAAATTCTTTCATTCAATTTAATTATCTATCATCTAAAATGAAGATTCAACAAGAGACCATGCATATTGCAAAGAAACAACACACTTCACCATAAATTCAATGAAAATGGAGTTTATTTACAATCAATGGCAACAATTTCTTGCCTTGTCCTCCTAATCTACTCTAATTGCTATTCTATCAGTTGACTATTCACTATTTCTAACTATTCACCCACTATTAACTATTAACCTTTACAAATGAGGAGCTAGGGCTTTAAATAGAGAGCCCTTTACAAATTGACGACTCTGATTGACTTAGAACCAATGGCTAGGATTGCAAGATAGAAACCCTAATTAGGGTTTGTTACAACAAACTTCCTTAGCCAATTAGAAAATTACATTCCAAGGGCGAGGACCAATAAGAAGCAGGGGTAGGTACATCGAAGTTTGTGCCGCCTCCAATGAGTCAGGTACATTGAATCTCGATATGATGAGGTGGACCAATCTGATCAGAGGAATGATGACTGGGATGCCACCTTGCCTAATGCTTGTGACTTGGTTGATCCTCCTCTGTCCTTGATGTGCTTTGATGAATGATGTACTTCCTTTGTTTGACCAGGCTTCCTTATTGTTAAGTCTTTCTTCTCCAGTAGCACACCTCCGCTTGGAAGTGCTGGCAAAGCCCTTTCTTTGTCATCTTGTGAAAGAATGAAGTCTTAAGGCTAACTTGAACTCCTTGAACACTCCTAGTCTTCCAATGCTTCAAAGAACATTGAGTCTTCCCTTTTGCCCGTGGAACGTCCTTGATGACGATGGACTGGAAGAGGTCGTCCTTGTCCTAGCCTGGTCTTCTTCTATCTGCAAAATAAACCAAAAGATGATTAAGGATACATAATAAATTCATTGAACATAGCATTTTCTACCTTAAATCATTAATGAGAAGACATCAAAATGGAACGCTTGAAATCCTTCCCAGAGACATGCCCCATAAAATTTCGCCATGGACCCTAGCCAAGGACATGACCTATTTGGGATTTTCGCCCTAGACCCTCTAGAAGGGTTAGGAGCGAAATTCTTGTTTAAGCTCAAATTCCATCATTTTATTGGTTCAAAATGCCTCCAAGACAAGCATATGCTATCTTTCTCTTGTCCAAAGCCTAGGAATCCATGTCTTGACCTTCATCATGAGCAAGCTAGGTAAAATTGAGAATTTCGCCCTAGACCCTTAGGAAGGGTCAGGAGCGAATTTCTTCCCTTAGCTCAAAATACTCACTTCTTTCACTCACAATACCCTCTAAGGCATGCTTGTGGCAATCTTTAAGCCCAATCTACCTTGATCACGGTCTTGGCCTAGCACAAATTTGGAAGAAAAAAGAGATTTTTGTGAATTTCGCCCTGGACCCTCTGGAAGGGTTAGGAGCGAATTTCTAGTTTTAGGCTTGATCTTACACTTCCTTTACCTCAAATCATCTTGCAAGGCAAGAATACCTCACTCCACCTTCAACAATGCCACAAGAATCAATGTTTTGTCTTCACCCAAGGATAAAATGGTGGATTTGAAGAATTTCGCTTTGGACCCTTTGGAAGGGTCAGGAGCGAAATTCATGTTTTGCGTGTTTTCCCTCACTCAACTCCATTCCTCTCACTTTGCCTCTCACCTCTGGATCTATCTCTCAACTTGCTTGACAACATTTACTTGGCCTCAAAAATGGCTAAAAGGAGAATTTCGCTAAAAAACCATGGCTAGGGATGGGACCTCTAAGGGATTTCGCCCTGGACCCTCTGGAAGGGTCAGGAGCGAAATTCTTGTCCAAGCTTAGAATCTTCATTTTTGGAGGCAACAACCCATTCAAGGGCAATCCTAGGGGCATCCCCAACTTCTCCCACCTTGGTCTAGGCTTAGCTTGGCATAAAAATGAAAGGAAAAGGGTGTTTTAAGGAATTTCGCTCTAGACCCTTTGGAAGGGTCAGGAGCGAATTTCTTATTTTGAGCTTATTCCTTCATTCCTCTCACTTCAATTCATCTTCGAAGGCAAGGTCATGCCACCTCACACCCATCCAAGCCATAACAACCAAAGACTTGACTTGCTTTGAAGGGAAAATAGGTGATTTTAAGAATTTTGCTCTGGACCCTTCGGAAGGGTCAGGAGTGAAATTCATGTTTTTGCTCAATTCCTTCAAGTTTGAAGATCATCAACAAGTCAAAGTCATGCCTAAAGACATCTCCCATCTTAATTTACCCTAGCCCATACTTGACTTAGCATAAAACTGAGAGAAAAGAGTGGTTTTGTGAAATTTCGCCCTGGACCCTCTGGAAGGGTCAGGAGCGAAATTTGAACTCTAGGCTTGACTCTTCATCTCTTCAACTCCAATCTTCTTTGCAAGGTAAAAATACACCACTCTTCGCCCAAGGAACAAGGTTTGGGGCCTAAACATGGAAGCAAAAGAGGTTTATCAAGAATTTCGCTTTGGACCCTTTGGAAGGGTCGGGAGCGAAATTCTTGTTCTAGGCAAAATCTTCATCTTTCAATGCGTCCAATTACCTCTCGAGGCAAGAACATACCAATCTACCCTCCAACATGCCTTGGACACTAAGAACTTGGCTAAACAAGGAAGAAAATGAGGTCCATGGAGATTTTCGCTTTGGACCCTTAGGAAGGGTCAGGAGCGAAAATCATGTTCTAGGCTTGTTCCTCATTTCTCCAACTCCAAACCACCTCAAAAGGCAAAGACATGTTATCTTACTTCCATCCACGCCATAAAGACCAAGGACTTGACCTCCTCTAAGGGGAAAAAAGGTGTTCGCAAGAATTTCACTCTGGACCCTCTGGAAGGGTCAGGAGCGAAATTCTTGATCTTGGACAAAGTCTTCACATTTTGATGCTTCCATCACTTCCTAAGGCAAGAACATGTCAAAACCTTCTCAATATGCCTTAGAAACTAAAATCTTGGTCTAGTCAAGGAAGAAGTGGGTGTCTTCTAAGAATTTCGCTCTGGACCCTTTGGAAGGGTTAGGAGCGAAATTCAAGTTTTGGGTTGATTGCGCACCTCTTTCCTCCTCAACTCACTCAAACTTGATTTAACCAATTTCTTCTCACCACAATCAAGTCCACTTACCACCAAAATAGCTTGAAAACTTCGCCCTTCAATGCCTAAGGCAAAATAGGGGGTCAAATGAGGATTTCGCTCTGGACCAAGGCCAAGGATAGGACCTATAGGGAATTTCGCTCTGGACCCTTTGGAAGGGTCAGGAGCGAAATTCCCATTCTAGGTTGATTTTCACCATGTCATCGCATCAAACCTCCTTTCAAAGGCTAGAACACCTCAAGGTCACTCCAACCATGCCTTAGAAGTCCAAAACTTGGCCATATCAAGGAAGATAATGAAGGCTATGTGAATTTAGCTCTGGACCCTTTGGAAGGGTCAGGAGCGAAATTCCTACTTGGGCTCATTTCTCACTTTTTTCCTCCCTTTCTTGGCTTGAATATGACTTCTTAGGCCTCCTACCATCATCAAGTAAAATTGCTCTCAAAGTGGCATTTATTTCATGGTCTAAGTGAGAAAATAAGGTCATTCAAGAATTTCGCTTTGGACCCTTTGGAAGGGTCAGGAGCGAAATTCATATTTAGGCTCAAATCTTGAATTCATTTCTCACATTTCTTCATCCAAACAAGTGTTTTGCCCTCAATAATGCCTGGGAATGAGTTAGTTCTAAGTTTGGGTCAAAGTAGAATGTCTTATGGAGAATTTCGCTCTGGACCCTTTGGAAGGGTTAGGAGCGAAATTGAAATTTGCTTTGGACCCTTTGGAAGGGTCAGGAGCGAAATTTGACATTTTGGTCTCTCCGTCAGGATTCATGTATGGAATATAACATTTAAGTATAAGAAAGAAGAAAGATATCTTTCTTCTTTCTTATACTTTAAGTTATATTCCATATATACTGTCAGGATGTTTGAGAGTGGTTTCGGACCTCCAGAAGTTATAATGCAAAATCTAGTTTTTGGAGGATTCTTCAATTTTCCAGACGGTCAAATTTGAGGATCAGGATGACATTCCAGACATCTACCTGTTTCTCAGCGAACTGCAACCTCTGGACACCCCTTGACATCTACCTGTTTCTTTGCAACCATTTGACATCCTTTTGACATCAATGACAATGATGCCAACAGTAGCATGCTATGATTCTTTCCTTGACTGAAGTAGAATATCAAGGAGCAATAAAAGAAGCATGTGAGGTAGTTTGGCTGAAAAAGATAATTTTAGACATTAAGATGCCATAGATAGAGTCTACACCCTTATTTTGTGACAATCAAGGGGTTCTCAAACTTGCCAAGAATTGAGTCTTCCATGGGTATACCAAATATGTGGAAATACATTGTCACTTCATTTGACAACTTGTAGAAGATGGATCTATTTTATTTTAGTGTTGTCCAAATAAGGACTAAGCTATAGATATTCTTTTTAAGTCTTAAGGTCTTGGCAAATTTGTAAAATTTCGGAATAAGCTTGGTGTGGTTACTAGATTGAACTTTAAGGAAGGATGTTAAAGTAATTATTATTTATTAATGGTCAATTAGTCAGTGGTTGTAGGCTTTAATAAAGGCATTCCAATTTGAAGATGTACTGAGTGTTTTATTTCACTGTAGTCTTTATTTATCCCACATGCATAATGTTGGTTGTCTCCCATATTTGTAATCCTTTATCAAAAACTTTCCCTTCTTATTTTAATTAAATGATAGCTTGGTAATCTCTATTTGCTCAATTTCCGCAATAAGACTTTGGTGAGATATAATTTTATTGGTTTGGTAACCTTACATCCTAATGTTAAGAAATGTAATTTTTGGACTATAGAGAACAGAAATTTAAATTTCAAGGCTCTAGAAGTTAATTCTAACGTAAAAAAATTGTTGAAATAAGCCTTAATCAAAGATGTTGTCATAGGTAAGTTGGTTATGGCCATATGGATCTCTTTGAGATCTTCAATTTAAAAAAAATGGGCTGAATTGGCCTCTTAGATTGAAAGTTCTAGATTCTAGAAGTTAGGCTTGGCACATCGTAAATGTAAAGGCATGTAAGAGATTTGTAAGAGGGAGTTGCCCTTGTTAACTAACATATGACACTTGCTAACAAAGTAATGGCACATGTTATTACACGCCCTAAGGAATCTTTAAGTGGAGATAATGGAACCAAAATGGAGCACCCAAGTTGACACGTGGATAATGAGGGGCTTATGACATGTGAAAGGAGTATGTTTTTTTCAGCTTGTGAACTTATCTTGGGATTAGGGCATTGGATTTTGATTAGGGATTTGGTCCCACATTTATTAGGTGCTTAAGATGGAGGTTTCATGGTAATTATTTTAGCTACTGTCATGTTGTCAAAATTGCTCCAGATTTTTTGTTTGCTGATACTGGTGTAAAGGCTTAAACTCTCCAAGTGTATTATAACCATTGTTTACTAAATAATACATTGAGTTTCTTTGGAGTAGGGTTTTTCTTCAGAAAGAGTATTCCCCATGTGGTATATTGCTTTTGTGTTTATTTTTTATGCTTGTATGATCAATTTTAAGTTTTACATGTACCTCTTCTCATAAATTAATGTAGAAGATGCATTCTTAACCTTTGCTTCCTTACAAAAGTAGACTCTAGCTATAGGCATCTCATGTATCAACATCTCTTTTTCTTTTAATCTATGGAATGCAAAATTTGATCTAGTTTTAAATGGGCTATGACCATCAAACATTTGCTTGGTTGTGCTTGATGTCTCTGCTAAAGATGCAACTCACTGAAGAATTTGTGCGACATGGTCATTGAGGTTTTCTTTGTGCTTCTAAAGTTTCAATCAAATCATGAACTGGATCACTTGTAGAGGATTCCAGTGAATCCTTTTGGGACTCTTCAAAAGGGTAGACAGATGGATTCTTAGTAGCAACCATGTGCTTTTCGTATGCTATAATAATCAAGTCTTTGTTACCTTTTGTCTGGATCCAAGGATCTGTCAAGGGGATAACATTATCAAATATGGAGGCAATATTTTTGTGGTGTTAGAAAAGTTTACAGAAGGGTCTGTTAGACATTCTAACATGGAACTGATCCAAAATAGAGCACATGATGTAAAGGAACAAAATGCAGAAGAGGTTTTACATTCTTTCAGAAACAAACAAGAAACTTAACACCCTTTGTAAAGCACGCAGAAGGTTTGACACCCTTTTAGAAAAATTCCCTATTTAGAGATGAAATACCCTTACATCTTTCTCTGTAATATTTTAGCACTCTGTAATTGAAGTTTAAAAAAAGATGCAGGGCAACAATGCTAAACTGGTTTGGTTTTTCTATTTATCTCTTTTTAGTGCATGCAAATAATTTGGCAGGCTGCTGAACAATCCTGTTTTTAAAGCAATTCCTTAGAAGCCATTTCATACCTAAAGAAATTGAGGTCATGGTTACTTTTGCAAACAAAATCTTTGCCAGGGTATATCACTTTCTGGAAAAAGCAGAGATGGTAAATATGGCAGACCACCTTATTTGTGCAAATGAATTAGACAATTATTTATTTTTCTTTTGAATTGACTTGTCTGTCTTTTCTATGAGGAATCATCTCTAATTAATTCGTTTTGCTTTGCCTGACTGTAGGGCTGACTCTCGTCAAAAAAGAGCTATTGGTCCAAGACTTGATGTATGCTTCACATATTTACTTTATTATAAGCTTTGTCAGAGAAATTATATTGTAATTTAAGAAACTAAAAAACTTTGAAAACTTAGGATCTCAGAAACCTTTTAAAAAACTTCCAAATAAAGCATTTTTTTTTCTGTTTTTCTATCACATAAGTTTATTAAAAATTGCATTGTAACAGTTAGTCTCTTTTGCTTTTTGTTTTCTCTATTTCAGCTTACTGCAGAAGAAACAGTGCAATGCCAGCTTGGGGCACTTAAATATAACAATGAGCCACATCAAGACCATGGGGTGGAAGTTATGTACAGAGTACAGGCTTCAATCCTTGTCAATCTGGGAAAAAAATTCGGTTTTGAAGTTTTTGGCTCATGTGGTGTAATTAGTGTTGGTTGTAACTTGTTATATTAGTATTTCTGTCTATCTTTTGCAATATAATTTGTATCAGCGAATCAAATTGAGTGAGGACTTCTTTTATGACCTTAATGGTCTTTTGGTGGTATGGTGATGGCAGTTTGCTGGTTTTGACCCTTTTGAGCGATCTAAATATTTTGGTACAGCTTTTGATCTTGGTCAGGTAAGTATTGTAATTGTTATTTTTTTTTGGTCTTGTTATTTACACACTCTTACCTTTATTATTTGGAAGATAAAATTTGTTTGTAAGTCATATCTTGATCTTGAAAAGAATATGATTACTTTCTGACTGGATATTTATTGTCAGTTTGAAAGATTTAGGCGCATCTTTCACCATTCTACTTACAGAGTCCTACTTTCTCACAAGGCAAGCAAGATCTTAAGCAGCTTGTACGTGAATGAAGTGAGTATGTTTTGAAAGTAGCAAAATTACCAAGGCCAGGATCATGTTATGCTAACTCTTGTATGTGTTACTATTCATTCTCAAGAACACTTTTCATCAAACAGAACTGTTTCAAGCAAAGGGTTTGGATAAAAGGATCACGACCAGATGAGGAAGAAATATTTGAGTTTACCATGGTTCAGGTTTTTCTTCTGATCCTTCTACTGACATTTTTGTAGTTGCTATCCGGTTTATGTGCTATGTTCTTAGCTTTCACTTTGCATCTATCCAGAGGGTTGGTGGTTATTGGGATGGCTATTGGCTAACTGAAAGTCTACGTCATGATGGGGAAGGTGTTCCAAGAGGTATTCCTTACTGAAAATGAAGCCCGAGGCTTTATTAGTGGTAAACACTTTAGGCTTCATCCTTCAAAACTCTGTAAACTAAGCTGTATTTCCTATGGTTTATTGAACATTAGAAATTGCTTAACCTATGAGAAACTGTACATAAGAATGCTAAAACAGCAAGTATTGTTCATACAGTGTTGTACGGGTTAAAGTTATTGTACATATTTTGTTTGCTAAGAATTAAATTTATCATTGAACATTAGAAATTGCTTAACCTATGAGAAACTGTACATATGAATGCTAAAACAGCAAGTATTGTTCATACAGTGTTGTACGGGTTAAAGTTATTGTACATATTTTGTTTGCTAAGAATTAAATTTATCATTTCATTTATTATTTTTTTAAAAGTTTATTTAGATGAATTGGTGAGAGGTTTTGTTCGGGCTCTGCCCTTGAGAAAACCAAACGAAGCAACAGTATATATTGTCTAGCTTCTTTTTCATATCAGATCATAAAATCATTTGAGAGGAAAGTTTTTTCTTTGCTTTCACTTTTTTGTTTGCTATTGTCCAATCACATTTCCTGGGAGATGCAAACGCTCTATAAATCCACTTCTCCCTCATCACCTTCATCAGAGGGAAATTCCTCTTCAGAAAAAGCCCAAGCCTTTGGTAGAGGATGAAGCCAACTAGTTTCCTGAAACATTTATGAACATTCAGCATCATTGACCACTGAAGATACTACTAATGGCTTCAGAACATCCTTCTGTAACAGAATGGAATGAACTGCTTCATTGCCGTCTAATGGCACATCTACAGGCTTCAACATTTCCGCCTCCTGTGCCAACTCAAGTATTGAGGGCCTTTCTGACAAAACCAGCCTGCAGAAAGGAGGCATTGAAACAGAGATATCAATGTCTTTGACTGCTGAAGAATGTACTGATAAAAATTTCCTTCCTTCTGAACTAGAACTGAACTATTAATACCATTGGCCTCTAACTTTGACATTTCTTCCTCCTAACCAATTGAGGACCTAACTGGTGAAGGTAGCCTGCTAGAAGTAGAAGCACTAACCAGGGGGCTCCCAACTATTTAATGTTGCAGTTCTGCATATTGTCACCAAGTTGCTTTACCAGATTTATGTGTTTGCCCCTGATGCTTTTGACAAAGTGACCATGACCATGACGAAAACAGTTTTGACTCTTGAAAGCCAGCTTCTCATAATCAAGATGTTGCTTCAAAATGCTATCCCGAACTTTCTACCAGATCTCTATAGGAAAACCCATAGACAAGTCCATTTCTATCAAAATATGCACAGAAGTTGAATGGTAATGTCTCATAGTGTCAGGAGAGATGGAAACAAATTTACTTAAGGAATTGCCAATGCTTTCCTGGGAAGAACGCCAAAAGTGCAAGGGCAGATTAGGCATTCTTACCCCAACCAGAACAATTGTGAAACTTTCTATTAAAGGTTTAAATCCGAGAACTAGGGTTATTGAAAAAGAGATGCATTCTTCCAAGTGCATGGATCCTTTGCTGGAATACTATTTTTGTCTAAAATATATTCACAAACTATAGTGAAGAACCCTTGGGCATATAGATACATCACAGTAATTTCCATAGGAACGGGTTTCCATGAATTGGTTTCCCATTGATGCAACGTGGCGAACCTATGCCATAGATTGTTGAATCTGCATATCAATGCCTTTTTGGAGTAATGCTCAAACTTCTCTCTACTGTCCAGTTTCAAGAGCAGAATCTTCTTTGCTGCTTTTAGCATCCGACCACAAACCCCTTTCTAGTTGCTTAATGCTTTATTAGAAGAAAAATGCTTCACACCCTTTGGAGCAACAAATGTTATAGGTCAATCATTTGCTTTCTTCCCACCAACAACTTCTAAGTAGGTTTGTACATATCAGTTTTTCTGGAACAAGGGCTCAGATTTAGCCAAAGGCCCATCCACACTCTTTTTTGTGTGCTATTTAAGTGATGCTTCCCTCCCACCTTGGGAGAGTGGTAAAAACTGGGAAATAGGAGGCTTTCTTTACTTGGTGCAACTTCACCATTAGCAACATCATGTGCACAAACCAAGACTTTGGGAGGCACTATCATTAGGATTCAAGAACATGAAATGTGTTTTTAGTGTTTGTGCACACACACACACACACATAGATACAGACACACATGCACACAAACAAAGACTTTGGGAGGCACTGTCATTAGGATTCAAGAACATGAAATGTGTTTTTTGTGTTTGTGCATGTACATGCACTCTCACATGCATGCACTTTGTATGTTGAAGACGAATGATTGAATTTGTGGCATTAGATTCTTGTGCTCATTTTTTTTTTCATTTTCAATAGAGATGTTGACAACACAAGATTCAATAGTGGATATGTGTTCAATTTATTTGGTGGCACTATTAGTTGGATGAATGAGTGGCAGACCATGGTTGTTTTGTCCATTATAGAGGTTGAGTACATGGTACCTATTCATGCTTGTAAGGAGAACATTTGGCTTAAGAGATCGTGTTAAAGTGTGAGGTTTAGTTTGAGAGCAATCAAAGTTTTTTCTGATAGATAGAGTGCCACATGTTTGATAAAATACCCAACTTTTTATGTAAGGACAAAACATATATATGTCTAGTACCATTTTTGTTGGTGACTAGCTAGATGGGAGGGTGATGTTGGAGATTGTTGACACTTTGTAGAGTGTTGTAGATGTATTGATGAAGCCAGTCAACACAAAGAAGTTTAGTTAGATGTAGATTTTAAGTCTACGGGCCTTTGGTTCCCTAGCAAATAGTTAATAGTGTTGGTATTCCCTTTGTTTTTGCAAGGTGTTTGATAAGTGCAATAATGTTAGAAATGATGTTTCAACCTTGCACCTTGGCCTCGAGAACCAAAAAATGCAATTTTTGGGCAAATAAACATCACAATGCAATTTTTGGGCAAATAAACATCACAATGCAATTTTTAGGGCTCTAAAGGTTGATTTTAGCCAAAAATGTTGAAAGGGGCCTTAATTGAGGCAAGCTAGTTGTTACAACATGCATCTAGTTGTGACAACATGGATCTATTTGGGATCTTCAATTTGTATAAAAGGGCTCAATTTTTTTCTTGGATCAAAATTTATGGCCTCTAGAAGTTGGGCCTCCCACATTGGAAATGTAAGAGTATCTATGACACATAAAAGAGCTGTAAGGGGGAGTTACATTTGTTGATCAATTTGTGACGCATGTTATGACACATTACAAGGCATCTTTAAATGAACATAATAGAGCCAAAATGAAGCATGCAAGTTGGTTAGTGGATTTTATGAGCTTATGATGCATAAGGAATGTGCTATTTTTAGCTTGTGGACATATCTTGGGATTTGGGTGGCAAATTTTGGTTGGTTTTGGCTCATAGTTTTATGGTTACATATATACTAGTTAAGAATTCAATGCTCAAATCCCAAAATGAATCTATACGCTAAAAATAACATTATTTTCAAAGTTAATCATAATCCACTAACTTGGGCACTCTATTTTGGCTCTATTATCTCTGTTTAAAGATGCCTTAGACGTGTCATAACACACATTATGAATTAAGTCGGTCAACAAGTGCAACTTTCTCTTATATTTTTTTTGTCATGTATGTTTTTAACATTTTCAATGTGGGGCCCCAACTTTCGAAGGCCATCTTTTGATTTAGGAAGCTAATAGGGCCATTTAAAAAAAGTTTGTAGAGCTCAAAATGATCTTAAGATCGCTTTTTGGTCCTTCGCTCTCGTTTTGGGTCTCGAAATTGGGTACGCAACGGGTGCACCTCAGACGAATGTGGGGCACACACTAGATGAGCCTAGAGCACACACTAGGGTGCATAGGGCGTGCACTAGACGCACTAGATGAGCCCAGAGTGCACACTAGGGTGCACCGCGTGTGCTCTAGATGAGCTCGAAGCGCACACTAGGGTGCACCGGATGCACACCAGGGGCACATTGGGTGCGCTCCATGGGTGCCTCGAGCGTGCACAAGGATGCATCGCGCCCCATATATATGTATAGTGATTACAAATAATTTACTACTTTGAAAAAATGACAATTAAAAAAATTAGGTTGAACAAATTTAGTCATCAAACCCATCTGTATTTAGAATTGTGTGAATTGATTGTTAGGTTATTTTATGATGTGTTTATGCTTAAAATAGAGAATTGTATCATAAAACATATACTTGAATATGAAAAATCCATAGGCTTGATTCAAATTATATCAGATATTATAGGAGTCCAAAATAATTAACTTGAGAACTTGCGTATCTAATCATATTTTTAAATACTACTTACAATATCTAAGAAACATAATTGAATTATTGAAAGCCTTAGATAAAAGTTGTTGAACACACACGCACGCACACACACAAAAAAAAAAAACCAAAAAAAAAAACCACATACACACGAGCACACACTTGTTTTAACATTAGGAGATTAAGGTTGAGACAGTTTTCTTTATAGTTTTGATTAAATAAGCATGGTAAGAGTTTGGACCCATTACATGTCACCCATTAAGGCAAAAAGAGTGAATCTCACGAGTAGTAAGATTGGGAAAAGAAAAAGAGAGAAAGCTTTTGAACTAAGCTAGGAATTGGTGGGAGACAAGGATCTCGACCTTGAATTCTCTTTCACCACACCTGGAAGAGTAAATTTTCATTGTAGTTTACATGATATCCAAAACTAATAAATGTTCTATTTCTAGAATTTGCAAATTTACCCACTATCAAAGAGAAAAATTACCTCATTGTCAACTAGAAACCATAGACACACATTATACTGCTATCTTCTTTACAAAATTAACATACATGAATTCAAACTAAAATGTGCATATTCTTTTCTCCATAGTTTTCTTGTAGTTGGAGCTAAATTTTATGGTGTTGATTAAGGGGTTATCTCATGCATTGACTAGCTAGGTCAAGCAAATGTAGGAGGCTAATGGTAGGGGGATACCCCAACAAGTACATGTAGAAGGCTAATTATGGGGGTATTCTCCTACTTTTGACTTTAACTCTCTATTGCATTCATTCAAACCATCTTTCCTACACAAGGACAAATAAATGTTATATAGCGAGGTTTTTTACGATGGGGATGGATATTTGAGGAGCAATGAATGGACTTCTTTAATAACAAATTAAGTCTAAACATTGTTTACTCCCTACGGTGAATTGTTCAAGTTCACGGAATAAGCAGTAAATGCACACAAAACATCTAACCAACAATCGCAATTATATTCAGAACATTAATTAAAGTAACAATCACAACGTTATGGCAAAAAGATATTTCTTTTTATTGCATTCCAAAGCTAGTACATCAACATTATTGCCGGGGTTCCCTTACATGGCAATATATACTATCTAGCGGTTGATCGAGGTACCAACCGTCGTAACTGACACGGGAACCCATACGGTCGACTCCATACATAACAAAAATAACATAACTATAACTTAAAAGTTTTATTCCTAATTGCGGCCTAACAAACACTATTTTTGTTCCATAGATAGTTGGTAGTGACATTTTTTTTAATAGAAGGATCTTTTTGATAATAGTATCCTTGGTTAGAATAGTTGAGGGGAACCATAGTGTCAGTAGAATGGTTTTTAGTAGTGATTCTTAGGATTGATAATTTCTAAAGATTTCTCATGGCTGGTTAATTGTAAGGGTTAAAATGCAAATTTCTTTCAATTTTGAAATTTCATGTAAAGGGTAGGACATTTGTATCCTCATTTTATGTAGTAAACATTATGTAGCTAATTTAAAATATCAATAAAATATAATTTATATTTTTTATTAAATAGAAATGTAATCGTTTAATAATTTTTTAATTATAAATAAAGATACTTCAGTCTTTCTCACTTAAATATTTAATTATTTAATTGAACAAAATTTAGGTGTGCAAAGAAAAAAAAAAATTGCTATAAAAATTAGTTATTAAAAATATCTCATTTAAGTAATAAATAGACTTACATACAGTTCATAGGATATGCACACTTCTTTATCACATAAGGCATTAATAACCATGAATGGGCAAAAATAAATATACTTCAATTTTTTTACTTTAATTGAACTCAATTTACAAAGAACACCATAAATATTGCAATAAAAATTAGTTATCATAAAAATATCATTTAAATAATAAATAGACTTGTATATAAATCATGGGATATGTGGTACACATCTTTATCGCATTGGGCATGAATAAACATGAATTGAGTGAGAATTAAGTCACTTTAATCATTTTGTTGCTTAAATGAGTGTAATTATTTAATTGAGCGAAATTTAGGTGTATAAAGAACAACAAAAATATTGTTTTAAAAATTATTTATAAAAAATATATCATTGAAGTAATTCATAGACTGACTTATAAATCATGAGATATGTAGTACACATCTTTATTACATTGGGCATGAATAAGCATGAATTGAGCAAATTCATAATTCCTATGAAACTAGGTTCTACATAAGGTTGAGGGACATTCCTTCTAAGGTTTATACAATTTATCATACCACCTCATATTTTGATTATGTTAATTTAGAGGTGATATACAAGCCAAGAGAGAAAACAACAATGCCAACTATAATCATCAGCTCACGTTTGGATGAAATGAACCGAGAAACATAAGTACAAGCTTTCAAAATAGATTGTTTATCTTTCTCACGCGTATCCTCTTCCATTTGTGAGCAATCAAAACTATCACCTTCTTTCTTGGCCTTTGGACTTGATACTTTTTCTTCTTGTTTTTGATCTCCATGAGAAGGGTTACTCTCAACTTTTGGGTTTTTAACCAAAATTTGTTCATGTTGATCACCAGACTTCATCTCAACTTCTTCTTGCTTGGAATTCAATAATTCAAATTGATTTGGGAGGGCATTAGAATCAACTAGCTTCTCTCCATTCAATGATGATGGGTGTTTGGCTAACTCTTCTAGCTTATTGGAAGCTTCTAATTGTTTCTTTGCTTGTATTGCTTCTTGAGTTGTGCTAGAACTTACAACTTCTGGAGTTCCAACCTTCTCATCATCTAGTTGAGTAGTAATAAGCTTTGTAGATTTTGGTGTCTGAACCTTCTCATCTCTTGGACTTTGATTTGGTTTATTATTTGATGGTTTTTCTTTTTGAGCTACACTAGACTTTGCAACATCTAGAGTTTCAACCATCTCATCTCCTAGGCTTTGATCTTGTTTATTGCTTAATTCTTTTTCATCCTGAGTTGTAGTAGAATTTGCACCCCTTGGAGTTTCAACCTTCTCATCTCTTGGACTTTGATCTAGTTTATCACTTGATGCTTTGTCATCCTGAGTTGTGGTAGACTTTGCACCTCCTAGTGTTTCAACCTTCTCATCACTTAGACTTTGATCTAGTTTAGTATTTGATGCTTTGTCATCCTGAGTTGTGGTAGACTTTGCACCTCCCGGAGTTTCAACCTTTTCATCTCTTGGACTTTGATGTGCTTGACTGCTTAATTCCTTTTCATCTCGAGCTATTGTAGTCTTTGCAACTCTTGGAGTTTCAAGCTTCTCATCTCTTGGACTTTGATCTAGTTTATTGCTTTTCATTTTGTCATCTAGAGTTGTGGTAGACTTTGCACCTCCCGGAGTTTCAAGCTTCTCATCTCTTGGACTTTGATCTTGTTTATTACTTGATGCTTTGGCATCTAACACCGCATTATAATTTGCAACTTCTGGAGCTTCAATCTTCTCATCCTTTGGACTTTGATCTAGTTTATTGTTTGATACTTTTTCATCACGAGTTGCGTTAGCCTTTGTAACATTTGGAACTATAACATTCTCATCTTTTAGACTTTGGTTTAGTTTATTGCTTGATGTCTTGTCATCCTTCTTCTCACTTGGCACTTCTATAAATTTTACACTACTTTCACCAACTTGTGGGATACCCTTGCTCTCTTTGTCTAAGACATCGTTGGATTTGACTTCAGCAGGTGCTTTAAATTTATTGAATGTAATGTACAACATCTCATTTTCAAATCTAGAAGTAATGCCTGCAATATCAACATTCATAGGAATATGAAAAAGCTTTTTAAATTTAGAACCCATCCCTCTCCTTGGGTGTGGCATCCCTTCTCTATACAATTGATCCTCAATAAGGCGTTCCCCACTGATTGTGACATTTTCTCCACCATCAGGTTGTACTTTTATATCCTGTTCTTTAAAACCTACACAAAAACAAATGATTATAGTTAAAAAAATAAATTTAAGAGTGAATTGTATGTTTAGTATTGGATCGATTTATGTGAGCAATATTTTATGTTGGACTAAACTTAAAAGACAAATCACTGCACTACATGTTGTGTCTAATGATGATCACATGAATGAGACAAAGGGATTGAAGCTAGTTAGATCTATATTGCCACATGGAATGCTACTTTGTTTAAAACAACCTTATATCATTTTTTGAAAACTTTGTAATGTAATTAAAAACATGAATCTAAAAAAAGATAAACATTACTAATAAATATAACTTAAAGGAGGATGCAAGTACACCATCTAATGAACTTGCACTCTAAATCCAAACATATAAACTATTCGGTAGATATATTGTCATTGATGTCAAAGGTGAGAAGATCAATTGTCATTGATGTCAAAGAATGAAACCACTGCCACCACATTTTTAAAGGACATCGCATAAAGTTGAAAGACCACTAAATATTTCAAAGACAAGATCATATCATTTAAAGTTGATTAAAGTCGAAGTTCATGAAGACAAAATTTATAAAAAGAACAAATATTGATCGACTTCCATTGATAAATTCGTCCTCTATAAGAAAGATAAAATAACCTAAATTAGTATGTATAAATATGCTGCTGACCACTCTTAGCTCCATGGAAGGAGACAAAGATATGTAGCAACCAAAGAAGGCCGATCATGTTAAATTGCCTATTAAAGTTTGTGAATATACTAGACAAGAAAGAATTAATTATCATAAGCGAATAGGTTATGAAAGAGCAGCGCTTAGTATTAATGAACTGCAGCGATTGGAATAGGATTTACGGTTGTTAATTAGAGACACATCTATTCAAAAGGTTGTCTCTATTCTAAGAGATGTATCATTTCAGGAAGAAATAAAGATATAACTGGAAGAATGTGAAAAAAATAACTTAATAGTAGGGGTTGGTCTTTTCAATAGATTGGTGTCTACGAATTGTTGGGGTCGGTGTCTCAAGTGGGTTGGTGCCTACAAATCATTTAAGAGGGGACTGGTGTCCCTTGTGGGTTGGTGCCTACAAAATTTGTATGAATTTTGTGATTTTCTTTCATAAGAATTTTCATGTAAATTGTATATTTTTCTTGCATTCTTATAATTGATATTAGTGTAATTGTTAAGTTGAAAAAATAAAAGATTGTATTAAACTGGTCCACCCCTTCCCTTAGTATAATCACGCGTTCATCACTATCTTGATATAATATAAATACAAGAATTAAATTAAAACTTACAAAATAATATATAAAAAAATCTCACATTAAGAAGTTCAAAGAGGCCACCCATTATCACCCATCTCTTAGTTGCCTCAAATTTCTCACAGTTAACTCACTTACCACCCCATTTTGCACCTCACAGGACCATTAGAAATTGGGTTTTTTACCAATGTTCCCATCTATGAACTCATAGTAAACACCATTAACCCATGAAACACCCCAGAATGTCAGTGGGAAACTACAAATGTTCAGTTGATTACGAGGAAAATCTACATTTGACAATGATGCACCGGAAACACCAATGACATAAAACCAGAATTTATGATGATAAATAAATTTATGAGATCATGAAATAAACCTGGGAGTTCTAGCACCAGGACGTGGGCTTCAGCTGTCTCAATCCATTCAGTTCTAGGCTCAAATTTGGGTTCAAAACGCTGATTTGATCTTCTTCTGGTTAAGCTTCCAGGACGAGAAGCTCTTTTACCACTGCCTGAATTAACCCCCAATGCTCGATTCTTATCCATTTCTAAATGCTCTGGATGCAAAAGCACAGATTTCTGAATTATGGGCAAATGAGTTAGGATGTAAAAGGATTGTATGGTTGGCTCTGAATGTACGATCTCTCTCTCTCTCTGTATATATAGGAAAATGGGATTGTGTTGAGAATTCCTTTACTTGCAGATTAAGAGGAGTTTGATACTGTCGGAAAGAGTATAGGAGGATGCTGAAATGTGGAAAAAAAGATTGGAATAATGAAAGAAGAATAATTTACCTTCAGATGTTGATAATCTATGGTGAATAGGGAAAGGGAAAAGGTGTGGAATTCAGGTCAGGAAGCAACAGAAATATGCTGATTTGACACATGCAACATTGGACATTCAAAAGGGAGAAAAGGTCCCACCTTGGTACAAGGAAATTCTTGAGGTCTATTTCTTCTTTCTTTTTTTTTTTAAGAAATTTCTTCCTAATTGGGTTAAGATAGGTGCTTTCAAAGTTTCATATTTAAAACTTTGATTTCTCTCGGTCAAAAACATATTCCAATCTTTAAAGATGTTCTTTAAATATACAGTTGAGTTTCAACACATAGGACATAAGATTCAGTAGTTGAGCAACATAATTTTGTGCCAGTGAAATCTTATGCGACAATTTCAAAAAGATATTCTTTAAATATACATTTGAGTTTCAACGTGCATGGGGGATAAGATTGAGTAGTTGAGCACCATAATTTTGCGCTTGTCAAATCTTATGTGACAATTTCAAAACACTCCCAATTTTTTGAAGTAGCTTATTTGGCAAGCCCCCTGCTTATAACTAAGGTTTCAGATCTATATCATCAAATATGATGCCATGTTAATATTCTTTTTGTTGAGGTGTCCAAAAATGTGTTTGGTAATCTTTATTTTTTAGATTTACAACCACATGCATAAGTTAATATTGCAGCTTTACTTAACCTTGGTTTCAACAACCATTCATAGGAAGATTCTAACATAAGTCAGTGGAAAAAAGATGGAATAAGTGAACCATCCAAATGCATTTTGTTCATAAATGATGAGGAAGTAACACCACTATCTTTAAATTCATTTCCCAAGTTTCATAGTAAAGTCTTGGGCATAGCTTTGTGCTAAGCTAAATTTGTTGAGAGATCTTTATCAAACTCTTGCGATAATTTGGAAAGGCCAATTCTTCAACTAAAGACAATCTTCTCAAGCATGAGTGATTAGAACTTAATGATTACTTGACCTCTTTAAAAGGAAATCAATAGAATCATATTTTAGGATAGATACATCTTCATTAATGAAATATAGAATTAGGTGGAAGTTGCGAATGAGAAGCATTTATGACACAAGAAACATTCGACATTCAAAAGGCAAAAAAAGTTCCACCTTGGGACAAAGAAATGCTTGAGGTCTACAATTTATTGAAGAAGTTTTCCCTTTAATTACTCAAGATAGGTTCTACTGAAGTCTCAAAGTGCTCTTGCTAAATGGATTTCTTTAGGAATTTCCAATATTGACTTTGATAGAGAAATAGGGAAAAATCTTGGATATTTTGATGTGTGTGCTATTCAGAATTAACCTAGATCTCTTATTAGAGTGAACTAAGAAACCATTAGAGAAAACTAACAATAAAGCAAAAACCCACTCTCTTATTCAAAGTTTTAAGTAGCTTCTTAATATGAGCTTCTCAGATTCAATGGTTATAATCCATTAGGATTACCCTATGTTGGTATTAGAGACATTAAAATTTCTCATTCAACCACTATTATTATATTTTAAAAAAGAAAACAAGATAACGAGGTTTCTCTTTAATTCTAGAGTTAATTATTTGGAAACATGTGTCACTGACAATAATATCATAGATCATCGCTTAGGTCTCCACAATACTTAGGAATCAAGATTCTAATCATTTCTATGACATGTTAATGAAATTCTAATGAATAGTAGTGATGGGGTATGATAATCCACCATTCTCCTATTCTAATGACAAGTAATCTTGCATGTGGTAGGAAACATAGGCATTGATTTTTTTTTTTTTATATTAAAAGTAGCAAAACAGGGGTGTTGTCCTCAAATACAATAGCCCAGAGGGCGTAAAGATAACTAGGAAACCAATAGCCGCACATTAACAATACATTAATCGTAAGCTACGAAGAACAAAACAAAGACAAACCATAATGACAAACCATAATGACACTTCCACAAAAACTAACAAACAATCAGACAGGTGAAAAGATAAACCTGTCAAACCAACAACCCAAACCCAACTCAAGGAGGGGCAGAGGCTCCCAATCCTTGATAGAAAGGAGTTTGGGGGAGGGGAAAACTTCCCCTTCTGCCTGCTACAAACCACAGTCCAGACAATACTGTCATTAGGACCATCAAGAGAGAGATCATCTGGGAGGGACCTCGTAGGGTTACAATCAGTATCTCTAGCAGAGTACTACTGCTGCAAAACAACAATAGTTTGTTGCAGAGGAACACCATCAGGAGCAGAATCAACAAGAGTTGGGTGGAGTTGTGCAATAGGGGCAACAAGAGTTGAATCCTTAAGGATAAAAGGAGCCACAATAGTAGCATCAACCATAGCATCAACAACAGTAAGATGCTCCTCATCCTTTTGAGAGGAGCCAACTGAATCAGAGTCAGAAGCATGGATAGTCTAGTGATCAACAATAACATCTTTCCACCAAGTAGCAACACCTTTATGATGTGAAATGGAGCAATTTGAAGCTAACTAACCCGTAGAAAAGCATCTTCGACAATGAAAGGGAAGACCCTCAAAATCCAAAGGTTGTGTGCAAGGCCTATCCCCCACCATGAGAACCACATCCCCCATAAGAGGCAAAGAGGTGTCAATATCGACTAAGATGTGAGAAAAGGTGGAATGGCTCATTGACGACGTGACATCATCAATTTTCAAGAAATGACCAATAGAGTACCAATGGCCTCGTAACAAGAGCTATCCCATAAATGAAGGGGGAGATTCAGAAGGTGAACCCAAACCGGACACCCATTAAGTGGTTCAGTAGGGTTAAAAGAAGTTGTCCAGGGCTTGAGAGAGAGAGAGAGAGAGAGAGAGAGAGAGAGAGAGAGAGAGAGAGAGAGAGAGAGAGAGAGAGAGAGAGAGAGAGAGAGAGAGAGAGAGAGAGAGAGAACTCGCCAAGCCCACAACTTGCCCAAAACCAAATCTCGATCATCCAAAAAAGTGAAAGAAGCAATGAAAATGCCTTTAGCACAAGGAAAGAGCTCAATACTATGAGTAATCAAAGGTTTCCAGGAGTCAATTACCTAGCGACGGAGATCTAGCAATGGAGGCCAAAACCCAGAGAATCTTCACACCAAGGCATGGCGTTGGTAGAGCTCAATGTTATCCACAATATCTTGTCCACAAACCACCACAGGGGAGGACTTGGCACATGGAAGATGACGAACCCCCCTAGAGGGTTGGGTAGTAGATCTGGCCACATGAGCAAAGATACGTTTACTAGCGAGAGGAGGTCTGAGTGAGACTTTAGTACCCACAATAGGGTCACCAACAATAGTAGCATTACCAAATCAAGAGGCAATCCCATGAGCTAAAGATTCAACAATAGTAATACCCACGTGAGGGGCAACCATAGAGGGGGAGGGCACAAATCATTTGTTGACAAAGCAGGAGCACTACTGACAAGCATAGAGGGACCCCAACCACCCACTACCAAGGGCAAAGCCCCAACGGAAACAACGTCCTAGAGAGCAACAAGGAATGGTTGTGCAGAGCCATCGATGGCCACGTTGCAAGGCTTTGCATTTGAATTGGAACGGGCGGGAGCGTGTAGAGCCGTTGACATCATGCAGATTTTACAATATAGGCATTAATTGTTGGTAGCAAGCAAATGATCTATAAAATTATGAGGTGTCTTATGTTTGTGGTGAGTGGGATAGGGGCATGGTTTGTAGCTATCATATGGAAGCTTAGATTCTTTTTATTCATGTAGAATTGGGAAATAGAATTTTTTGGGGTTGTTTCAAATACAATATTGGAGATTACCTTTATCATATAGACCAACTTGATAAAGCAATCCATTTATTGACCACATAGTAGTTGAATTCCATAGTTGGGTCAATTTAGGTGGCCTCCATGTTTATTTCCAATCTTCAAACTTTGTTAAATGAACAACTTGTAGAGGTATTACTAATGCAATTCACGAGGGAAGAATTTAAAGGTGGCTTGCACGTGGCATTAAAATGTGTGTATTCTTTCTCCATAGTCTTTCGTGTAGTTGGAGCTAAATTTAAGGGGCTAGTCTTTATGGTGTCATTTAAGGGGTGATTTCATGCATTGGCTCTCTACACCAAGCCCATTTTGAAGGCTAATGGTAGGGGAATGCTCTTACTTTTGACTTTAACTCTCTATTGTGTTGATTCAAAACATCATTGCTAGACTAGTATATATAAATGTTATACAATGAGGTTTCTCATGATGAGCATGGAGCTTTGAGGAGCAATGAGTGACCTTTTGAAATGAATTAAGTCTAAAACACTATTTTTGTTCCATAGATGGTTGGTGATGACTTTATTTTTTGATAGAAGGATCTTTTGAATAATGGTTTTCTTGGTTGGAATAATTGAGGGGAACATAGTATAAGTCATAGAAATGAGACTCGGACTTGGCATGGACTCGACAAGGGCGACGACTTGGGACTTGGGACTCCGCAATTTTCTTTTGGTGCAAATTCAACAAAGACTCGACAAGTGAAAAACTCAAAAAATTTAGAACTTTTTAAGGATTTAAAACTTGTTTCATGCACCCTTTATTAAATAAACCTCAACAACACAATATTGTCATCAAGTAGAAGCTAATTCGATCACGTACAAAAGTATACATTGACCACATAATTATAAACACAAATTATAGTTGAAGGAAATAGAACACTTAGATATATAATCCATGACATCAAACGTATACAATACTCATGGAATATGAAATCCATGACATCAAATGTTCTAAACAAATATCAAAACAATAACTAGAAATCTATGGCTCAAAGGAGTCTACATCCTTCCTACGAAGGCATCTAAGGTAGGTCCCACTAATTGATGGGGGTTTGGGATTGGAGGTGCTAATGGGTTTGAGGGGTAGCAATGATAAGCTGCACAAGCTGTTAGATGTGAGAAAAATGTTCGTTTTTGTCATTTTTTGAGATTTTAAAAAATAAAATTTGAGTTTGCTAAGTCCGACCATAAGGACTTCTTGGGGCTAGGTTGAGTCCATGAGTCTCGAGACTCGCTAGAACTCGTCCAGGACTCAGACAAGCCCAAGTCTGGGTCCTTGGGACTTGCCCAGGATCACTCGGCTTGGGACTCGCCGAATCCTGGTGAGTCCTAAAACTTTGGTATAAGTAGAATGATTGTATTTGCAATTATTATTATGGTTAATAATCTCTAAAGAATTGTCATGGCTAATTAATTTAAAGGGCAAGACATCTATTTCCTCATCATATGTAGTGAAAATCACGTTGTAAATTTAAAATATCAATAAAATATGACTTGTTTTTTATTGAATAAAAATCTAGATGTTAATAAATTTTTAATTATAAAATGAAGGTATTTTAATCATTCTTTCACTTAAACGTGTAATTATTTAATTGAAGAAAAATTAGGTGTACAAAGAATAACAAAATAATTGCTATAAAAACTAGTTATTAAAAACATCCCATTTAAATAATAAAGAGACTTACATACAAATCATGGGATGTATTTTTACATTGGACATTGATAAAATAAAGATACTTTAATTTTTCTCACTTAAATGTGAGATTATTTAATTGAGCTAAATTGAGGTGTACAAAGAACAACATAAATATTGCCATAAAAAATTGTTATTAAAAATATCATTTAAGTAATAAATCAACTTGCATATAAATCATGGATATGTGGTATACATCTTTATCACATTGAGCATGAATAAACATGAATTGAGTGAAAATAAAGATACTATAATCATTTTTTACTTAAATGCGTATGATTATTTAATTGAGCTAAATTTAGATGTAAAAGAAAACAAAAAGAATATTGTTTATTTAGAAAAAGTGAGGAGAGTCATTGTATATATTATATTGTAAGAAATTGATAGGTACAATATTCTAGAGATATACATGATAGAGACTCATGGCTATTTAGGGACCTAAACCACACGGTGTATAGGGGAAGCGTTAAATTTTTTTTAAGTCTTCCATTTGTATGCCCGTTGCACTTTAAGTTGTTCCATAAACGCCTCCATGATAGAGAGTCACCAACCAAAAACTATCATATCGAAAATAAAGACCTAATGCATATGTATTGAGTCATTAAACACTAGCACTTATTAGAGAGCATGATAGGAACAAGCCCCATAGAAAACAAAGCAAGAAAGGCAGCCATTTGTCAAGGAAAGTACAAAAACCTGCAAACAAACACCAAAAGCATTAGATGAAAAAAACATGGATTACAAATAATCAGTGGCAACTTGTGAAGGCTTGTTTCAGCTCAAAGAAATCATGGCTTGTGATATAATGAAGACCCCAATTCGCCAATTCATCCACCTTCAAATTTTGTGGAAGTGTATAAACAAGTGTTAAATGCCACATCCATCAAATGAGAACCTCTATCCAAATCTCCACTCGAAACCTGAACACAATTAGATATATTTTCCAAAAACCTGCATAACAAACCATGATTGATCATATCAAGCAAACAACTAAGCGAGGTGACAATTATCAAGATGATCCCGTACTTGAATGACACAAAATATTCTCACAAATTTGCATAAAGACCTCATGTTGAAATGTTTGAAATGGTACAAATTAATCTTCACACAAAATGTCACTCCAGAAAACCTCCTAGACCTGCAAAACACATTTTTTTTGTTGGATTTTTTGTTATTTAACAACAAGGGGATGTAAAGCATGAAGATTTAACTCCTGAAAATTTTGCAGAAATCCGTTGTGTTTTGAAATTTTTGAAAACTGTACAACATGCCATTTTGTGTGGAGTTTAGCAACTTTTGTTCGAAATAAACATGTGAAGCAAAAAATTGTGTGAAATTTGTGATATGCATACCAAATGAGGATCAAGACTTATTTCAAATTTGTATTGTGCATGCCAATCAAGGAGTGTTAAAAGTAGCAAAAGATAATAATAATGAGATCTCTATTAGTCCCTATTATGCAACAGAAGGGAGGAATCAAGAATGGAGTCTCGATTTGAAAACTCTTTATGCAAAATGTTTTCATTAATAACATTATTGGCTAGGGCATCTGCATATGTATTGGCCTCTCTGCAACAATGGAAAATTTCAAAAGGAGTGAAATATAGTACCTGATCCAAAATCTTGTTTCGAATATACTGCAACCTCTAGTTTGATAAAGAACGATTAGCAATTGTATTAACCACAATTGATGAATCTCCCTCAATTTGGAGATGCTTTAGTTGAAGATAAGAAGCTAATTCAAGACCTAAACTTGAAGCTTCTAGTTCAACCTTATTAGTTGATCCATCAGAGACAATTTTACAACCTGCCCTTACAATTTTTCTATTAGAATTATGAATGATAACACCAGTACTAGACTTATTAGTATTATCACTAGATGCACCATCAAAATTGAGCTTCCATTTACCTCTTGATGGTGGCATCCATTTGGCTTCTTGTTTAAGTGTCTTCTTTGGAGAAGATTGGATGGAACCTTGCAAAGGAATAGGGTTGAGAAATGGCCATATCGTTAATAATTTATCATCCCAAGAGGTAAAAGTGTTTAGATTGTTGATATGCTTAATGATATAACTCATAGTAACTTTTGAAATTGATCTTTCTATTGAAAGGATCACCTTTGACACTGAAGTGGATAACTTTTGGAAGATCTGATTGTTTCTTTCTAACCAAATTTTCCAAATCAAAATCAAAGGGCTTAACTCCTAGATGCATGTAAACACAGAGGTTTTGAAATGAATTGGCCAACTCTGGAAATAAGCTAACATATTCTGATTTAGAGGGGAATACTAATCTAATTGTAGTTGAAGCCAATTCCAACACTTCTGAGTAAACTCACAATGTAAAAGAAGATGGTCAGTACTTTAAATTAAATACCCACAAAGATCACAAGGAAAGATTGTAGTAATACCCAACTTGTCAAGATGCATCCTAGATAATATTTTGTCCAGAATAGCTAGTTAGGCAAAAGCCCCCGCCTTAGGAAGACAAGCAGATCCCCAAAATAATTTTGTTGGCCAGGAAAAGTTGATATTAGGAGCGAGAAGCGAATTATATCCATCTTTTACATTATACTTGCTCAAGTTGGCTCTAATCCAAATAATTTCATCATCCTGATGTGGAAAATAATATATGTTGTTAAGTTCATTTTGGAAGGCAAATTTCAAATCCAGTGGGAGTGGAAGATAGTTAGTTGATTTCAAATGTGATTTAGATAGACTTCCAGAAGAATCAAAGTGAAAATAATCATTAACATAGACTCAACTCTCCTTTAAATTAACTTCCAAAATTGACCAATTTCTTACAAGATGTAACAACTTATATCCATTCCAAGAATCTTCCCAAGACCTAATCTTTTTCCCATTATGAACTAGCCAAGAAATATGGGGAAGAATGACATCTATGCAAGAAGAAAGGAAGTTCCATATCTTAGAACCTTTAGGCATGGTGTTTAGAATAAAGACCCTTTCTCTACTATGGTCATCAAGATATTTAAAGTGCATCAACCTACACCATTTCAAATTAGGTTTCTTGTAAAGTCTCCAAACCATCTTAGCCCCTAGTGCTTTATTTTGACAATCCAAATTCTTGATACTTGAAGCACTTCTTTCTTTTGGGAGACAGACTTTATCCCATGCCACAAGAGGAGTTTTATCTTTCTTATGGACAGTTTTGACCAAAGAAATTATCCGGGAATACATTGAAGCTTTGAAAGAATGCCTTTAGGGAGTTTCAAAACAAATATGAGATAAGTAGGGACGGGGTTGAACACTAATTTAATCATTGTGATTTTACTAGCTAGAGTCAAATCATTTATGTTTTCAAGAAAGAATCCTTTTGGAGATAGAATTAAGTATCCTTCCACATAAATTATGCTTTTTTGATCCAAAATAGAAAGGAATAGCCACATACTTACAAGGAAAAGTTCTGACTTAGAAGCCCCAAAATTGAGTTATACACTAATGAACAAATGGAGGAACATTCATGAGAAGGATCTTAGATTTCTCTTTGTTAATGAGTTGTCTAGAAGAGGTTGTATAATCCAAAATTACTTGCCTAATCACCTTAAACTCAGTGATGGTGGCTTTTCCAAACAATGATGTATCATGGCCAAAAAAACAATGCATGAAGGAATCTATTAAGTGTTCTATTTAGAATTAACCTAGATCTCTTATTAGAGTGGCCTCTAAGAAACCACTAGAGAAAACTAACATTGAAGCAACAATCCACCCTCTTATTTTTAGACAATAGCTTCTTAATTCATGAGATTCTTAGATTCAATGGTTATAATCCATGCTATTTGAAATTACCATTCACATAAATAGAATTTGGATAACATCCTTAGATTAGCTTGAGTTGGTATTAGATACATTATAAAATTTTTCATTCAACTACTATTATTATATTTAAGAAAAGCAAAGAAGATGGTGGAGTTTCTCTTTGATTCTAGAGTTTATTCTTTGGAAACATGCGTCATTGACAATATCATAGATCATTGTTTAGGTCTCTACAATATTTAGCAATCATAATCTAAATTCAATTCATAAAGTTCTAATCATTATTAAGACATGTTAATGAAATTCTAATAAATATTAGTGATTGGACATGATAATCCACCATTTTCATATTCTAGTGACAAGTAATCTTGCATGTGGTAGGAAACATAGGCATTAATTGTTGGTAGCAAGCAAATGATCTATATTATTATGAGAGGTCTCATGTTTGTAGTGAGTGAGATAGGGGCATGGTTTGTAGCTATCATATGGAAGCTTAGATTATTTTTATACATTAAGAAATGGGAGATAACACCTTTTGGGTTTGATCCAGTGCAAGATTTGAGATTACCTTTATCATACAGATTAAGTCGACAAAACAATCCATTTATTGACTACTTAGGATTTGAATTCCATAGTTGGGTCAATTTAGGTGACCTCCATGTTTATTTCCTATCTTCAAACTTTTTTGAATGAACAACTTGTAATGGGGGTAATTGCAATGCAATTTATTATAGAAGAATGTAAAGGTGGCTTGAACGTGGCATTAAAATGTGCATATTCTTTTCTCCATAATCTTTCTTGTAGTTGGAGCTAAATTTTAGGGGATAGTCTTTGTAGTGTCATTTAAGGGGCAATTTGATGCATTGGATAGCTACATCAAACACATGTAGAAGGCTAATGATAGGGGGATGCTCTTACTTTTGACTTTAACTCTTTATCGTGTTAATTAAAAACATCATTACTACACAAAGATAGATAAATGCTATATAGTGAGGTTTTTCATGATGGGTATGGAACTTTGAGAAGCAATGAGTAACCTTCTTTTATAATGAATTATGTCTACACTATTTTTGTTCCATAGATGGTTGGTGATAACTTTATTTTTGATAGAAGGATCTTTTGGATAATGGTTTCCTTGGTTAGAATAGTTGAGGCGAATATAGTATAAGTACAATGATTTTATTATTAGTGATTCTTTGGGTTGATAATTTCTAAAGATTTGTCATGGTTAGTTAATTGTAAAGATCTAAATGCAAGTTGATTTGATTTTGAAAATTAATGTAAAGGGTGAGACACTTGAAATTATGTTGTTAATTTCAATAATATATGATTTATTATTATTATTGAAGCCGATAAGGTGTACATACCCTACCTCCTTGTGGGATTTGAACTAGTGACCCCTCTTTCAAGAACACAAGTTCTTCACCACTAGGCCAACTCAAGTTGTACAATTTTTTTATTTTTTATTAAATAAAATTTTAAATATTTAATTAATTTTTAAGTATAAAATAAAGATATTTAATCTATCTTTCACTTAAATGTGTAATTATTTAATTGAACAAAATTTAGGTGTACAAAGAACAACAAAATAATCTCTATATAAATTAGTTATTTAAAATATCCCATTTAATTAACAAATAGACTTGCATAGAAAAATGGGATATGTATACATCTTTATTACATTGGATATTGATAAACATTAATTGAAAAAAATTAAAGAAATTTTAAGATTTCTTTCACTTAAATGTGAGATTATTTAATTTAGCTAAATTTAGGTGTACAAAGAACAACATAAGTATTGCCATAAAAATTAGTTATCAATTTATCATTTAAGTAATAAATAGACTTGCATATAAATCATGGGATATGGTGTATACATTTTTATCACATTGGGCATGGATAAACATGAATTGAGTGAAAATAAAGACACTTCAATCATTTTTTACCTAAACATGCATGTAATTATTTAATTGTGCTAAATTTAGATACACACAAAGTACAAAAAAATATTTAATATAAAAATTTGTAATTAAAAATATATTATTCAAGTAATGCATAGAATTACATATAAATCATGGGATATGTAGTACACATTTTTATTACATATGTCATGAATAAGCATGAATTGGAGGAATTCATACTTCCTAAGGAACTAGGTTCTAGGTATGATTGAGAAACATGCCTTCTAAGGATTGTACAATTTACCTTACCATCTCATCTTTTGATTATTTTAATTTAGAGGTGATATACAAGACAAGAGAGAAAGCAGCAATGCCAACTGCAATTTGCTCACGTCTAGATGAAATGAACTGTGTACAAGCTTTCAAAATTGTTTTCTTCTCTTTCTCATGTTTATCATCTTTCATTTGTGAGAAATCAACACTATCACCTTCTTTCTTGGCCTTTGGACTTGATACTTTTTCTTCTTGTTTTTTATCTCCATTGGGAGGGTAACTCTCAACTTTTGGATTTTCAACCAATATTTGTTCCTGTTGATCACCAACCTTCATCTCAACTTCTTCTTCCTTATAACCCAATAATTCAAATTGATTTGGGAGGGTATTTGAATCAACTAGTTTCTCTTCTAACTCTTCTAGCTTATTGGAGGCTTTCAATTGTGTCTTTTCTTGTATTGCTTCTTGAGTTGTGCTAGAACTTACAACTTCTGGAGTTCGAACCTTCTCATCATCTAGTTGAGTTGTAATAAAATTTGTAGCTTCTAGAGTTTGAACATTCTCATCTCTCAGACTTTGATTTGGTTTATTATTTGGCACCTTTTCATCTTGAGCTTCACTAGACTTTGCAACATCTTTAGTCTCAATCATCTCGTCTCTTGGACTTTGATGTGGTTTACTGCTTAATTCCTTATCATTCTGATTTGTTGTAGACTTTGCACCTCCCAAAGCTTCAACCTTCTCATCTCTTGGACTTTGATCCAGTTTATTACTTGATGCTTTGTTATCCCGAGTTGTGGTTGACTTTGCATCTCTTGGAGTTTCAAGCTTCTCATCTCTTGGAATTTGACCCTGTTTATTATTTGACGCTTTGTCATCTAAAGTTGCACTAGAATTTGCAACTTTTGTAGCTCCAACTATTTCATCTTTTGGACTTTGATGTGGCTTTTTGCTTAATTCCTTGTCATCTTGAGCCATACTAGACTTTGCATCTCCTGTAGTTTCAACCTTCTCATCTCTTGGAGTTTGACCCAGTTTATTACTTGATGCTTTGTCATCCTTAGTTGTGGTAGTCTTTGCACCTGTTGGAGTTTGATCTAGTTTATTAGTTGACACTTTGTCATCCTTAGTTGTGGTAAACTTTGCACCTCTTGGAGTTTCAAGCTTCTCATCTCTTGGACTTTGATCTTGTTCATTCCTTGATACTTTGTCATCCTGAGTTACACTAGAATTTGCAAATTCTAGAGTTGTAACCTTCTCATTCTTTGGACTTTGATCTAGTTTATTGTTTGATGCTTTTTCATCTTGAGTTGCATTAGAATTTGCTACATTTGGACTTTCAACATTCTCATCTTTTAGAATTTGGTCTGGTTTATTGCTTGATGTCTTGTCATCCCGAGTTGTGGTAGACTTTGCACCTCCTGGAGTTTCAATCTTTTCATCTCTTGAACTTTTATCTTGTTTATTGCTTGATGCTCTGGCATCTAGTGTTGCACTAGAATATACAACTTCTGGAGCTTCAACCTTCTCATCCCTTGGACTTTGATCTACTTTATTGTTTGATGCTTTTTCGTCTTGAGTTGCACTAGACTTTGTAACATTTGGAGTTGTAACATTCTCATCTTTTAGACTTTGGTCTACTTTATTGCTTGATGCCTTGTCATCATTTTTCTCACTTGGCGTTTCTATAAATTTTGCATTGCATTCACCAACCTGTGGGATACTCTTTCTCTCTTGATCTAAGTTATCATTAGATTTGACTTCAGGGGGTGCTTTCAATTTATAGAATGTGATGTACATCTTCTCATTTTCAAATCGAGAAGTAATGCCTGCAATATCAACATTCATAGGAATATGAAAAATCTTTTCAAATCTAGAATCAATCCTTCTCCTATGGTGTTGCATCTCTCCTTCATACACTTGATCCTCAATAAGGCATTCTCCACTGATTTTGATATTTTCCCCATCGTCAAGTTTCCATTTTACACCTTCCTCTTTAAAACCTACACACAAAGAAATAATTATAGTTAAAAAATAATATTTGGGTAATGAACTATATGTTTGAAATAGAATCAATTTATGTGAGCAATATTTTAGGTTGGACTAAAACTAATAAGACAAATTGTTGTAATACATGTGTTTAATGATGGTTATGTGAATGAAACAAAAGGATTGAGGCTAGTTAGATCTATAATGCCACAAGAAATGCCACTTTGTTTAGAAAAGGCCTATATAATTGTTTTAAAACTTTGTAATGACATTAATAATAATGAATTTACAAAGAAGATAAACAATACTGATAAGTATACTCTAAAGGAGGATACAAATATGTTATCCAATGATCTTGCATTCTAAATCTATCCATATAAACTATCTTGAAATGGTATTAGTAAAATAGTTGAATTGATATTTACAAAATGAAATATAAATAAATTTATGAGATCATGAAATAAACCTGGGAGATCAAGCACTAGGATGTGGGCTTTGTCTGAGTCAAGCCATTCACTCTTAGGCTCAAATTTGGCTTCATCTCTTCGACTTTGACGTGGTTTATTGCTTAATTCCTTGTCATCTTGAGCCATCGTAGACTTTGCACCTCCTAGAGTTTCAACCTTCTCATCTCTTGGAATTTGATCTAGTTTATTACTCGACGCTTTGTCATCCTGAGTTGTGGTAGACTTTGCACCTCCTAGAGTTCCAAGCTTCTCATCTCTTAGACTTTGATCTTGTTTATTTCTTGATGCTTTGTCATCCTGAGTCACACTAGAATTTGCAACTTCTGGAGCTGTGATCTCATCCTTTGGACTTTGATCTTGTTTATTGTTTGATGCTTTTCCATCTTGAGCTGCACTAGACTTTGCAACATTTGGAGTTTTGGCATCCTCATCTTTTAGACTTTGGTCTAGTTTATTGCTTGATGCTTGGTCATCCTTTTTATCACTCGGTTCTGCTATAAGTTTTTCACTGCTTTCACCAACTTGTGGGACACTCTTGCTCTCTTGATCTAAGATGTCAGTAGATTTGACTTCAAGGGATGCTTTTAATTTATTGAATATAATGTACATCTTCTCATTTTCAGTTGTAGAAGTAAAGTTTTCAATATCAACATTCATAGGAATTTGAAAAAGCTTTTCAAACCTAGAAACAATCCTTCTCTTAGGGTTCTGCATCCCTCCTACATTCACTTGATACTCAATAATGCGTTCTCCACTGATTTTGATATTTTCCTCACCATCAAGTTGCATTTTTACACCTTGCTTTTTAAAACCTAAACACAAAGAAATGATTATAATTAAAAAAAAAATTGGACAGTGAACTATATGTTTGGTATTGAATCAATTTATGTAAAGAATATTTTAGGTTGGACTAAAACTAATAAAATAAATTGTTAATGAAGCTATGACATTAATAACAGTGAATCTACAAAGAAGATAAACACTACTGATAAATATAGCTTAAAGGAGACACGTCACCTCATGAACTTGCACTCTAAGTCTATCCATATAAACTATCATTGTATAAGTAGTTCAAAGAGGTTATCCATTATCACCCATCTCTTAGTTTCTTGAAATTTCTGACAATTAAACTCATTTGCCTTACCACCCCATTGTGCACCTCAGAGGATCATTAGAAATTGAGTTTTAAAATCAGTGTTCTTATTTTAATGCTATTAGATTTTCATAATCTATATAAAAATTGTTTGTAGTTTCTGAATTAGATTGTATATGCAATTTTTATCAACATTTTAGATCACACTCCGTGATCCATCATCAAAATAAAAGAAAATTCAAGAAACACCATTAACCAATATTCTCATCTATTAACTCATATTTAACACCATTAGCCCATGGATCACCCCCAGAATGTCACAGTGGAAAACTACAAATGCTCAGTTGATTACCAGGAAAATCTATATTTGACAATGATACACAGGAAACTCTAATGACATAAAATTATCTAGAATAAAACCAGAATTTATGATGATAGGCTAAATAAGTTTATGAGATCCTGAAATAAACCTGGGAGTTCTAGCACCAGGACGTGGGCTTCAGCTGTGTCAAGCCATTCAGTTTTAGGCTCAAAATTGGGTTCCAAACGCTGACTTGATCTTCTTCTGGTTAAGCTTCCAGGACGAGGAGCTCTTCTACCACTTTTAACCTCCAATGCTCGATCTTTATCCATTTCTAAATGCTCTGGATTCAAAACCAGAGATTACAGAATTGTGGGCAAATGGGTTTATAGGATGTAAAGGGATTGTATGGATGGCTCTTAATGTACGATCTCTTTGTATATATAGGAAAATGGGATTGTGTTGGGAATTCCTTTCCTTGCAGAGTAAGAGAAGTTTGATACTAGGAGGATGTTGAAATGTGGAAAAAAAGATTGGAATAATGAAAACAGAATAATTTAGCTTCAGATGTTGATAACATGTGGTGAATAAGGAATGGGTATTCAGGCCAGGAAGCAACAGAAATATGCTGATTCTTGACTAGAAAGGGAGAAAAGGTCCCACATTGGTACAAAGGAAGTTCTTGAATTATATATATATAAAAAGAAATTCTTTATTGGGTCAAGATGGGTCTTTTTGAAGTCTAATCTTTGAAATTTTGTTTTTCTTGGATTAAAAATATTTTCCATTTTTTAAGAATGTTTTTCAAATATAAGTTGGAATATAAACATTTAAGGGAAAGGATCTAGTAGTTGAGCAACATAATTTTGTGCTTCTAAAACTACTATGTGACAATTTCAAAACACTTCCAATTTTTGATGTAGCTTACTTGGCAAGTTCCACTACTTATAACTAAGGTTTCAGGTTTACATCATCAAATATATACCACATCAAACATGCTTTTTGTTGAGGTGGCCAAAAATGCCCCCATGCCCCCAAAAAGTTAGATATGTAGTTGTGCACTAAATCATATTTTATTGGTGCGCTGATGTGGCATCCAGAGAGTTTTTTAGTGGCGATTCTTCGCCAATTGGCGAATTTCATGCGAATTGTCTGGGGCAAAATCATGGTCAAATCGCCCGGAATTTCGGGGTTAACGGTGCACTGTAGAATCTGGCTTCGCCATTGACCACACATCGCCGACGTGCATGCCCGTAATATTCGCCTGAAATCACTCGGACACGGGTATTAGATCACCTCTGTTATTCGCCAGCAATAGTAAAATGACCACGTACCCAAGACCTAATTCGCCAATGGTAAATTAAATGTTCATTGCATGCGTCAGCCAAATTCGCCAATATCAATTAAAACATTATAAGCATTCGAGGACCCATTGGGCCATTTCGCCCCGCTTAAATTAAATTTTCGTTGCACACCTGCGCAATTCAGCAAAAATGCAATTAAATTAAATGTTTATTGGCAATTGCAACGCCCGAGCCCCGCGCAATTCGCCAAAAATGCAATCATGGATTGCTATAAATACACTCTTTCTTACACTCCTCCTTACAATTTGTTCGTGTCTGATTAGTAAATTGGGAGCTCTTGAGTCGCGATTCGCATTCCACAAATTGAGTTGGAAAGTCGAAGTTCATTCACATTGTAGAGCGGAGGGCCAGAGTTACAATCCTACAACACAGGCCCAGGCATTCCTGATTCCTGATTCAGAGAATTGAGAAGGCATAAAGGTGAGTAATCATTTCTTCATACTTGATAGTATTAGTTTTAACTTTTAATTCGTAGTGAGAGGTCAAGACTCAAGATGTCACAGTCAGACATGGGTGAGACTCCTTAGGGTGGTGAAGGGATTGAGATGTCACACAAGGGTGAGACTGAGACTCCTCAGGGTGGTGAAGGGATTGAGATGTCAGAAAAGGGTAAGACTCCTCAAGGCGGTGAAACTAAAGGGATTGAGAGGCCATCAAAACGCCCAAAACTTAAACTTAAAGATAATACCATAAAGTCTTTCTTTGGAATTGGCAAAGTTTCTGGTCCATCAACTTCTGTAGTTGCAGAAGCCATTCACAGCAGCTCACCACCACCGCAAGGTGGGATTGTCATTGAGTTAAATGCATCAAATGAGGATGGCAATACCGACATGGCAGAAGATGTTGTAAGGGATACACACAATGAGGTAATTCACTCGGATGCTAATGCTAGTACTGAAGATGATGTTGGTAGGAAGAAAAGAAAAAGGAAAGTAAAACTGGGGCGAGAGTGGGAGATGACAAGGAGTTTTAAGATTGATTGGGTAGCAAAGTACCCATTCATTGAACCGGTCCCAAACAATGAAGAACAACCAACAGAATGCAGGTGTAAGATTTGTAGCTGGAAAACAAAAAGAGAGAAGAAGATGCAGCTAAAGCTTGACACCATAGAAAAGCATATTGGTAAGGTTTATGAAAAACAGATCATAGACAGAAGGGAAACACGAGTAGTAAGATGGACATCAAAGGAAGAATGTCTTCATGTTAAGTATGCCGCGGAATATGAAGAGCATAACCACAATGACAAAATGACAGTGATTGGTAATAGTGGATTTGGAAATACAATCAAGGCTAGGCTTGAACATGCAGCGAAAGATGCAAACCTGGCAAAGACTGTTCAGATGAGTGTTATTTTTCATATTATGTCGAGAGGGCGTCTTATGAAAGATTTCCCAGAATTTAGTGATTTATTATCTTTTTTGAATGTTCCTCACTATCCTATGTCACATTGGTCAATAAATGCTGGATGGGAAATGGCAAACTGTCTCACTGAGGTGGAAAAGCAAAATTTACAAGAGAGTGTAAAAGAGTCAAATTTCATTTCATTATCCATAGATGAAGTTACTGTGGTAGATAACACTGCTTGGGTTTGTATGCATGTGTATACTGTAAAAGAACACGTCCGCCGAGCTCATCTACTCTGTGTTCGTAAAATGAGGGGCAATTCAACAACAGAAAATTTATATTTGTAAGTTAAGAAAGCTTTGAATGAAATTGCTGGTATGGATGACTTGACAATTGCCAAGAAGTTGGTGTGTGTTGGATATGATGGAGCTGCAGTAATGCAAGGTCAAAGGACCGGTCTTTGTGCAAGATTACAAACTAGTATTGCACCATACATGGTTGGCATTCACTGCATGGCCCATCGAATGAATTTAGCATATAGAATTGTAAGCAATTTCCCTACAGTGTCAAAAGTTGAAGATCTGGTCCACGAGATCCACTCATACTTCTGCCGAAGTCCTAAATGTTTTGCAGAATTTCAGATTTTTGCTTAGGGAGTAACAGGAGGAAACAAGCTTCTCAGGGATGTTGAGACAAGATGGATCTCCTTGCATGGACCAGCGGAACGAGTTCTAACAGAATATCAATCCTTGATTGGTCTAATGTATGAGCAACGCCTCACAGTAGACAAAGCTCCTGATCTCTTACATAAGTTAAGTGATATAGAGACTCTGTTAACTTTAGCTAGTCTTCTCCCCATGCTGGATTCAATGAACAAACTTGTTAAGAAAGCCCAAGACAAAACTATGTATATCAATGAGTATAGCACTCTACGTAAAATGACATGCTTGAGCCTGGATGGTCTATATTAAGATCTAACAGGGCGAAGCCCAAATGTTTTTAGGTGGCAGATAATTACAGATTTGAATCATGCTGAATTTTTTTTACATTTCAATACCAAAAATGAGCTATGTGTCTTTGTAAAAGGATTTCAGATACCAATGCACCAATCTAAGATGGGCAAGCGAGGCAGAGCACTACCAGTTAAAAAGGAAGATTTTGCAGGATTGTTAAATCTGTTAGTGATAATTTGAAGTCTATTGCATATGAACTTTCAACTGAGATTCGTGACAGATTCCCTCAAGAAGAAATAATTGAAGCCATGGGTTGTGTGTATCCTCAATTTTGGCATTCAATTGGAGATAATCCAAATGACGCAAAGATGTATCATAAAAAACTAGAGGAATTGATATTGACATTTTCAAAAGATGCATATTGCAATGGACAGCCAATAGAAGGAATTTTAAATTCAGATCATCTTAGAAAACAATGCAAATAGTTTGCATTGGTTATGAAACAACAGTTGGTTAACTTGGAGAATCCATTTGAACCTAGATCAATCACAAGGCTTTGGAAAAGGATAGATCAAAGTGAAGCATTGCGTATTGCAATACCAGAATATTTGAAACTTGTTGATTTATGTCAAACAATGATATTGGGGTCGGTGGAAGATGAGAGAGTTTTCAGTGCATTAGGGCTTTTGAAATCAAAGATCAGAAACAAATTAGACAAGAATTTGGAAACTTGCTTGAGGTTGTTTGTAACCCAGTATAATGTTAGAGATTTTCCATATGATAGGGCACTGGCAATCTGGAATTCCATGCGTGAAAGACGAGGGGTGTGCAACACTTTAAAAGCTGGTGGTGTTACTGCTAGTGCTAGTGCTGAGACAAATGAATATGATGGATCACAGACTCAGAGTCAGCATGAAGACGAAGACATTTTTGAATACCTGACTCAGAATGAAGATGAACCTGCTAGTACTAGTCAGTTTCCGAATCTTGAGTCCATTTAGGATATAGAAGCCTCGGACAGTCGGACTGAGTCACTGAAGTGAATTAGCAGTCAATTTATAGGTATTTATAATTATACTACAGTTCTTGAGTCATATTACAATTTCAATTTGCAAAATTGCAATACTATAGTTGTCATTGATGATTTTTGATATTGTATTCCTTCAATTTGTGAATCAGAAGTAGAACAGATACTTATTTCATATTTTAAATTGTGAATTTGAATTATTACTAAACAATTGAATTATTAGTAAATTGGTATTTGGTTCCACATTATGTTGAACATGAAATGCAACAATTTGTGTCACAAGATCCATAAAATTATTCATACTGCATAACCTTTACTGCTAGAACCTTTCTACTGTTCTACAGTAAATGCTTAAAATGATGTTCATGGCGAATAGGGTTTTGTGTTTTTTTTTGTTGTCTTAGTTGGCTAGTAAACCGAAGTTGTCGTGCATTGAAAATCTGAGTTGTCCTCTATTTATTTGTCCATGTCATCATCAAGTGTGGTCAAACCGGTTAGTCAGACATGTTTAATGTTTCATCTCTAACTTGCAAATAAATTTCATGTTTAACAATTTAAGTGGTGAATTAGCGAGTGTTGGACCTATTGGTTTGGGTTTAAATCGCAAGGTCTCTTGTTTTTTGAGCATTAGCATTTTATGTTAGCGAGGTGGAGATTGTTAATGAACTCGCTTTGGTCGCGAGTTTGCGACTGGGTGTGATTTTATGTTGTCGCACGGTTGCGAGGTGTTCGTGGTTAAGTCATTTTAATTTGCGATCATGCGATGTAGGTTGTATCGCAACTTAGTTGGTTTCGTCACTTGCTTGCAGGTTTTGAAGTTGTTTAGCATTTTAAGTTGCGATCTGGCGACAGGTAAGTTTTGGTCTGATTTTGTGGTCATCGCATGCTCGCCGGTTTGTAAGTCTTAAGTCAAAAAGTGTTGCGAGCATGCGATGGCGGTTAAGTGGCTTGTTGTCGCGGGATCGCAAGGGTTTAAGTCAAGTTAAGTTTCAAGTTGCGAGCTTGCGATGAAATAAGTTATTTTGTTAGATTTGCAGTGGTCGCCAGCTCGCAGGTAAAGAAAGAATATTACTAATAATGTTGCGAGGTTGCGACTGAAGGGCTTGATGAAGATCAACGACTGTCGCTCACTCGTGAGATTCTTTGAGGATTCGTAAAAGGGGTTGCGAGCTTGCGATTAAGAGGATTTGGTAGCATTGTCGCTAACTCGCCGGTTCCTTTCCTAATTGTTATAACCGGTTGAGAGTGTGCGATTAAAGATGGGGGATTGACACGTGGACTTGTTTGTCGAGTTTTGTAAAAGTTTTGAATGCAATCACAATCAAATGCCACAGTAGCTAGTTCATGCAAGTGTGGCAATTAATGAGACTTGAGAGAAGTGACGGCTTGCATGATCTAGCCGAGATTTTGACATTTGTACAATTGCATTAATGACGACGCCCATTCTCAAATACCATTTTATGTTGCGAGGTTGCGACTGGATGTGATTTTATGTTATCGTAAGGTCGCGAGGTGTTCGCAGTTAGGTCATTTTAATTTGTAATCATGCGATGGGGTTAAGTCGCTTGCTCGCAGGTTTTGAAGTTGTTTAGTTTTGGTCTGATTTTGTGGTCATCGCATGCTCGCGGGTTTGTAAGTCTTAAGTCAAAAAGTGTTGCGAGCATGCGATGGCGGTTAAGTGTCTTCTTATCGCGGGATTGCAAGGGTTTAAGTCAAGTTAAGTTTCTAGTTGCGAGCTTGCGATGAAATAAGTTGTTTTGTTAGATCAACGGTTGTCGCTCACTCGCGAGATTCTTTGAGGATTCGTAAAAGGGGTTGTGAGCTTGCGATTAAGAGAATTTGGTAGCATTGTCGCTAACTCACTAACACGTGGACTTGTTTGCCGGGTTCTGTAAAAGTTTTGAATGCCAATCGCCAATCAAATATAAGGGCATGAATTCAAATTTCGCTCGAGTACTTCAGTTTGAAGTTTGATTTAATGCCACAGACTGTAGCTACTAGCTAGTTCATGCAAGTGTGGCAATTAATGAGACTTGAGAGAAGTGACGACGCCCAAATAGTAAATACCATAAATTGCATGATCGAGCCGAGGTTTTGTATAATTGCATTAATGCATTCTATCTTCGAGGTAATCTAGTGAATTGAGCTCTACAACAACATTGGAGAATTCGGAGTGTTGGGTGTGAGAACTTAGAAAATTTCATAAAACTGGTTAAGTTTTTCTCCTGCAGCTAAAATGAGCCAGGCGACGAGTGCTACTGGAGGTTCCAAGCCCAAGCCCAAGCCCAAGGTCACGACAAGTGGAGTAGGAGAACCTGGAGGTTCCAAGGCCAGTGCCACTGAGGAAATGATGGTTAAGAAATACAAAGAGGAATTTGTAGATTTGATGCCAGGGACTTCCATTGCTTTGAATACAAGTCATTTGGCATGGAGAGATTATTTAGCCAATGCAGAAACCCTACCATGCCTAATATGACTGGTTATGCTCTGTTTAAGTATTTCTGGAATAATAGGGTTAAGGGTGTCCCGATGTCAAACCCTTGGGATTTAAATATGGCAAAGTTAATTGTGCCAGATGTGTATGTTGATGTGGATTTGATCAAAGAGTTGGACAAACGCTATTGCCCAGTATCTAGGGTAATCAGAAGAAAGAACCAGTCTGCCCTAGTTTCAATTAACAAAGCTAGCTTTGTTGAAGCTTTCTAGATTACTGGTTCTGCATGTACAGATATAGATTTGGAGCGGATTGCAGAGGATTATGACAAATACAAAGGTGTTATCAAGAAGCATGCAATCCCTAGATACATGCCTAGGGTGGATAGGAAGCCGGTTATAATTCCAAAGAGTATTGAACCACCATTTGACATCACAACTTTCCACCATTATATGCATTGTACAATTTATGGATTATGCAGAGTGTTGGGTTTTGATGGAGATTCAACAGTGTCAGCTGAATTACTGATGATGGCCATGGACATTCAACACCCAGATGTTAACAAAGATTATGATTATGTGGCCTATGTGGTTGAACACATTCATAATGCTCTAGTTGAAATTCAGAGTGGTGCACCTAGCCCTACATTCAAGCATTATTCATTGCTGATGCATTTAATCTTGTTCTATAATGTTGAGTTCTTGGATAAAGAATTGGAGCTTTTCAAAGAAGAACTCGGTGTCTTAATGCCAATACAAAGATGGACCCAGGTTTGGGACAGTAGTTCTCCCCATTCTTCTTTCCTTTTCTTTGAAAATTGGATTGTTTCGCCAATTATGGAAATGCTAGGAATAACTAGGGAACGATTGTCAATTGATGTTAGGAGAGTTTTGAGACCTTACCAGTTTGTTCCAAACTGGTCTATTTCACATAACTGGGGGGACTTTTATTTTTTTGATAACTTTTTTGTGATCAGAGTCTATGGGTGTCCTCAGCCTCCCCATATTTTACCAAAGTTTGATCCAATTAGGATTGCTTTTATGGAGTTTATTTGGCAATTGACCCTAGTTGAAAAAGAATACCTTGATAAACACAGGAAGGGTTCTTTTCTTCCTAGGCTTTGGGTTGCGTCTGATTTTACCATTGGTAGGAGTTGCTTTGATGAAGTAAACAATTTCGTTAAACAGTATAGGTTGGTTAATGCTGTGTCTAGATTCTGTGATTTGGAATAATTTATTAAAATTGCAATGCCAAAAATAACACCTTGGGCCACAATAAAGGATCATGAACCATTGGATGATGAAGATGTGGTTAGAAATTTGTTGAGAAAAGATGAAGTACAAGAAAGGAGAAGAAAATGGAAAAATTTGATGAGAGTTGAAGCAGAATTGAAAGCTGCTGACCCTAGTTTCTTAGGTTTTTACCCTGATAGCCCGTACCTAGAGAGGATTAACAAAATGTTGAGTTTATATGAAACTCTGATGGAACAAATGCCTCCAATTCCAGATTCCGAAGTGGTTGCTCAACAACAAGACCCCCAAGATGTACATTCTTCACATTGCAAGAGGCCACTTAGTGTGTGTGCTCATGCTGATGATGGAGAGAGTGGGGATGAAGTTCAATCTACCCCGGCTGCAAAGAAACAAAAAACCAGTGAGGTCGGTACAATTGTGAGGAGAGACCCTGCTAGAGAAATTGTTACAAAACAAGGACAATACTTTCATCAAATAAGGACACATCTCAGAGAAGCGGGGCAGAATGAAGAACAAGGAGAAACAAACGAAGCCCCTGCTCAAGGCTTTGATGAGCGTGTGATGTTGTCAAATGAATTCATGAAAGATGATGACTTTATTAAGTTAGACGAATTTAAAAGTTTTTTGTCAAGATTGAAACAAAAACAATTAAGACAAAATCTGATCATAGAGGAAGCAAATGAAGAGAAGAAACAGGAGATCATCGAGGCACTGCAACAATATGATCTTGACAGGGAGAAAATATCTGTGGAACAGGCAAGACAATTGATTAAGAGTACTGGTATGATTATGATGCCTGACTGGGATATCCAGTCTACTTTTATTATTGATTAGATTAGGAAGCAAGAGGACCCAATGTTCAAAACTGAATTTGAAATTGGAGATGTAATAAGAGGATCAAGATTTAATCCTAAGTCAAAGATACTTGCTGCTTGGTCTTTGGCCCCTTCCACTCAAAAGCCCCACCTTCTAAATATCCAAGTAGAAAAGAAAGCTAACAAAATGATCTGGAACTTGCAAAACACAACTGACACAGAGATTGCCTCTTTTTTGACTAAGTTTCTTTCATGAATTTATCAAAAACAGAGGATTTGTCAAGAAGATACACAGAAACATATACCCAATTGATTACATTGAATAAAAAATATGAAGAGACACTGATGAAGAAGGGCGCTCTGGAGGAAGAGTTAGTGGATTTGAAAGAAAAAATTGCAAATGAGCCCCCTCCAATACAGATTACAGAACAAGTACAAGAAATACCAGTTGATGTGACAACAAAAATGGAGGAATACACAGGGAAAATTGAAAAGCTTGAAAAGGAACAAAATGTCAAGGCTATCTCTATTGTGTTAGGAATTCTGAAACACAGGATTAATGTATTGAAAGGAAAATTGATGGTAGTGCATGATTTGCACATTTCTTTGACAGAGGCAAGTAAAATATCCTCTGAGGCTGTCACTTTTCTTGGACCTTTGTTCAATGTTTGGTCAGGAAGAAGCAGATCAATGGATAAGCTAGATACTGTAATGATGTATAGTGACAAGTTCCCTCCCAAGATTAGTGACACCAAAGACATGGTGGAGGTAATGAATGCAACTTATGCATTTTTCACAGGGAAGGATGTGCTTATAAATGAAAAATTGCAGACATTTGGGGAAGGTTATAGTAAATTGGTGCCTTCAATTTATGGTAGTAATGGACAGTTGAAATCAGTTTCTGATTGGACCAAAGAATTTGATTTGATTCCAGAGCAAGAAGAAATAATCAAGCATGTAAATGAACAGGTTGATGCTGATTTCCTTAATGGTCTGCTTGATTCACTGTTCAAGGTTGAGGTTGACCATGCAAAATTTATTGTTGAGTCCAGGGCAGTTACAGATGCCAGATGGACAGATTCAGTTGCAAAGTTGGAAGAGGTAAAGGCATTCAGTTGGCCAGCAGACAAAGAGGTGGACAGGTGGCAAGCCATGCTAAAGCCAAAGGCAAAGAAGAAATCTCAGGTTGAGGTTGCTACCCAAGATTGCTCACAGTAATCTTTTTATTTTCGATCGGTAGAGAGGGATGGCTAGTTGGCCACTTTTATTGATGTTGAACTTGAAAACTCTTATATAGTTATAAATTTATAATAGCTCAACTGTTCAAGAATTTGATAAGGGCATAGTTGAAAACTTGAATCGCATTGTGAATTTACTTTCTGATATCATTATGAATATAATATCAATATCATTTGCAGTTTGAGATCTTCACATAATTGTCTTTGTGTTGAATTTATGTTTTCACTGTGAATTGAATGGTCAAGGGTTTTTCAGTTTACATATGAATCTGGGTTGTGTATGCAATGACATTATTCATTATTGAAGTTTATTATCAGGTTGTCTTGAATTGTAAGTTTAAAGTGACTCTAGAGTCTATGCCCTAGGATAAGGCACCGGTCTGTTGTCTTGATGTTTTACTAATTATGTTGTATAATGTATTCCTATCTATTGTGGTGTTTAATAGTAATACTTTCATTCTTAATACTCTTGAGTCTTATGATTTTATATGCTATGGATGTTTATGTAATATATGTTGTATTCCTATCTATTGTGGTGTTTAATAGTTTTACTAATTATGTTGTATAATGTATTCCTATCTATTGTGGTGATTAATAGTAATACTTTCATTCTTAATACTCTTGAGTCTTATGATTTTATATGCTATGGAAGTTTATGTAATATATATGGAGGTGTTCTATGACTATCTATAATCCGCCCACCAATTACAATGAGGTGAATCCTTAATATGTATTATGATTCCAGACTAACAAAAAATTTAAATGAAAAATTACATACACCATAACAATGCAACAAATGAAAAAAGTTAAATCTCATGATTCTGATCATTTGAAAGAGATACAATCATACACAATAAATTTAATAATTTATATATAACTCCTTCAAGAACCTGCACAAAGCTTGACACTAAATGCTTTTCATTTGCTATATAAATGACTATACAATATACAACTTGCTCCCTTCACCTAGAGTCTAGAATGAAGAATCACTACTGGAACTAGAAAAGGAACCCCAATGACTATACAACTTGCAAAACTGCTTGAGCCATGCCATTATCACCCTGATGCCTTCGAATGGAATGTGAGATGTTACGTTCTGTCCAACAAATCGTTTCCAAATAGAGGAGGAAGCCTTCATGCCCAAGAACAGAGAAAATGGAAAGATGAGCTCGAGCCTTCATGCCCATGATCAAGGAAAGTGGAAAGAGGAGCTTTAGGGTAAATGTAATATGTTGGGGAGTGGTTGCAGCTTCCATGTCATCACAAAGATGACTGGCTGCCACTCCCCACCCAAATAAATCCTTCTTTCATTCCTCTGTGGGCTCCTTCTTCAAGCTCCCTGCCATCCTGTGGCAGAGTAGAAGCAGAGGATGTGCCATGCATGGCCTTTCTTGATAAGAAAAGGGTTTCACACCCCCTCTGGAAATCCTTCTCACTTTCACAACCCCTTTGACAATAAACAAAATCACATAGCAAAAAACAAAAAAACACCCATCCGGTATCACAGAGCACACAACAAGTGCAACTCCATGCACGATCCTGCTCAAACATCATCTTCCTTTCTGAGGAAAAAAACCACTCAGAAAATGAAAAAGGTTTATTTTCTCTTCTACCAATTAAGTCACCACTCCATTGTATTTATAACATTTTCACACTTCATTTGGTGATGCTCATTCTGCATTCATGTGAAAAATTATCATTTTGGTGGTTTCCAACATGACTGTAGACTCTAGAAGTCATCATCATGCCTATCAAATCCTTAATCCACTGTATCCTGCTAAGGCTCATCTATTGTGAATGATTTTGTTCTGATTTCATTCCTCCTTGATTGGACAAATTCTGCTTCAAAATCCCTGACAACAAGCAACCTGAGCTCTTATTTCTCAGAGAAATCTGTGATCTCCCATCTCTAACTCAGAAGCTATCAAATCCTTTTATGCCTCTGAAACTGTCGTCCTCGCTTGTCTAATCAACCTTGACTCAAGAGAAACCTTCAAACTAGTCCCTCAGGAACGAGTCAGCATCCAAGCCTTATGGTTATCACTAGCTCGCGAGGTAAAATGTCTGAAGACGTGATCAAGCCGCGAGCTAGCGATCAGATAGTTTGTGGTTAAGTTTTATGGTTATCGCTAGCTCGTGAGGTAAAATGTCTGAAGACGTGATCAAGCCGCGAGCTGGCGACAAGTTGGTTTGGGTTTACATCGCGAGGTCTCAAGCTTTTTGGGTGTTAGCGTTTTATGTTACCGAGCTTAGCAAATAAAACAATATAGATTGTTAGTGAAATTGCTTTGGTCGCGAGGTCTCGAGTTGGTCTGATGTCATACATTATAGCCACGAGAGTTAGCGAGTAACTCATTTCATACAGTTGTCGCTAGCTCTCATGTTTGTTTAATGTTAGCATTTTTAGGTCACGAGCTAGCGACTAGACAGTTTGTGGTTAGGTTTAATGGTTATCGCCAGCTTGCGAAGTTAAATGTCTGAAGACCTGATCAAGCCGCGAGCTTGCGAGTTAATTGCTAGCGGTTAAGAGATAAACAATTTTATGTTGGCAAGTACGCGACAAGGGTTAAAGTTACCACTATCTCCAAGTCGCTGCAATGACGAGGACTTAACATTTTGTGGTCGAGAATTGGCGAGTGGCAGTTCAGTTTCCCTTAGTCGCTAGATCTCGAGGTTACGAAGGCTTAGCATTTTCAGCTTGCGAGTTGGAGATAGAGAGAGTTGTAAGGGCTTGTCGCTAGGTCGTGAGATGCCCTAATGGGCAGTCTTCCAAGCAGAGAGATGACGACTGTGTGCCACGTGTTTTAATGACTTAAAGTTAATATCTTGAAATCGCCAATATTTTTATTTTTATGGTTTGAAAATAGCTTGAAATCGCCAATATTTTTATTTGTATGGTTTGAAAATAGCTTGAAATAGCCAATATTTTTATTTTTATGGTTTGAAAATAGGTTGAAATCGCCAATATTTTTTTTTAATGGTTTGAAAATAGGTTGAAATCGCCAATACAAATATTTTTCTGGTTTTAAGAACATTACAATTCGCCCATGCAAATATTTTTGGGGTTTTAAAAACATTACAATTCGCCAATGGAGATTTTTTTTTTTCTCCGTAAATGGCAAAAATTCGCCCGTAAAATTAAAATTTTCCTCGGGAATTATACAACTTTCGCCAGGTTTTTACACCTTGTCCAAGGGGGGGGGTTTCTTAAAGTTTTCCCTGGTGGCATCACATGATTTGTTGCTTTTCAAATCTAAGTAATACATTTCATTGAATTATTGTTACTTGTTAACAACACTAACAAATTCAAAGTCATGATTACTAGTGCTATATAATCAAAAATATTGGGCATTAAATCAATAAATTCTATAACAACTATTGGGTCCTCTACTCTAAGAGTAAATAAAAATAATAAAGAATCACACACCTACACATATGATTGAATGATAATATAAAAGACAAAGTATGATTACTAGAAGATACAATATGGTTCTTAAAGGGGTTAGTCTTGGTCACTTTTGGCCATGAAATTTAATTTCAATGAGAAATAATGGTCAAGTCTAATTACTTCACAATGTGGTTTAGGACAATAATTGTGGTATGTGACAATCTATTGCACTCACAACAAACCTATTATTTCGTACACAATCATTGCACATGCTAAGCTTGTCATATAAATAAAAAGTTGAGGCATAATAACAGTATACCACACAAAAAAACAACATTGACAAGATGGTTATTTTTGAATTGTTGTCACTCAAAAACTCCCACCCAGTGGCCTGCGTTTTGGGGAGGATGCCTAGAGGAAGCCCTTTGGCCTGCGCTGTCCCTGGTCCTGGAGATAGCCCTTCGGCCTACGCTGTCCTTGGTGCTGGAGGTTGCCCTTTGACCTGCGTTGTCCCTGGTCTTGGAGGTAGCCCTTCGGCTTGCACTATCCCTGGTCCTAGAGGTAGCCCTTATGCTATTAGTGGGGCTGCTAAGAGTTCGTATGCAGATCAATTGCGTAAGGAGACTTAGTCGTTCCTTGTTTGTCACTCCATTGATGTTAACTTGGATGATGAAATGATTAATGAAATAGATCAAGTGGCCTCTGATCTATCTTTTCATGCGGTTATCTGTCGATTTAAAGGCTTTTGGCCTAGTCTTCCAGGGCTTCATGATTGGGTCTCTAAGCATTGGGAGCCCCTTATTTCAGACTCGGTGCAGATTTTCCCTTTGGCCAAGGGTTTCTTTGTTGCTAAGTTTGAAAATGCAGCTAACAGAAAGATTATTCTTTGCGATCATTTTTTTATTTGGGAGAACCGTTACCCTTTGATGATTAAACCATGGCATGAGGACTTCGTCCCTTTGTCTGAATCCTTTTGTAAGATGCCAATCTGGGTTAGACTCCCTAACCTCCCTCTTCACTTTTGGGTGGATCCACTTCTTGAGGTTGTGGGGGATGCTTTGGGAGTTTTTTTGATGGTAGATGTTGAGTCTTCTGATATCCTTCATTCTACCTACGCTCGTATCTTGGTGAACATTGATGCTTCTAAGGGGTTGCCTGAGGAGATTAAACTATCGACTCCCAAGGGTTTCTGGATCCAACCTCTGGGTTATGAAGGTAGAAGGTGCTTCAAGATAGGTCATGTAGCGGCTAAATGTGATTTACACAAATTTAAAGCAAAGAAGCCTCCGTCTTGGTGGATTGGGGCTTCCTCCCACCATTACACGGTGTTAAAGGGCTCTTCTCAGATGGGTTCGGGGCCTAATATTTCTCCTAAAAATGTTGTTGAAGATGCTCCTCCTGCCTCTAGTGAGATGGTTCGTTTGGAGCCAATCGACGGTTCGGAGTTGTCAAATGCTGTTGGATTTGCCCCAGTTGCTGGTTTTGACAGGTCTGAGGGTGTTGTTCATGTATCTACGGAGGTTGCTGGAGCAGTCCCTATGCCTGTTGTTGTTTCCAGAAGTGTTTTTGACCCAAGTCCTGCTATGTTTGTTGGAGCTTCGTTGCTTGCTGGCTATCCCTCAGTCGGTGGTTCAAAGGTGTCAAATGCTGTTGGATCTGCCCTTGTTGCTAGTTTTGACAGGTCTGAGGGTGTTGTTCATATGTCTAGGGAGGTTGCTGGAGCGGTCCCTGTGCTTGTTGTTGTTTCCAGGGGTGTTTTTGACCCAAGTCCTATTATGCCTATTGGAGTTTCATTGCTTGCTGGCTATCCCTCAGCTGTTGATTTTCCTGCATTAAATTTGTTGGAGTGGCAAGATGTGGCTACTAAAGTTGAAGATGGTTGGATAATGGTAAAAGGTAAATGGTCTAAGAGGTCCTCGCCTTCTTTTGACATGAGCCTTCGATCCCACATGAAGGGTCCCAAAGGGAAATCCTAGTTGAGGGGGTTGTCTTAACCCTTGTGCGCAGTTGTGCTCTGTTTGTTTTGGGGTGCCTGTAGTTCCTCAAGTAACTTGTCTCTTCATGGTTTCTACCCTTTCTTTATCTGGTAGTTCTGTTGGTTTTCTATGTCTATTCTTTTTCACAGCTTCGTTGCTTTTGTTGGAAGTTGTTGGGTCAGTTGTACTATTTTTTGGCTGTGGTTTTCATTGTTAATATCTTTGCACAACCTGCTTTGTTGGGTTCTAGATCCTAGTAAAATATTTTGGGTTTCGGGTCCCTTCAAAACCTGTTGTATGGGGTTTCTGGTCCCCTTAAAACCTGTTTTCCCTTATTCAAAAACAGTATACCACAATCTCTTTTAACTATTCAATGAATAACAAATCATATTGAGTTTCAACACTGAAGAATAAATAAAAATAATAAATAATCACACACCAATAAATATGATTGAATGATAATATAAAAAAATAAAGTATGAATTCTAGAAGAGACAATCATTTCATAAAAGGGTAATCTTGGTCACTCTTGACCATGACATTTGATTTCAGTGGGAGAACATAGTTAAGTCTCATTACTCTGTGGAGTAGAAAAATAATTTTGGTATTCAACAATTTATTACCCTCACAACCAACCTATTATTTCCTACATAATCATTGCACATACGAAAGTCATCAAAGAACTAAAAGCCAAAGCACAATAATACTATATTGCAATCTATTTTAACTATTCAATGAATAACACATATAATCACTTCCAAGTATCCAATAATTTTTTAGTATTACGATAAAAAATAAGTAATCAAATCTTGGTTATCTAAGTAACTCACACCTCAAATAGATCTCAAATTCAGTCACATCTCAAAATCTCTTTATATAATAAATTTTGTCTCCAAAACACATAATTGTGTATCTTTCATTAATTTTTCAATTCATGTTTTAATAAAATTCATTTTATGGGATCAAATCAACCTACTAAGTTTCATGAGTCTCTGAACAACTTGATTAACATCTCAATTGAGGTTAGAAGCAATTTGTAATATAATATTATTAACTAAAACATCTATCCCCTAACATTTTAATCAACCTCCTAGAAAAAGTATAAAGCCACAACATTACTAGGTATCTCTAGCATTATATAAAAATAGTTGCATAGTTCAGGTTTTTTTTGTATGATAAGTTCTTTTGAAAAAACTTGTAGAATTTTTAAAAATGTAATGAACACGTGTTGTTCCCATAACAGTTCTTGCTTTGTTTGGTGTTGCCACATCTGCTTCATCTTTTGTTATGATAAAGGACTTCTCGCTACTCAATTTTGGTGATACCCCTCATGTGGTTCCACATTATGTGGATTTCACTCCTTTTGTGGCACTTTCTTCAACTCCTCAGGTTTGTGTAGCCCACTCTCCAAGCCTTGTCATTGGTGGAGCAAAGGTTTGTTAAGCAAAAGTTACATGATCTTCTATTTTTTATGGTGATTCTCATCTTATGGTGAGATTTGCTTTCCTATTCTAGTGGGGTAAGCCCTTGTCTTTTTCTCATTCCTCCCTAGTTGTTATTTATGGTTAGGAGGTGGGTAAAGACACAAAGTTGTGTCACAATTTTATAAAGGAAATGGCCAATGTTGATTGAACTTTTTAAATTGAATCAATAGAAAGTGAAATATATGTTTTGAATTTTGAAATAATGTAAACTAATAAAATCTCTATTTTTTGTGTATTTTAGGTTTGTAATTTTTTTTTAAAATTAAAAAATAATTTGAACATACTTTCTTATAAAGTAAACACTATAATTTAGTTGCTGATAAAATGTTGAAATTGAAGTTACACGAGGCGTCACACTTTATATAGTAAATTTTACCTTTTTTTTTCAATTTTTTTGTGTACATTGATAACTTGAAACTTTAGTGCAAAAATGTATTTTTAACTATTTTTTATGTATATATATATTTTTCAATAAATTTTAAATGCTTCATTTACTGAAATATAACTCTTTCCATTTAACGTCACTTTTTTTCTTAATTATTTATCCAAATTAGAAAATAATTATATCATCTTGACATAGACTCTTTTCTCTTGTGCATTTATTTTTTTCAATTTTTTTTCAAAATTTAAGTATTTTTACTTTACAAGATAATCAACCTTATATTTTAGTGTTGATGACCTACTTTCAATAAAAATAAAAAAAACTAATTAAAATATGAAAATATATATATTTTGAAAAATTCACTCATAAATCTATCAAAGGGTATTTTTGCATTTCAATTTTTTTTTATATATAAGAGTGGGAGTTGTTGAAAAATCAAGTTTTTCTTGGTAATTAGTCTCAAAGTGGTATAAAATATACATTTAGTAGACAATTCCAATTGGAAAAGTTTGGCCCATATATAAGATAGCTATAATGAATCTCTATAGACCGTATGTTTGACGAAAATTAATGTTTAGTTAGAATTACTTAAATTCACTTGTGCTAATAAGTTGGCCTGAAATATGACATAGCTTTATGTTTTTACCCAGGTTAGATAACAAATAATATTTTAAATTTTAAGCTCTCATTTGCAAATTCAATGGTTTGGTCTTTCCTTCTAGATCTGAACAAATGGGTTTTGGAGGCTTGGAGGCCCTCACAAAGGGTAGGATTGAACTTTATCTCTGTGCTAGGGGTTTTTGTGGCATCCTTCCAATTAGATGATGATAGGATGTAGGTGCTAGAAGATAGGGTTTGGAAGTGGGGAAATCACTTTCTCTCTATCAAACCTTGGTTTCCTTCAACCCTCTTATAGAACCCTTAAATAGTTTTCTTATTTGGGTTAGAATACCCAATCTTCCTCTCCAATTTTGATAAATGTCTTGTTTTGAGTCTATCGATAATGTTCTTGGTCATATTTTATAGGCATATGCTACAATGGTAAACTAATGTCATACTACTTATGTTTATATTCTCACGAACATTGACACCTCTAAGGGTTTTCTTGGGATATTGTCTTGCTTGTTCAAGACACATTGTGGACTCAAACTCTATATTATGAGGGTCTCCCATGTTGTTGTAGGAGATGCTTTAATTTTTATTATTAAAAGTAGAAAAGCAAGGGTGTTGACCCTATATACAAACAACCTGTAGGCGGCATAAGAGAAAGGCAACAAAACAAGGGTGTTGACCCCATATACAAACAACCTGTAGGCGACATAAAAGAAAGGCGAAAAAACAAGGGTGCTGGCCCTATACAAGATCAAGTCAAATATGCCATTAACAACAAGTCATAAGGCCTACCAAGCCAATGGCAACACAATAGAGAAAAGCTAGAAATCGAACTCAAGAGTGGGGAGAATCACCCACAACTCGATATAGAAGAGTTTGTGGGTGGGAGAAGACTTACCTTTACACCTATGAAAAACAAAAGTCTAGGCAATACAATTATTAGGAACATCACCGCAAGTGGGATCAAGCGAGGAAATCCCTCAAAAGTGTTTGTCAACACTAGGAGCAAATTGTTGCTGCAAAACAAGAGCAACAAGAGTAAAAACCTCAAGGATTGAGGAGGCCACACTAGTAGGACCCAAGGGGGCAACAAAGGCCATAACTACAGTAAGAGGCACAACCTCTTCCCAGGAGGAGGAGTCATCAACATGTGAAGAGTCATCAGAATTAGGAGCCTTGACAGTCAAATGATCAACACTAGCATCTTTCCACTAAGTAGCAACCCCTTTATGGTGTGAGAGAGAACAATCTAAAGCTAAGTGACCAGTTGAGAAGTATCTACAATAACGAAAAGGGAGGCTCTCATAATCCAACAATTGAGTCCATGGCCTATCCCCAACCATAAGAACCACATCCCTAGGGAGAGGCAGAGAGATGTCAATTGTTGATTAAAATGCGAGGGATAGTAGAATAACCATGAAGGATGTGGAATCATGAACCTTAAAGAATTGGCCGAGAGAGTTGATTTGTTATTGAACACCTGGATTGAAATTTCCCTAGCTCTCATTGCAAGAGAGTTAAGGTGACTTGAAGGAAAAATTATAATCATGAGCATTCAAATGACGATTGGTGATTTAATTGATTGTTAAGATGAGGTTTTAGAGGACTTGGCCCTGGGGGCCATGACAGGCTTTAAGACCCCTAATGGGCCCTATTTCAATCAAGAGATGCTTTTTTATTGAACACCTGGATTGAAATTTCCCTCGCTCTTGTTGCAAGAAAGTTGAGTTGACTTGGTGGAAAAATTCCAATCATGCATATGACAATTGGTTTTTTAATTGATTGTTACTAGGAGGTGTTATATGTTGGAGGACTTGGCCCTAGGGGCAATGACAACATTTAAGACTTCTGATGGGTTGTCTTCTATGGGCCCTATTTCAATTTATCCATCTTTGGAGCCTTCAATGACAGGGGTCAAATCTATTGATCATGATTTATTAGATGCTTTAGTTTAGCATGCAATACCCATTTCTTCACCCTTAGGGGCAATAAAGGATATCCGTCCTCTCTCCCCTTAATTTGAGTCTTTGGAGGATATTATTCTCTAGGAGGTTGTCCAAAGAAGGATTCTCATATTTCCCACGCCCAAGCATTGGGTTCTCAGAACATTAGGAAGGGTCTAGGGGTGACATAATTTGCCAGTTATTTTTGTTTTGTTGGTAGCTTGATTGTTATTGTATACATGGCATTGGTTGCTTCTGGTGTGTGATAACTCAGATATTGTTTCATGGTAGCTTATATTTTATGGCTACTTTTTTGTTGATTTTAGACTATGTGTTGGGTGTCTTTTGTTGTAAAGCATTTCAATGTCCCTTCAAAACCAATTTTACCAATAATAAATAAACATTGATATTTGTAGATCTGTTTATAGTTGAGAAACTATAAACACATTATGTGTAAGTTACCAAGTAGCATATATGAATTTCCATTTTTTGTAAGTAACACTTAAAAGCAACATTCTAATTTTAAGGAAGACATTTAACTCCAACAATGAAAGAAACGCCCTTCCAATTTTGATCTTTCTTTTTCTCCTAGAAAGAAGGGGAAAGGTTCACTACTGAGCACTAAGAATTGTATAGGCTCTTTTGAGTATATCTTACTGGGAAAGTAATCCTACCACACTCCAAGAAGAAGTCCTAAAATCCATCCAACTTGATGCCGCCCAAGCGAGGGAAAAAGGATACTCTAAAAACACATCAAAAGACAAAGCCTTCTCTATTAAGGAAGGTCATAAGAGATCCCTTATTTATAGAGATGGCCATGATAACTTTAAAATAAAAAAATTCTTCCAATGCAAGGAAAAATGAGGGCCTAGGCACATTTGTTAGCTTAACAAGGGTAAAGAGAAAAAGGTGTGCTATAAATGCAAATATGAATGGAGGCACTAAATAATCTGTAATCCAAACGACCTTAAGCAAAAAAAAATGTGTTTCAAATGTAAAGAAAGATGTGAATTGGAGCATAAATGTGGGAAGAGAAGCCAAGTCCATAATATTGAAGCAATATTCAATAAAGAAACAAGAGGTGAAGAAGGGTGGTAAGATGAGGGTAAATGGCTATAAGATTCTTCACTAGGTACACCACCTCATGAGAATGGTTAAGGACCACATGAGGCCAAGAGGGACAAAGATTTTGTTCTTGGGACTAGGGTAAAGTTAAGGGAACCCTATTGCAATCTCCCCTATGAACCCTATATTGGTCAATTGTTGAGGTGAACTAGAAGGGATCCTCAATCATAAGAGGAGAGAAGGATGGCAAGATAAAGGGGAACAACATATAAGATCCACTAGGTACACCACCTCATGAGCATGGTGAAGAACCACATGAGGCCATGGGGGACAAAGTGTTTGCTCTTGGGCCTAGGATAGGGGATATTTGGGGCACCTTATCATGTCTCCCAACTCTACCCTCGTTATGGTTGAACCCCATGTAATCATTTAGATTTGGTATGTGTTATAAGTATATAAATTCCTTGGCCCTAGAAATGGAAGTATTCTATGAATTATCTAACTTGGTTGTAGGTCTTCCATGCAGACTTATCTCATCTTATTCATGAGTAAGGATCATGTCTCTAACTATATTATGTTCCTTGTTTCATTTGGATTTGTGAATTTAGGGAAAATTAAAAGCTAATCTAGAAAAGAGACATTACATAATTAAGGATGATGAAGATTCTTTTAAAGCTTCATTCAGTATGTCATTTTGTTGTGGAGGGGAGATGTGGGCATATAAGGAAAGAAAGCAATCAAATGGTCGATTTGAGTTAAGCTAGGAGACTGAATGGCAAATGTACTTTCAGGCCCTTGAACTTGATGGATAGGCTCAAGGCGTCTTGCATGATCTCCCGTGGGCTTCGTAGCATGGATGAGCCACTAGGTAAAGCTTCAAAGGAAACACACATGTATTTATGAGTATTAGGATGATAAATAGTATTCTATTTGTAACTTGTTGGATTATATATTTATCTTTTGATAGCTAACTTGATTGCAGGTTCTAAATAAAGAAACTAAAATGACAAACCTCCATTTCCAACACAATCCAATCCCTAGTTGGGATTTTAGGTTACATCAACTAAAGTCCCAATAGGGGACATTACAAATGGTATAATATCTTTGACCTCGCCATCTTGCAAGGTAAATATGAATCAATGAATCATTCTTGTCAATGAGAAGGAATGATCTAATAATACATATATTCACACGTATATTCCATGTTTGCATATATCCATGTATATGCTTCGTATTTTCATGTGTATGGTCTGTGTTTTGTTCATATTTAATGTGTTTGTCTACTCCATGAGTGTCTATGATTACTATAGACATATTTATTTAGGAACATTGCATTTTAGGTCATAGATTTGTTTCATGCTTCTAATCCTCACAAGGATATATAAGTTATTTCTTTAACGTTAAGAGATATCTATTATATGATGCAAACATTGGGACCACCAAATCAAAGTGGCGAGATAGAAGGATGAGGTAAACCTAAACCCCTTTCCAACTCTAGATATTGTTACGAGTCTTAGTTCAATTATGATAACATCAGAGTTGCACAACGGAAACTAATTACACAACAAACTCTAAAGGTTGGTTTGGATTATGAAAACTAACTTTTCTTGAGGAGAAGTAATTTTGGGGAAGGGCGGATTGTCATGTACCCACCATAAACATACATATTGTAGCATTCGATATCCCTACCCTATGTAAATAAACCTAGGTGCCCAAATTAAAAGGAAAAGTAATAATATTTCATTGGAGAAAGCCAACCTAGGTTAAACCAAATCAAAGGCCAACCAAGGTTAAAACAATGTCATTTGAAGTTTTAATGATGGTCGACCTTTCCCTTAGAGTTTTTTGCATCATTAAATAATGAAATTAAATATGATGGGTTGACCTCATGGGTTTGAGCGCCCACTTTGTGAAGAGAAAGAAAAATAATAAATAAATATTTTACTCCCCGACTAACCTGTTTGAGGGAGTGCAACCCTTGAGTGAAGAGTTGCTTTATTGTGTATAAATAATATTTTTGGGGGGATTATTTTGGCGTGGATTCATGGCATATCTTTTTCCATTAAAGGAAGATTCAAGTAGACTTTAAGAGTAGACTGAAGGGTTCATGAGAGCATATTTTTAGAGATAATTCTAGACATTAATATGCAGATGGTCTCAAACTTGTGGGTAGTCTTGTGAAGTGGATTATGTCAAACCTCTTTAGTAGAAACCTTTAGAAAGTATAAGTAGACCTTGGAGGTAATTTGTTGCAAGCTTCAAGGGTGACTTGTTGCAGATCTATGAGCAAAAAATAAGATATATCAGTTTATCCTGAAAGAAGAAATAACATATCGAACAACAGTAGAATCCCTCATATTCATAGCAAGTTGATTAGAATATTAATATTGAATTTATTGTGGTAAATTATAAGGTAATCCATGATAGGGACATTACTGTTTCTTCTTGCTTGGAATGCAATGATTAAAACTGATTTGGAAGGGTACTAGAATCAACTAGCTTCTCTTTATTCAACAATGATAGTTTGGCTAAATCTTTTGGCTTATTAGAAGATTATAATTATGTCTTCTTTTGTATTGTTTCTTGAGTTGTGCTAGAATTTACAATTGTTGGAGTTTCAACCTTCTCATCATCTGGTTGAGTTACAAAAACTTTGTAGCTTTTGGAGTTTGAGCGTTCTCTTCTTTTAGACTGTGATTTGGTTGATTATTTGATGCTTTTTCATCTTTGGCTACACTAGATTTTGCAAAATTTATAATTTCAACTATATTGTTTCTTAGAATTTTATATGGTTTATTAATTAATACCTTGTCATCTTGAGTTATGGTAGACTTTGTACCCCGTGAAGTTTCAACCTTCTCATCTCTTAAACTTTGATCAGTTTATTACTTGAAGATTTGTCATCCTAAGTTGTGGTAGACTTTGCACCTCGGAGTTTCAACCTTTTCATCTCTTAGAATTTGTTCGTGTTTACTACTTGATGCTTTATTATTCAAGGTTGCACTAAACTTTGTATTTTTTGGAACTTCAACCTTCTCATATTTTGTACTTTGATCTAGTTTATTGTTTGATGCTTTTTCATCTTGAGTTGCACTAGACTTTGCAACATTTGAAGTTTCAACATTTTCATCTTTTAGACTTTGGTCTAGTTTATTGCTTGATGCCTTGTCATTATTTTTTCCACTCAATTCTTCCATAAATTTTGTGTTGATTTCACCAACTTGTGGTATACTCTTAGTTTTTGGCTTAAGTTATCAACAAATTTGATTTTTGGGGGTGCTTTCAATTTATTGAATGTAATGTACATCATTTCATTTTCAAATCTAGAAATAATGCCTACAATATCAAAAAATTTAGGAGTAGGAAATTTTTTTTTAAAACTTAGATCAAATCCTTCTCCCATGGTACCACATCCCTCCTATGTACACTTGATCCTCAATAACACATTCTCCACTGATTGTGACATTTTCCCCACCATCGAGTTGTACTTTTACATCTTCCTTCTTAAAACCTACACTCCAACAAATGATTATGGTTAAAAAATATTGTTTTTGGGAATCAACTATATGTTTAGTATTGAATCAATCCATGTGGGAAATAGTTTAGGTTGGACTAAAACTAATAAGAAAAATCATTGTAGTTTATGTTGCCCATAATGATGGTCACATGAATGAAACAAAGGGATTGAAGCTAGCTAGATCTACATTGTCATAGGAAATGCCACTTTTTTTGGAAGAAGCTTATAAATTTTAATTTTATTGCTAATCGTTTACAAATATTATACTCATGTAGGTATCGACACGAGACCAATACAAGCTTCTCGAGCAAAACAATGACACTAATACTAGCTCCTTTTGAGGAGCCATCTTTGGAATATAAAGAGTCACAACTTCAAATTCTACTTATTTGGAAACCATCGCTATACAAGAAGCCAACTATGGAAGACCAAGAGTCACAACTTAGAATTCCAATTATTTGGAAACAACCTTCACACTAGAAATCAACTATAGAAGACCAAGAGTCACAAATTAGAATTCCATATTAGATGTCCCTTTGGGATTTGAACTTGGGTCTCTATAATGCTAACTCAATGCTTTAACTATTTAAGCTCAAACCCTTAGACTATTTATATTAATGTTTGAAAAAATTATAAGAGATCAATAACAATGTGGTGCAGTCACCGGTTAGGAGGGACCTCAAAGAGATCAATCTGGACCAGTTAGCAAGAGTAAACACAACATAAACACAAGGTTATGATGGAGGCAATGCAAAACTGAATGAATTATATCATGAAAACTGTTTACAATCAACTGGTAACAACCGGGTTACAAAAACCGGCTCACTGGCCTACTAAAACAAGCTTAATTACAAAACAGGTCGCAATCGGGACCTCAAATCTTCAGATTTATCTTTTATGTTCTATCTCTTAATTGATATACATTCTAATGATCAATTACAATGATTTATACGATCCAAAGGGATCTGGTCGGCCCAAAAAAGGATCAAATGCTGAAGAACAAGACCTAACGTGTAAAAACAACAAGGTCGGCCTCCGCCAAAGAAATTCCTCTAGAAAATCCAAAGGATGAAGTGTAGATCAAAGGGAAGGTTGGCCACATGCCAAGGAACATCGTAATCAATGCTCAGGGCTCTGCAATCTATGAAAGGGATCTGGTATATTCTAGTAGATTACAAATGCAAATAGGTCCAGGCAATCGGTACCAGAAAACTATCTCAAAAATCGATAGCGATAACTTACCGAAAAATGATCCAAATGCTCCGCAGTTTGGGAATAAGGTAGATGATCAAGTCCTCAACCAAAAATCCAACTCCTCGAGATCCGGTGAGCCAATGCCAAAAAATGCATAATGAAATGCTGAAATTGCAAAACAGAAAGAAAAATAGAAAGGAAATATTTTTGGTTGATGCAAGATTGCCAAGAACCAGGGATGCTCCTGCATCAAACATCCGGGGTTGTTGAAAAAAAAGTGAGTCTCTCACTTTGTTGGGGTCAAAGGAAAGCCAAGGTGGTCTACCTTTGCTTGAGAAATCCAAGATGAAACTTCAACTGGTCTGCCTTTCCAATTTACTAGATACTCCTTATACTAACTGGTTTGAGTACTACGCACAATCCTGCTGTCCAAAATATCTTCAATCTGATCTGGATCCTTCTGGGGCAACTGATTCTCCAATTCTGCAATACTATCCTTGCTGAATTTTGGTTCATGATATTGATGTAGGTCTACAATGTTAAATATAGGTGAAATACTCAAACTATCTGATAACTCCACTTCATATGCATTTCCGCAACTAATCTTTCTCAAAATCTTGCAAGGTCCAAACTTCCTGATTTGCAACTTGTTATAAGTTCCAACCAGGAATCTTTCTTTTCTCAAATACACCATCACTTCATTGCCAACTTCAAAATGTCTCCTCTTCTCATCTGATTTCTCCTTATACTTGTTGTTCATGTCCTCTAAATGTTGCTTAACTTGAATATGTAAGTCCTTTATGTGATCTGCAAATTCTTCTGCTTTTGTACTTCTCTAGTCTTCACTGCTAATATCTCTTAATTCCGATATACCTCTGGGGTGTGCTCCTCTAAAATCTCAAAAGGTGTCCTTCTAGTACTCCTGTTTATTGAATTATTGTAGGCAAACTCTGCTTGTGCAAGAATCAAATCCCAACTTTATGTTTTGTCTCCAACTAAGCATCTTAACAAATTTCCCAAGCTCCGGTTAACTACTTCCATCTGTCCATCAGTCTGTGGGTGAAAAGTAGAACTGAACTGCAAATTTGTCTTCATCTTCTTCCAAAGTGTTCTCCAAAAAAAACCAACAAAATTAGTATCTCTGTCTGAAACTATGCTCTTAGGTAATCCATACAATATCACCACTTCTTTCAAAAATAGGTCAGCTATATGCTCTGCATCTGATGTCTTCTTACAAGGTATGAAATGAGCCATCTTCAAGAATCTATCTGCCACTACAAATATAGAATCATTCCCTCTCTATGTTTTAGGCAATCCAAGTATGAAATCCATGCTGATATCTTCCCAAGGTCTCTCTGGTACATCAAAGGTTTATACAATCCCACATTCTGACTACTACCCTTTGCTACTTGACAAACTCTACAACTTTGCACATATTTCCTAACATCCTTATGAATCTGGGGCCAAAAGTAATGCTCACATACCACTGCTATTGTTTTATCAACACTAAAGTGTCCGACTAATCCTCCACTATGTTTCTCCTTTATCAGATTCTCCCACATAGAACTCTTAGGTATGCACAACTGAACTCCTCTGAATAACATCCCATCCTAAATGAAGTAATCCAACCACTTGCCTCTATCCACCATAACTGGTTCTCTACATGCTCTCCAAGGTTCTGCAAAATTCGGTCATCAACATACAAGGTCTTCAACTCCTCAAATCCTAATACTGTCACTCTCATCTCTGTTAGCAAATTCCTTCTTCTACTCAATGCATCAAAAAATTTGTTAGATTTCCCACTTCTATGCTTCAACTCAAAGGTGTAACTCTGCAAAAATTCTACTCATCTCATATGTATCTGATTCAACTTACTTCGACTGTTCAAGAACTGCAAAGTTTGATGATCCGTATACAACACAAAATCCTTAGGCAACAGGTAATGTCTCCACTTCTTCAAGGCTTGAACTATGGCATTAAATTATTGATCATACACTGAGTATCTCCTCCGGGAATCACTCAATTTCTCATTGAAATAAGCTACAACTCTCCCTTCTTGACTCAATACGGCTCCAATTGCAGTTCCACTTGCATCACAATCCACTTGAAATACTTTGTTGAAATCCAATAAAGATAACACATGCTACTCAGTCACTTTCTGCTTCAACAATTCAAAACTTTTGTTTGCTTGGCGGTCCACTTGAATTCCTTCCTATCTCCCCTCATTGTCTCAGTCATAGGGTTACAAACTGAACTGAAATTTCTGATGAACTTCTGGTAGAAACTAGCCAATCCATGAAATGATCTTACCTCTCCAATGCTTTTCGGTGTAGGCCATTCAACAATTGATTTTACTTTCTCAGGGTCCATCTTCAAACCATCCTCAAATATCACAAATCCCAAATAGACTAATTCTTCCTTCATGAAAGTACACTTAAGATTAATCAATGACTTTTCTTCTCTCAACCTTTGCAAAAATTGTCTTAAATGCAACAAATTCTCCTCTTTTGTCTTACTGAAAATCAGAATGTCATCCAAATATATAATAAAAAAATTACCCAAGAATTTATTCAATACCTCATTCATCAGCCTCATGAAAGTACTCGGTGCATTAGTCAATCCAAAAGGCATCACTAACCATTCATACAATCCTTCATTTGTCTTGAACGTTGTCTTCCACTCATCTCTTCTCTGATCCTGATATGATGATATCCACTCTTCAAGTCTATCTTTGTAAAGTATTTAGCTCCACTCAAACAGTCCATTATGTCATCCATCCTAGGCAATGGAAACCGATATTTAAATATGATGTTGTTTATTGCTCTCGAATCGGTACACATCCTCCATTCTCCATTCTTCTTAGGTGCTAATACTGCTGGTACTGCACAAGGACTCAAATTTTCTCTGATCAAACCTTTCTTCAACAACTCCTGCACTTGTCTATTCAACTCTTCATTCTTTGTCGGTGTCATCCAGTGTGCAATTTTGTTAGGCAAACTAGCTTCGGGAATCAGGTCCATGCAATGACGGATACTTCTCACAGGTGGTAATCCATCATGCACATTATCTGAAATAATGTCTTCATACTCTGTCAGCGACTCTTTTATCTCTTCTGATTGTTCTTCTTCATGCTCCGGGCTCTCAGTCTTCTTAGGAACTAAGGCAAAACACACATTCTCATGTCTCATTCCATCGGATTTTCCTTCCATCCACCAAACAGATTCTAGTATTCATATAGACTTCACTCTTCAAAGGTTCCTCCAAGGGCAACAAGGTTTTCTTCATCCCACTGGCCACAATAGTGTATGTATTCTTCCTCCCATCATGTATTGCCTGTCTATCAAACTACCAAGCTCTACCCAACAAAAGGTGACAAATATCCATAGGCATAATATCACACAAGACTTCATCATGATAATTCCCAATTTTCAATTTCACCAAACATTGCTCACTTACTAACAACTTATGATCAAACTAAATCCATGCTATCTAATAAGGCTTAGGGTGTTTCAATCTTTCCAAATTCAACTTACTCACCATCTCTTCTGAAACAAGATTATCCAAACTACCACTATCAATAACAACTTTACAACATTTATCGGATACCTTACATCTGGTTTTGAACAAATTCTTCCTCTGTAAGGGCTCTTCATCTCCTCTGGTATGACACAAAGCTCTCCTTATCATCAATAGTTCTCCATCCTCCAGTTTATTAGCTGATCCGGTGGGGCTTTCTTCCACCACTGATGTTCTTCCGATATTCTATGTCTTCTTACATTCGAAAGCACAATGTCCTTCTCCTCCACACTTTTAGCAAGTTCCCCTAAACACTCTCTTGTCTTGTCTTCTGTCATCTTTTCCAAAATTCTCATTCGGGTAGCCATCTGGTTCTCTCCTCCGGTAGAAATTTCTATCATCTTTCCAGAATGAGTTACCTTCTTTGCTTACTTCCTTGTCCTTGTTCTGATCCATACAGGTTCCTCTACCTCTGGTATATCCTCTTCCTCCTTAAAATCTTCCTCTGAAAAACCTTCCACCTCTAACTCTCTGTCTCTGCTCGTGTATTTTGTTCAGCTTCTCTTCTACTTTCAGGGCATACCAGTAAGCTTCTTCAACACTCTGCAATTTGATCAAACTGAGTTTATCTTGTATAGACATCCGCAATCCATTCAAATATCTTGCAACTTGTTCAACTTCATCATCAATATGTTTGGATCTGATATTCAACTTGTAAAATGCTTCAGTGTACTCCACACTAGATTCCTTCTACCTCAAATTTTGCAACTTCAAGAACATATTCACTGGATAATTAGCTGGCATAAATTTTGATTTCAACATAGTAACCATCTGATCCCATGTCTTGATCTTCTCTTTACCAACCTACAAATGCTCCCACCAAAGAGATGCATGACCTTTCAACCGGGTATAGGCATATTTCACCTTTCTTTCGTCTGCAGTGCTATCAAAATCAAAATATTTCTCCATCTCTGAGATCCAATCCATCAATTCATCTAAATCCAAAGAGATGCATGACCTTTCAACCTACAAATGCTCCCACCAAAGATATGCATGACCTTTCAACCGGGTATAGGCATATTTCACCTTTCTTTCGTCTGCAGTTCTATCAAAATCAAAATATTTCTCCATCTCTGAGATCCAATCCATCAATTCATCTAAATCCAACTTTCTATAAAGTGGAAAATTGGATCCTAGTGACTCCCCACCTAGGAGAGAGAAAGGAAGCCACTAGGATGATTTTCACTTGGGAGGAACTTTACATTCAAAAGAGGGGTTGAATCCAGTATATCCAAATCCGAGGGAAACAAGGATGTGAAATTTTGAGTGGATTGCAAGTGGTTGAAGTGTGATTTACCCTCTTTTGTAAATGAGAAAGTTGACTTGTTGACTATATGGAAAAGAGAGAGGAAATGAGTGAAATGAGGTGCTACCAATTCGGGATCATGTTGTAACTTCAGATCTGAGCTAATTAAACGGTGCGGATCTGCCTTGCAAATCTGGAGAAAAGTCATCGGGACCGTGGCGGGAATGTACATGGTCCACCACAAAATCCGCAAAACAAAAAGGGTTCTTTCGTCTCTACAAATGAATCCCAAACTTGCAATTACAGTTGCGCAGTTGCAACCTACACACAGAAAAGAGAAGAAAGGGGGATTGTGGATAGGGGTTTGCCTCAGTCAAACCTTGGTTGAGGAATCAACCTAGAAAGAAAGTAATTGCAAATGCTTGAATGTAAACAATGGAGATGTATACCTTGTAGATCTGCAGCTTGTTGATGATGATTGCTTTGCTTCTTGAATGTAACCACAAATGTTATATGAAATGGCATGTAACATGACAAAACCCTAACACACACACATGCTTGCAAATGAATGTTGTAATGTTGCTCCAATGGATAAATGAAGAAGACTTGAATGCTTGAATACTTGATGATGACCTTGAAATCTTGTATCTTCTCCTTATGCTCTCAATCTATCTTTTCGTTGTTCATCCATCTCTAAATGAGGGTATTTAAATCCCTTTTATACATGCCTCAAGGACTAACTTTCAACCACCGAAGGCCGACAAAGAGGAATAACAAACCTCGAAGACAAGAAATGCATAGGAGATCGAGCAGACAGAACATAGGACCACCCTAAGGGGTGAGGACAGGGGCGCCATGCCCTTTTCCTAGGGGGACATGGGGGTCATGCCACTGTCCTGCCCTATTTTGGGGCCCAGACAGGGTCTAAAGCAGACACAAGACATGAATGGGGAAGAGTAAAGAGTTGGAAATGCAGAAATAGGTTCCGGTTAGGGAAGGAGATGTTGTCGCCAAGGGTAGGACCCCAAATGTAGTTAAAATTGCAGAGGTCGCAATTTTATGACACTACACTTTCCATCATATTTTGGTGGGGTAAAACGAGGTTTAGTATTTTCCCTACTCAAAACCCTCAAAAACCTTTCTTCATCAAGATCAAATGTCGGTGGGTTTACTTGTTCTATCAGGGCTTCTTCTCCTTCATCTTCACTCACATCTTCAATATGTCGGCCTCTTCTCCGGGCTGTCTCAATGACTTCCAACTGGGCTGCAATTCCTCACAACATTTCTATCATAGCAGGGTTTGCATTCCCACGTGCTTCAACATTCCTATTTCCTCTTTGCACCATCTTCATGCTAGTCCTCTACAGTTGCAGTTCAGATCCACAGTTTGCCACCCTACAACAAAATTTCTCAGGACAATGCAATCTCTGAAATGAAAGCTCCCTTTGATACCACTTGGTGCAGTCAACAGTTAGGAAGAACCTCAAAGAGATCAGTCTGGACCAGTCAGCAAGAGTAAACACAACGAAAACACAAGGATATGATGGAGGCAATACAAAACTGAATGAATTATATCATGGAAATTGTTTACAATCAACCAATAACAACCAGCTTACAGAAACTGGCTTACTGGCCTGCTAAAACATGCTTAATTATAGAACAGGTCCCAACTGGGACCTCAAATCTTCAAATCTATCTTCTATGTTCTATCTCTTAACTGATCTACATTCTAATTCAATTACAATGATTTATACGATCCAAGGGGATCCGGTCGACCCAACAAAGGATCAAATGTCGAAGAACAAGACCTAACGTGTAAAAACAACAAGGTCGGCCTCCACCAAAGAAATTCCTCTAGAAAATCCAAAGGATGCAATGTTGATCAAAGGGAAGGTCAACCACATGCCAAGGAGCATCAAAATCAATGCTCAGGGCTCCTCAAGCTACGGAAGGGATCCGATAGATTCTGGTATATTACAAATGCAAATAGGTCTAGGCAAGTGATACTAGAAATCTGTCTCAAAAACCGGTAGCGATAACTTGCCAGAAAATGATCCAAATGGTCTGTGGTTTGGGAATAAGTTAGATGATCAAGTCCTCAAGAAAAAATCCAACTCCTTGAGATCCAGTGAGCTAATGCCAGAAAATGTAGAATGAAATGTTGAAACTGCAAAACAGAAAGAAAAATAGAAAGGGAATATTTTTGGTTGATTCAAGATTGCCAAGAACCGGGGATGCTCCTACATTACAATGAATCTATATAACACATAAACACCAATAAGAAATATAATTTAACGGAGCTTGCTAACACATCATATGCACTCTAAATTCATACATATATACTATCTTAAAATGATATACTTAAAATTTAACCTACACAATGAAATATAAGGGACACAAAGAATCATGTTCCCGCCATTAGCGAAGTTAGTCTAGAGTAGATAAAGGTAGAGTTGAAGATAAGGGGGAGGAAGACAGAGAAATAGATAGAGAGAAGTAGAGGTAGAGAGAAAGAGATAGATAAATATATAGGGAGTGGGAGAGGTAGAGAGGAAGAGATAGATAAATATAGAGGGAGAGGGAGGGGGGAGGGCAAAATAGAGATATATGTGACACTATAATAGTGGATAGAGATATGAGGATCTAACACTCAATAATTAAAAGTTAAACTCAAATGCAAAAAATAAAAAAAAGTTGAACCTACTTTAAATTAAATACTAGAAATAAAATTAAACTATATAAAAAATCTTAGTGCTAAAATTTTAATTCTTACATTAAAAGTTGCAAATAAAATCAAACTTAGCAAGTTAAAAATAAAATAAACCTATAAAAAATTAAAAAAGTGAATTCGTAATTCTTTTAAATTTAAAATTTACAAAAAGTAAATAAATATCTATATTTGACATAAGAAAAAAGATAACATGAACAAATGAATATTAAAAAGTAATAATGTAAAATTGTCTTATTATTAGTTCATAATCTTGATTGTGTAAAATTATAGTGGAAAAATAACCAAGAAAGGAATCTAGACAATGAAACAAAAGTAAACTCAATAAATAATAAAAGTGTGCAATAAGTTAAAAATTGGAAATCAAATTTAAAAACTAATCAAATTCTTTACAATGATGATGATAATACAAATGTTGTGAAAACTAATAATGTTAATATTGACATAATTTAAGAACAAAAAGCTAAGATAATACTGATGATATTCAAGTGGAAAAGTTAAAAAATATTTCTTACATTAAAATTATTTACTAAACACATGAGAAATCAATACAAAGTGATGTGAAATAGTTTAAAATGTTGAGGAAAATAATGGTTTGTTCAACATAGTGCAATTATTTGCATTTTTTTTTTTTTTAATTAAGTGAAATAGATTATATGTATTAGTTATTACAATTATATGAATTAGAATTCTAAATACAAGTTTTTTTTTGTATTAGTAAAATTTATATTTCATATTAAGTATATTAGAGCTGGTTGGATATGATGAGTTGTGTAATATGTATGGGAAGTTATATTCATGTTTAACTTTACAAAAGAAATTCAATTGTATATTTAAAAAAAAAAATTATGGATCATTATCTAGTTTTATTATAAGAAAAAAGTTATTTATATTAATCTAGACTAAAAAGATAAATAAAGATAACTATCTAATAATTGAGCTAGTATAAGTGATTGGAATATTTTGTCATTGTTGAAAGATTAGTTATTTTAGTTTGATGAATGTTTCAAACTCCAAATTAAAATCATGAATCAAATTTAATAAAAAATATACTTCTTATTCATATTTAATTATATTAATTTTTTTTTCCAAAAACAAACTAATTCTAAATAGGAATAACATAACTAATCTTTAAACCAAACTTGGTTTAACCCCAACTATAAGTTGCATGTATCTCAAAATGCATTCTTCTACAATTTACACATGCTTTATCCTTATCTAGACTTAAGCATGGATACAAAATTATGAATAAGTTATCTACAACTAGACACTATTTATGACACAAATTTAAATATTTACATTTTTAATCTTTCAAAAAAATGAAAAGAAAATATTCACAATAGTTAGTATAGACTAATCTAATAAAATGTATACATATTAACAAAAATCAATTTAAATTATTCTAATAATAATTAAACAATAATTATCAAATTAAAAAATTTCATAAAATAAAAAACTAAAGTACTTTAAACCTAATGTGAAAGGAACCTCCAATAATAACAAGAGTTGTGATACAACTAGAGTCCCTGCCATTTGCTAAGAACTAGTTTTTGATTAAGGTAAAAACAGGTTTTGAAGGGGCCTCGAAACCCTTTTAACAAAAGATCCTTACGAGAGAAAAGCATTAAGAAACCAAAAGGAACATACAAAGAAAAAACCAGCAAAGCAACTAGAGAAAACTAGCAAAAAAACCCCAAAAAACCAGCGACAACCGACCAAACTAGACAAAGCACAGAAAAGGAACTATTTTATGTTTTTTAGGGCATTAGCCAAGTTACTGCTAATCCCATACAATTCTTTGATATTATCCCTAAGATTAGGGATTTCCTTAGCAGATGCCATAGATGCTTTCTTCAAGCTCACCCTAGTTCTCTTTGCCGCTCCACCAGGAGTAGACTCCCCTATCCCAGCCTCAATAGCATCTTCATCAATGTCGAGGTCCACCACCGGTTTGGGAGAACTAAAGCTTTCAAGGACCTTAGATATTTTCTCTAGGTTCTTTGTAACAACGGTCAAGATGTTCGGGATCATTCCCAACAGGTTTTTCATTACCGCTTTACCTTCTTCCAGATTGTCAATCTGAGCTTCCATTTTCCTTTCTTTTTCCTCCATATCCTGCTTCCATTACTTCTGGTTCATATCATCTTCCTTCCTTTTCTCATCCATCTGCTTACCATTTTTTTTCCATATTCTTCAAAAATTCATAAGTCCACCTATCGAAACCCAATCTAGCCTCAGTAAGGTTTTTGAGGTTATCTAGGAATAACCCTTCTCCAACACCCTCCTTATCCTTACTCAGACTATCCTTAGTCGTTTCCTTCTCGGGTTCCTTATTCTTCTCCCTCTCAGAATCCATTTATTTTTCCTCATTAACCTTATCATCCTTCTTTGCCATGGGTTGGCTGTTGACATTGCCAAGGCTAGCACTGTGAGTTGGGCTATCTTGGTCTGACACGTCCTCAGTTTCATCTTCCTTGGCTCCCACATCCTCATCATTCCAGCTTTCCTCACCTCCAGACTCATCTGTATCCATTTCACTGCCATCTTTTCCGGTTTCCTTTGTGTTCTTCTTGTCCTCTTGGGTATTCATGCCAGTAGCACTCTTGCTCTTTTTGGACTCTTCCTTGCTAGGTCCACCTTCCTCTAGCTTTCTCTTACCTTTCCCTAGAGAAGTAGGCAGTCTCTTGTTTTCTTGAATGGCGAGGATTTTGCAGCGCTCATAAATGAGCAGGATGAGGACAATGAAGCACCGGGTTCGAAGGATTCTTGTTGTGTTTGTTGAGAGACCTCGACAAAGACCTGAAGAGGTAGTAGGGCAGGGAAACCCTTTTCTCGTGCCTAAAGTGGTTTAATAGTACAAAATGGTAAGTATGGGCCCTAGTAAAACAACCCTCCTCTATTATGTATTCCATGATAGCATTCAACACACAGCCCCAATTTTTTTTAATGTTGGAGGCATCATAATAACCCCCCGTGGCTTTGCCTATTTTAGCCCTCTCCTTCTCCTTACGCGGGAAAAGTTTAACCGTGTTATTGGAAACTTTAAGATCTCTTAAAAAATTGAGACCTGAGTGGGGCATACCTGTTACAGTCGCAATGAGGCCCACGTCCAATTTGAACCTCACACCATGGATTTTAAAAGACCCATTACTCCAATTTTCAATTATTTTGGAGACTGCAAGATTAACCCTGTCTTTATCGTAATCAACCAGCTTCTCCATAAAATTTGCCAGGGACCCTTTTTCCATCTTCGTCCATACTTTTGGCATTTCCTTCCATCTGGATATGTTATCTGGTTCCTCCCTCCTTAGATCCCCTCCCATATTCAATTTCAAAATGTAACCTCTGTTCTTCTGCAAACTCAAAGCTTCTTTCCCGTTGTCTCTCAAAATTTTGAAAATATTAACCCACAAAGTGTGCGGAGGATTAATATCTTTGATTACGATCCTTCCACTTTTCCATGTAATCATTACCTTTCTATAAATGCATAAATTACTCATTTCAACTATCATAATTGTGCGGTCCTTCTTTCCCCGTGAATCTATCCTTTCTTAGGAGATCTTTAATACTAAAATTAAAATTATCTTCCCCATGCCAAATGGTTTGAGCTTCGGAATTAACACCTAGGTTCGCTAGGCCATCCGCAACCAAATTTTTTTCTCTAAAGGCATGTTCAATTATTATAACTTTAAAGTTAGCGATAATTTCTCTAGCTTTAAAAATTATGTTTTCTATAGACCATGAAGGCTTGATTTCCCCCTTCAAGCACTTGATAATATTTAGAGAGTCTCCCTCCAGCCATAAGTTGTCATGATTTAGGTTCTTAGCAATTATCAAGGTATTCAGAGTTGTTGAAGCTTCAACATAATGACTAGTTTGACTACCCAGAGGACTAGCGACCGCCACTAGGCAACTTCCAGCAAAATTCCTGACAATGCCACCATAACCATCTTTACCCAGATTCCCCTTTGACGCCCCATCAAAGTTGGCCTTTATCCATCCCTAAAGAGGAAAGCACCACACTAGACCTTCCCTACCCTTCTCCTTACTGGATTTGGTGATAGAAAGATTCCATCTATCATTAAAGTCTTCTTTAGCTGCTAAACCATGATCAGTACCATTGAGACATTTGAATATACCTCTATATATTTGATCTACCACAACTTCAGGGTTAGCACTTTTATCCCTAAAGATCCTATTATTGCGCTCCTTCCAGATGTTCCAGATAACATTAGGGAAAGTAAGTTTCCAAAGCTCCACAATCTTAGGGTTGGAATCGGGACAATATCATTGCTACCAGGACTCTCCTAGAGAGTTCGGGAAAACCCAGCTCAACTTCCAACTACTAAAAATAATTTTCCAAATTTCCTGGCTAAAAGTACACTGGTGGAGAATGTGGCAAGCAGACTCTTCTTCCCTGCAACAAAGAGAACACCTGTTAGGAAAAACAAATCCCCTCTTTTGAAGGTTGTCCAAAGTCAACACCTCATTTTGGATAAAGATCCAAAAAATGATATTAACTTTAGGAGTTAATTTCTTATTCCACACTTTAGCCCAAATTGGAATCTCTTCCATAACTTTGTTGTGGATAGCCACATCCAATGACACAAAGTAATTCCCATCTGAGGTCTCCCTCCAAATCAAATTATCCTCTTTGTTGTCCCTCAAAATTTTAGAAGAAAGCAAAATCTCAAGAAACTTTAAACCCGGACAATGCTGGCTAAACTCAATCCAATTCCCATTTCTCCAGTAGTCTCTAACCAAACCCCCATGCCTATTTTTGAACCAATCTTTCCAATCATTAAGAATTGGAATTTCCTCCAAAGGTTTATCCATAAGCCATGTGTCTTCCCAAAATCTTATACCTCTTCCATTCCCCAATTTCCACATTCTACCAGCAGCAACCCAACTTTTAACCGATTGAACTGCATTCCAAATTGCAGAGCCTTCAACCATAAAAGATTTATCCATAAATTCTTCCTCAGAAGGTTGCATATGAAGATATTTCTTTTTCTAGATTAAATTCCACTCTCTTTCCTCCCCTTTCATTCTCCAGATTTGTTTTGCTAATAAGGCATTATTCATAGAGCTGATATTCCTTAAACCCAACCCCCCAGAGGCCTTGGGAGAACAAATTTTGTTCCAAGCTATAAGGGGAATTATATTCTTCTCTTCCACTCCCGACCAAAGAAATTTTTTTTGGATTCTTTCAATTGCCTCCGCAAACTTTCTAAAGATTTTAAACAGACTAAGGGCATAAATAGGCAAGTTTTGGAGAGTAGCTTTAAGCAGTGTCACCTTACCTGCTTGACTAAGGATAGCCCCTTTCCAACTTGCCAGTTTAGAGTTGAATCTGTCAACCAGCTTAACTTCTCCCAGGAGGTTGCTAAAATAATCCAGAGCTTCCTTTCTTATATCATTATCATCCGTTAAAATCCCCCTATTACAGGATAACCTGGAAATCTTGTTTACCGCCCTGTGCTTAAGAGCAGTTAAGTGAAAAAACCGGGTATTTTTATCACCTTCCTTCAAATACAAGGCTCTAGATCTTTGTCTCTAGAATGTCTCTTCATTAGAAATAATAGTGTGGTATTTAGACAACAAACCATTTTCAACAGATCTCAAATCTTCTAAAAGCCCGTCCTCTTGGATTTTATCTTGGACTTCCTTTATTTCAGCCTTAAATTTGAGCTTTACTTTTGAAGATATCCCCAAATGTCTCTTTGTTCCAAATTTTGATTTTAGCCTTTATAAAATTGAGCTTTTTGGCTATTCTAAATAAAGTCGTTCCCTCAACCTCAGAGCTCCACCAATCAGCAACACAAACTTCCAGAGACGGATGGGATAATCATGCTTTTTCAAATCTAAAAGGGAAATTTCTCTTAGTAGAAAAAGAATTGGCAGTAAAAGAAAAAGGATAATGATCAGAACTAATCTTAATAATAGAAGCCAAAGAACAACTATACTTAGATAACCACTCAGGGGAAATCAAGGTTCTATCTAACCTTACTTGGATAAGATCAGCTTCAGTTCTTCTATTAGTCCAGGTATAGTTGATCCCTTGGAGATCCACATCCATAAGAGCTTGATAATTGATAAAATCCATAAGATCTTATTTACCATCAAGCTGCAAGGGGAGGCCTCCCATCTTCTCATCTTCTTTAAGCGGAGTATTAAAATCTCCCATTATCATCCAGCTTTTATTAGCAAAATTTAGTCTATCTTCTGCAAGGCTTCTCCAATATTTAAATATTCTAGCTTTGGTATTAGGCGCATAGACATTAGTAATAACCCAACCAAAGTTATCCTTAATATGCTCGAGCAACACAGAAGTCCTATCGACTTCTGAAATGATTTCCTTACCTTTAATAGTTTTTTGGTTCCGAAAAATCGTTGTTCCTCCAGAAGCACCCTCCGAACTAGTTCCTATAACTCCATTATTTTTAAATATTCTAATCCTTTCCACTTTAGCCTTACACATCTTAGTCTCCTGAACAAGGACCACATCCAGTTTATGATCTCTTATAATATTACGTAACGCATCTTGCTTATGAGGGGCATTCAACCCTCTTATATTCCAAGAAATTATCTTCATACTTTAACTGGAGATAGAGTTGATTCAATGGAGCTTTGTGTTCCATCAACATGGTTCTTCCAACTTTCCTCTTCCCTTTGATTTTTTAGAGAAGGTCTCCCCTGCTTTTTGTTGTGGCTTCCAACATCTGCATTTTTCTTAGTCTTGCTTCTAGTTGAGATACCTCCATTGGGTCCTTCCTTCTTCAATTTTCCCTCTTTAGTACTGAGAATCCTAAGATTTCCCTCCAAAGCCAACATTTCCACACTATTAGATGGGGTTTTGCATTGAAGTGGCTTAGGGCTTCCATTGGTTAATAACATAAAAGGCTCAAAATTAGAGATGTTGAAGTCATGAGCTTCATTGAAGTCTTCCCCGATAGCTTTTGAATGAGATGAAGTAGAAGCATCATCATTGGAACTCTCCTCTACTTTATCCTAACTGACAGGCCCTACCTTCTGGTTCTCTTGATCATGTTTATGCACATTTGCCTCTATCCTTTTCTCTTCTTCTTTGGTGCTTTCTATTTGATTATTAGAACAGGCAAAAACAAGTTTATCATTATTATTATTCACATCCTTCTTCTCCTCATTTTCTAGCTCAATCGCTTCCTTATCAGGAACACACTCTACTAGGGGGTCTTCTCTCTTATCTTTTGTTTGCCATTTCTGCTTCAGTCTGCTATCACTCTTGCTATTCTTACTCTTCTTAAGTGGACAAGATTTTGCCCAATGACCTGACTTTTTGCAATGAAAATAGGCAAACGGGAGCGATTCATATTCAATCACTTGGGTCCATTTCCCCAATTTAGATATAATCTCAATAGTTTGGGGCATATCCGTCATTTGATTAACATTAACACGGATATGGGCAAAAACCAACCTTGATTTAGCAACAATCATTAGATCGATCGAGACGAGTTCTCCAAAAGAACTCGCTATCCCCTTGAAGACTTCCTCATTCCAAAATTCCAACGGGAGGCCTAGAAGTTGCGTCCACACAGGCGCTGACACAAAAAAGGACTCATCAAGAGAAAGGTTTGGAGCCCATTTCTGTAAAGCCAAAGTTTACTTTCCAAACATCCATGGTCCTTCACATAGAGCTTTATTCATATCTTCTTCAGAATTGAAAGCAAAGGAAAAAAAACCCCTAGGAAAAGCCGCCACATCCACTTGACCCTTGAGAACCCATTTTCTCCTTATAAAATTCCTAACAACATCAATGTTAGGCCTGAAACTAGCAGACCTTCCAACTAAGGTCATAGCTAATCCAGAGACAGTGATATCAACCAGCTTATCTAAAACAGAGATTGCAACAACCCCTGTCGCAGGATCAGATATATTTTTAACTTATGGTAGCCCTGATTTAACCAGCGGCTTCACTCCAAAAAGCAAAGACCATTTTTTTTCCTTACCTCTATCATGTGGGTCCCCGATTTTTGCTAAAAACTAGTTAGTTATTGTTTTTTGTGAGAATAATGAATTGCTTCATGTTTAGATTTCATAAGGAACTTAGCAATTGATGTTATGTGGTTTGTGATGGTTTTTTAGGTATTTATGTTCTAACAAGAATTAAGGAGATGATAATGTGTTTGAAAAGCTATTATAATATCACATATAGAATCGAGATGTACATTATTGCAATCGACCATCTTGAGCTCAAGCTAATTTACGAGAGGATGGAGTATTAAGAAAGGTAGGACTTATTACCCACATAATCGACATTTATAACAAATAGAAAAGACCAATCGTGAGAAGTTATCATTCATCTCCATGATGTCCTTAATAGGCACTACTTATTAAAAATTTGTGATGAAAACATGTGCTAGATTTATATAAGCATAGAGTAAACAAATGAGTTAAACCATTATCATGGTCAAGCTTCTAAAGATTGCATAATTGTACCAATAAGTCTTACAAAATAGAACTATTTTAATAATTTATTTATTTTATGTGCTTAAGAGTTATTTAATTTTATTTATACAATTTAATAAAAAGTTAGTTTTATTTATTTATATAATACTTATTTTTCCCTTAAGAACTAATGTGTACTTTTAGTTTTTTTAAAAAAAATATGTTTACTATGCTTTAATTGTTTAAATTCTTGTTTACATATGTTCCATAGAAAATTTATAATGATTTCACTATAAGAACGCCTATAACATAATACCTACTTGTAAAATTAATGTTTAAAATTTAGAATTAAAAATGGAGAGTCAAATTTGGTCGTTAAGGGGCAAAATTGTGTTCAAACTACTAATGTGTGTCTTTCTAGTGAGGAGTGGGAGAGGCCTTTTGAGGGGTGGTGGAAATTTGTTTTTGATGGTGCTTCTAAAGGTAATCATGGACCATTTGGGGCAGGGGTCATTGTACAGGATTGGAAGGGAGAGGTGGTAGCTTTAGGTGCTCAAAATCTTGATGAAGGTACAAATAATATAGCCGACGCGTCAACGATATTGTTAGCAGTTATAATTGGTAAGAAGTTGGGTGTCAGAAATTACATCTAGAGGGGGATTCCTTGATTGTCATTCAAGATATTATGAAGGGAAGTATAGAGATGTGGCACTTGAAAAATTGGATTCATAGTATAATTGAAGAGCTTAAATTTTTTGATGACTACCAAGTAAGTCATGTAAGGCAAGTAGGAAATGTGGAAGTTGATATCCTTTCTCAATGGACTTTGTCCTTTAATACAATTGGAGATTTAAAAATTGAAGATTTTTGGCAGGTTTAATTTGAAGAGGAGTAAGGACTCTACTATATAATGATTTTATTACATGGGACAAGTACAAAGAACAGAGTTGAGGTGGTAAGAGGCGGTGGGAATTTAAAACTTGGAGATGCGTTAATTTTGGTTGCCGAGCAGATAGAACATGCAATTAAGTTAATGCCCCATCTTCCATCGAGGCTTCATTGTGAAAAAAGTCAATCTTTTTGCAGAGGGTTTTTGTAGGGGCAAATTTTAGTAGAGTAGTGTGTGGTGGTAGAGAGGTGCAAGGAGTAGAAATGGAAGCTAATTTCACATTGAGAAGCAAGAAGTAGTTATGTCCTTTCTACGGGGACTTAACAATTAAAAGGCTTAGGGGAATGTTCAGGTTTTTGGATGAATTGCTTCCACAATGTGTGGCCATCATTGTGGGTGGTGCTTTTAACCTGGTTAAGCATAGATATAAGGCGAGAATGGACATTTACTCATTGATAATGGCATGGGGATTGGAAGTGGGGGAGAACACAAGCACAATGAGGTGGGTCATGGAGATGATAATCCATGAGGATTTTTTGGAAAGGATGGAATCATTTCTAGAGTGGGCAGTATTAGGTGTAGGATTTGATGTGCGAGAAAGAATGGAGGCAGATGTGTGCAATAACCAGACAGGTTTGATTCTATTTCTAAGGCAGTCAAGAGGTCTGTGTCAGGTGCACTGTAGAGTAGAGGCTAAATATGGTTGGGAAGCCTTAAAAATCGTGGTGGAAATCAAAGAATTGGATGTAGTTATAGAAATTGCTAAAGCCTAAGTGGAGGGTACTGCGAGGAGAGTGCTACATCCGAGGAAGACAAGGGAGACAAAGGAGAGAAAATTTAAGGAAGATTGTAGTCTGTGAGGCAAATGAAGACAGTGAGTTGATGAACCTATAGTTAGTTAGGTTAATTTTGTCTATAGTGGGTACCCACTTTTCTGTTAACTTCCTAAATTGGCAGGCTAGAGGTGGATTGGGGTAGTTCGATTTTTGATAACGTAGTTGTCATTTTCATATGGGAGCATTTTTTAATGACTTGTCTTAGGTGTGGGGGTTGTCTTTTTTTGGGTAATATGTGAACATTTATGGAAGATACTATTATGCTTTTGTATGACTATCTTTGAATATTAATAAAATAAAAATTATTGCCAAGCAAAAAAAAATGGAGAGTCAAATTTACAATAAATGCATATAATTATTCACATATTTACTGATTCATAAGACCAACTCTTGTCCAAATTTTAAAATAATCAAAATTAAAACGAATATTTTAAAAAATTACAATAAAAGTAGACAATAAAATTAAAGTTAAAAAATTGTAATAAAAAATGGACTTTAAATTTATAATAGAAAAATGGACCATGAAATGTATATTTAAAAATGCACAATAGAAAATGGAATGTAAAATTTACATTAAACAAGTATTTACATATTAAAAAGTGGACTATAAAAATTTAATATGATAACAAATTTTAATTCTATACAATTAAATTAATTTAAAATGCAACATTACATAAATAATTCAAAGATACAATTATAAAATTATGAACAAAATAATGAATGCTTCTACATCAACTATGAGAATTAAATACACTACTTTACTATAATTTATTTCTCATATATTTATTTAAGTTTGCATCTATTGTCAATGGGCCCTTAGTCTACTGTGAAGTTGAAAACCTTCTTAAATATTTTTTTTAAAAATTAAATTACTTAATTTTGATTTCCTAATAATACATAAAATAATCTTATAATAATCCAATAAAATTAATCTTAATATCCTACACAAAAAATTAAAAATTATTTTCTTAAAATAAATGTGTAAATTTACATGAAATGGAGAACATGAAATACACTGACGAGGAGGAAAAAATAAAAATTTTCTTACGATAATATAAATTTTGGTCCAAATTTAAAGTTAATAATAATATTTCAAATGCACCTAAATGCAAATGCAAAGCACAAAAAGAAAAAAAACATTAAAAAATTCTTACAGCCGTAAAAAATACACCCTGTATTGTACGATTTAATTATTAACTAAATGCACCACAAAGAAAGCATTAGAGACATGTGGATGGTTACCTGTGCGCACCAAGAATAATGTATGGGTAAAACATTAGGTTAGAATTATATTATAGTGGCTTGCCACTTTTATCCCTAAAAATTAAAAAAATCTTTTTATTTTACAATTATAAATAGAAAAATCTAATAAACCCCAACAAAATATAACAGATCAATTAGAAAACAAGAAAAAATAGATTTAAAAAATATTAGAAACTCAAACTTTAATTTTAGTTGATATATTATGTAATACACAAATTTTTAGGCAAAAGTATTTGGAAAAAGCAATACAATGAAAACAATAGTCCCTGCCTATATAGTAGGGATTAATAAGAAACAAAAATATAGATATCTCAAACCTAATCAATCTATAAATTTATTAAATGTCAATTCATGTAAGAGATGATTTCAAATATAGTAAATATTCAAAAACTTCATCGGCAATCTCATATTTTTTTAAATCTTCCATGTGAGATTATTCGCTCACATTAGGGGAAGAGCACCATAGTTGAGCACCCTAATTTCGCGCTTCTCAAAATCTTACGTGGAAATTTCAAATCACTCCCAATTTTTTACAGTAGCTTACTTGGCAAATCCCCTGCTTATAACTAAGCTTTCAGCACCACATCATCAAGTATGGTGCCACATCAACATGTTTTTTGCCAAGGTGTTCAAAACAGCCCCCCAAAAAAGTGAGACCAATAGGCGTGCAAAAGAGGCCCCAATAATTGTGCAGCTAATATGGCATCACCTGATTGGTTACTTTTTACAATATTAGTACATTTCCTAGCAACTATTGGTACATTTCCTAACAAAAATTGATATTTTATGTTTCAAACAATAGGTTTTATTTATTCAATTTTTGGAACAAAAGGTATCAACAACCCTCACAACAATTGGTACATGCTCAACTACTGATGCTCTTCCCCTAAGTCAACAAAGATAATTTTTTTAAAAAAATCAGCAAAAGAGTAGCATGGATGCGTGTGCAACAACTCCTACTCCTATATGTTACATCAACTTTAAATAAGATTAATTATTTCATAATTTTGCCCCATGTAAATCTTCAATAAAACTGCAATAAAATTACAGTTCGTACATATGAAAGCAGAGGGAAGTAATGTTGGCATCATTAGTAGTAATATTTTATTCAACAAAGTAATAGCAAGATTTTATTATATTTGTGGTTGTCAATAGAAAAAAAATGAATTTTTCACTTGTTGTAATCAATAGGAACACAAAAAAATGATAATTTTAAATCATTTAAAATAATGATTAAAGAAAAACTATAAAAAATTTGTTTAAATTTTTTAATTCTCTATCATGATTGGTTAAACTAATTAAAAGTTAGAAATGAATGAATACAATAGTATCCTGCATTAACATGAACTAATAATAAACTCGAACAATAAGAAGTTCAAAGAACCACCCATTATTACCCATCAATTAATTACTAAAATTGGGTTTTTAAACCAATGTGCTCATTTGTAAATTCATATTAAACACCATTAACCCATTCAATGTTAGGTTCCCGATGCTGACTTGCTTCCAAGACAATCAATTCGTCTACTACTACTTGAATTCACCCCTAATGATAGATTCACATCCATTTCTAAATGCAAAAGCAAAGATTTCAGAATTATAGGCAAATGGGTTATAGTATGTAAATGTGGAGAAAAAGATTGGAATAATAAAAAAGGAATAGTTTGGCTTCAAATGTTGATAGATTGTGATGAATAGGAAAAGGGAAAAGGCATGGAATTTTTATTGAGGCAATTATATTATAATTTGAAGAAAAGGTAATATGTGGATTTGATATATGGAACATTTGACATTCAAAAGGGAAAAATGGTTCCATCTTGGTACAATGAAATGCTTGATGCTTGAGGTATAGAAATTTTGAAGAGATTTCTTTTGGCGTAGGAATTTTGCGGTGTCATATCTTTTGATTTGGTTGTTCGTTTGAGCTGAAATTTAATGTGGAGGTGTATCGTGAGGAGTTGTTTGGCTTGTCGCAAAACCTAGTTCGGTAGGACCTCGGTTTGATCAAATTTTCGGGGCTAGAATCCTTCATTTGAGGCCTCAAAATTGGCTTTTAGTGTTTTTTTTTCGGATTTTTAGAAAATTGTTTTTTTTAGTTTTTTCTGAACTCATAATCTTTCTAGGGTTAGAAGGTTGGCAATTTGTGCCAAATAATGTTATTTAGATTTCTAGAAGATTTCATGATTTTAGGGATAGATTCGAAAATTTTCATAAATGGCAAATTTTGGATTTTATAAAAAAACTACCCAAATTAACTGTCTCAAACATTAATACTTAAAGGAGCAAGAATACATAGACCACCTAGGGGTAGTTAATTTGTTCTTGTTAAATCGTTAAAAGACTTGTTTAATTAGTTGCACTCCGTAACTAAGTTATGTTTCATTTTCCAAAAGACATGATGTAATTCCTTTTGATGCTTCTGGATTTGATTGTGTGAAAATGTTCACACAATCAAATCGAGAAGCATCAAAAGGTATTATAGCATGAATTGTGAAAATCTAATAGCATTAAGACATTATGCTTCAAGTTTGTTTGACCTTTCTTTATAAAAGGAAGATCATTTGTTTCATGTGAACATACATAGATATATAAAATAAAAACACTTATATACTTTTGCAATCAATATATCAGTTGGCCTTTGTCTTTGATATGATGTACCGAATATTGTGGATTCTTGTTCTATTCAGCTTGTTGTTTTGATTAAAGTAATCAAATATTGTTCAAATATTTCTTATGCATTGTGGTTATTTCGTTATTTCAATCTACTATATCAAGGATTGTGTAGATTGATCAAGGGAGTTTTTGCATTCTTGAATGATTATTGTATTTGCTTCTTTCAAGGAAAGATTAAATTCACATGTGATAATCATTGTAACGAAATTAAATCACAAAGTATAAAGGAAACAAACAATTGACAACTTCACATTACGTGTGGAAGTAAAAATTGTCCAATAAGAAGAAATTAGAGGGTGAATTCACTTGACTCTGCAACCAGTAATTGAGAAGGCATTGGTCAAAATTACATATTCAGAATTTAATAAAGCTATTTGTTTGCTCTTATTGAAGTAAGATTAGGAATAGAGAGACAATGTCATTCTAACTTTCATGCCAATGAAAGAGTGATCTAAGATAGGAATATTGTAACATAATCTGCCTAAATATTACTAGCTAATTATAACACATATAGTAAAAAGTTGGTAATAAGGTATACCCACCTTGATTTGGCAAAGTCGGAAGAGAAGTAAATTTAGATCAATTTGATCATTCTGTTAGTTGGCCAAAATTGATTGCCCAACTTGATTATAGAGCTTGGCGTCCTTTTAGAGTTTGACAACCTGCAAGTTTGAGCTCCAATAGGTAGGGGGATACTCCTATTTTTTTATTTTAACTCTCCACTATGCTCATCCAAAACATCATTGCCACTCGAGGATAGAGAAATGTTATAGAGTGGGTTCATTGAGCTATTAAGTTTCTTCTTCAAGATGCTAGAATGGACCTTGAGAGGTTTTTTTATGGTGGGGATGGAGCTTCCAGGAGAAACAAAGAACCTTCTTTTATAATGAATTAAGTCTAAGCATCTACTTGTTTTTGTTCCATAGATAGTTGGTGGTGACTTTATTTTTTGTATACAAGCATTTTTTTTTGTAATGGTTTCTTTGTCTAGAATAGGTAAGGAGAACGATAGTATAAGTAGAATGATTGCGTTGGTAGTGATTCTTAGGGTTGATAATCTCTAAAGATTTGTCATGGTTGAATAATTGCAAAGACCACGTAAGTTTCTCAATTTCAAAAATTAAAGCGAATGTGAAGCACATGTATCCCTCACTTTATGTATTAAAAATTATTATGTAGTTAATTTCAAATATCAATAAAACATATTTTTAATGTTAATTTTAAATATTTGTTAATGTTTTAACTATTAAATAAATATGTTTTAATCTTTCTTTCACTTAAATGTGTATAATCACTTAATTGACCTAAATTTAGGTGTACAAAGAATAACAAAAAAATTGTTATGAAAATTATTTATTAAAAACATATCATTTAAGTAATAAATAGACATATAAATCATGGGATATTTGGTAAACATCTTTATTGCATTAGACATGAATAAATTTGAATTTAGCAACACTAAAAAAAAATTAAACTTTGTTTCACTTAAATATGTGTAATTATTTAGTTGAGCTAAATTTAGATGTACAATGAACAACAAACATATTGCTATTAAAATAGATATTAAAAATATATCATTTAAGTAATAAATAGACTTATGTATATGTCATGTGATATGTGGCACACATTTTTATTACACTAGGCATGAATAAAAATGAATTAAGAAAAAATAAAATACTTTAAATGTTCTCATTTAAGTGTGTGTAGTTATTTAATTGAGCTAAATTTAGGTATATAAGGAAAAACATTTTTTTTTTATGTTAGAATAGTTTTATTTATAATATATAAGTAGATACATACATTTTATTTTATCTATATCAAGTTTTAAATTTTTTTGAGTTGGGGCGACTCATGTAATTCAGTGGTAAAAACAAGATTCAAATCCCTTCGATCAAAAAATAAATAAAAAATTATTTGAGTTGTTTTCTATATTTTTAGTTTGGTTCACTATTTAAAGTTTATATATTCAGTCAATTTGTGCCCATCAAATTTTCAACAATCATTAACAAACTAATAATATCTCAAATTAACAAATCATAATATTTCCTTTTATACTCATAATTAGAAAAAAAAAATGATTAACTTTAAAATTCAAATTTAAAAAAATAATAAGTATTTCTTGTCATTTAATATATATCTTTGTTTTGCATACTACATTTTTTGGAAATATCATAGTTATCATTAAATATTAATATTTTGATATTTAAATGATTGTCAAATTTAAGATAAAAGATAAGAGTTTTTTTTGTTAGCATGCTCATGCCTTTACACTTCACCCTTTGCTGCCATTGTAGAATGGCTCTCAACATTAAATAAAAATATGTCATTTAATTAATAAATAGACTTACATATAAAACATGGGATATGTGGTACACATCCTTATTGCATTGGGCACTAATAAATAAGTATTGAGAAAAAAAATATACTCTAATATTTATTTCACTTAAATGTATAGTATCACATTAAAAAATAAAAATCATAACATTAATAAATAAGGTGTACAATGAACAAAAATATTTCTATAAAAAATACTTATTAAAAATATATCATCTCAGTGGTAAATGGACTTACATGTAAGCCATTGAATATGTGGTACCCATATTTATTACATTGAACATGAATAAACTTGAATTGAGAAATTCATACTTCCTATGAATATAGGTTCTAGGTAGGAGTTGAGGGACATGCCTTATAAGGCTCTTACAATTTATATTACCATCTAATCTTTTGAATATGTGAATTTATAGGTGATATACAAGCCAAGAGAGAAAGCAACAATGCTAGCTACAATCGTCGGCTCACGTCTAGATGAAATGAATTGAGAAACATAGGTACAAGCTTTCAAAATAGATTGCTTCTCTTTCTCCCATTTATCCGCTTTCATTTGTGAGCAATCAAAACTATCACCTGCTTTCTTGGCCTTTGGACTTGATACTTTTTCTTCTTGCTTTTGATCTTGATGAGGAGTACTCTCAACTATTGGATTTTTATCCAAATTTTGTTCATGTTGATCACCAACCTTCATCTTAGCTTCTTCTCTCTTTGAATCAAATGAATCAAATTGATTTGGGAGGGTATTGGAATCAAATAGTTTCTCTTCATCCAATAATGATGGGTGTTTGGCTAACTCTTCCAGCTTATTGGAAGCTTCTGATTGTATCTCTGTTTGTATTGTTTCTTGAGTTGTGTTAGAGCTTACAACTTTTGGAGTTCCAACCTTCTCATCATCTGGTTGAGCTGAAATAAACTTTGTAGCTTCTGGAGTTTGAACCTTCTCATCTCTTGGAATTTGATTTGGTTTATTATTTGACACTTTTTCATCTTGAGTTGCACTAGACTTTGCAACATCTATAGTTTCAACTATCTCATCTCTTAGACTTTGATCAAGTTTATTGCTTAATGCTTTTTCATCTGGGGTTGTAGTAGACTTTGCACCTCCTGGAGTTTCAACCATCACATCTCTTGAAATTTGATCTAATTTATTACTTGATGATTTGTCATCTTGAGTTGTGGTAGACTTTGCACCTCCTAGATTTTCAACCTTCTCATCTCTTGGACTTTGATCTAGTTTATTACTTGAAACCTTGTCATTTTGAGTTGTGGTAGACTTTGCCCCTCCTAGAGTTTCAACCTTCTCATCTCTTGGACTTTGATCTAGTTTATTACTTGATGCTTTGTCATCCTGAGTTGCACTTGACTTTACAACTGTTGGAGTTTCAACCTTCTCATCCTTTGGAATTTGATCCATTTTATTACTTAATGCTTTTTCATCTTGAGTTGTACTAGACTTTGGGACATTTGGAGTTCCAACATTCCCATCTTTTAGAATTTGGTCTAGTTTATTGCTTGATGCCTTGTCATCCTTTTTCTCACTTGATTCTTCTATAAATTTTCCACTACTTTCACCAACTTGTGGCATGCTCTTGCTCACTTGCTCTAAGACTTCAATAGATTTGACTATTGGGGGTGCTTTCAATTTATTGAATGTAATGTACATTGTCTCGTTTTCAAATCTAGAAGTAATGCCTGAATTTTCAACATCTGTAGGAATACGGAAAACCCTTTTAAACTTAGAACAAATCTTTTGCCTAGGTTGTGATATCCCTCCTACGTACCCGTGATCCTCAATAATGTTTTCTCCACTGACTGTGAAATGTTCTCCACCATCAAAATCTACTTTTACATCTTCCTTTTTAAAACCTGCACACAAACAAATGATTATAGTTTTAAAAAAAAATTGGGGGCATCAACTCTATGTTTAATATTGAATCAATCTATGTGAGTAATATTTAAGATTGGACTAAAACTAATAAGATAAAACATTATAGTACATGTTGTGTCTATTGGTGCTCACATGAATGAAAGGGAGGTTTTAAAACTAGTCAAATCTATATTGCCATAGGAAACACTCTTTTGCTGGAACAAGCTTGCATATTTTTTTGAAAATTCTATAATGACACTAATAACAATAAATCTATAAAACACATAAACACTACTAAGAAATATAATTTAAAGGAGAATGCCAATGCATCGCCCAATAAACTTGTACTCTAAATCAATGCATATAAACTACCTCAAAATGATATAAATAAAACAGTTACTTTGTTTGGAACAAAGATTATATGATTTAAAAAAAATTCTATGATGACATTAATAGCAATAGATCTACAAAGCACTCAAACACCACTAAGAAATATAATTTAGAGAAAGATGCCAATACATCACTTAATAAAAATTGTACTTTTAATCAATGCATATAAACTGTGTAAAAATGATATAAATAAAATAGTTAAATTGAAACTTACAAAATGAAGTATAATAGACTAGGACAAGAAGTTCAATAAGACCACCTATTATTACTCATCATTCAATTGTCGCAAATTTCTCACAATTAAACTCACTTATAGTATCACCCGATTGTGAAGCTCACATAACAAACTCCCAAAACAAGAAGGTCCATAAGACCATCTATTATTACCCATCACTTAATTGCTACAAATTACTCACAATTAAACTCACTTTTGTACCACCTCATTGTGAAGCTCACATGACAAACTCGCAAAACAAGAAGGTCCATAAGGCCACTTGTTATTATCCATCACTTAATCAATACAAATTTCTCACAATTAAACTCACTTATCACACCATTGTGAAGCTCACATGACAAACTCACGAAACAAGAAATTCAATAAGGCTGCCTATTATTACCCATCACTTAATTGCTACAAATTTCTCACAATTAAACTCACTTAGGTACCACCCTATTTTAAAGCTCGCATGATAAACTCGCAAAGCAAGAAGGTCCATAAGACCACCTATCATTACCCATCACTTAATCGCTACAAATTTCTCACAATGAAACTCACTTACAATACCATCCCATTGTGAAGTTCACTGACCTCTAGACAAAAGGTTTTTAAACGAATGCTCTCTTATATTTAACTCATATCAAACATCATTCACCCATGGAACACCCCCATAATGAAGCAGTGCGAAACTACAAAAGTCTAATCTATTACCAATAAAATTTATATTTGACAATTATGTTACGAACAAAAAAACATACACAATTTAAACCAGAATCTTATAGACTTAATGATACTATAATAAAACCAGAATTTATGATGATATGCTAAGTAAATTTATGAGAGCAAGAAACAAACCTGGGAGTTCTAGCACCAGAACAGAGGCGTCAGCTGTGTTCACCCATTCAATTTCAGGCTCAAATTTGAGATCCACCACACGCTGAGTTGCTCTTCTTCTGATTGCACTTCCAGAGCGATCAGCTCTTCTTCCACTGCCTGAATTAACACCCAATGTTCGATTCACATCCATTTCTAAATGCTTTGAATACAAAACCAGAGATTACAGAATAATGGGCAATTGGGTTATAGAATGTAAAGGGATTGATTATATTGTTGGCTCTGAATGTATGATCTCTCTCTGTATATATAGGAAAATGGGATTGTGTTGAGAATCCATTTACTTGCAGAGTAAGAAAAGTTTGATACTTCGGAAAGAGTAGGAGGATGTTGAAATGTGAAGAAAAAGATTGGAATAATGAAAAAGGAATGGTTTGGCTTCAGATGTTGATATCCTGCCACGAACAGGAAAAGGGAAAAGGCGTGGACATCTGGCCGGGAGGCAAGCGTATTTCTGTATATGTTGAAGCAAGGGAAATATGCTGATTTGATAGACTCAAGCAATTACAATAAAATATTAAATGGCTCCCTCAGAGCATCTTTCTGGAAGTTTGTTTCAAAAGTGTTTTATAAAGTATTATTTGAATTTCTTTTTTCGAAATTTGATGGTGCTTAGTCAATTATTTTGTTGGGAGGATTTTCTTCGAAAGCATGTTCAAAGAATGGATCAACAAGATCCAAATATATATAGATTTATAAAGCCTAGCTATGTAGAAGCCATCATCAAGTATGGTACTTGATATATCGACAGCTTATTATTAATCTTTACTCTCTAGACTTGGGACTTTACTATGTTTGAAGAGAGAGGCTTGTGGATCCCTATCTAGTTTGAGTTATTTGGTCTCCCTTTGTCTTGGTAGCCTTTTTTAATTATATTATGGCCTCTCTATGCATGCAATTTGTGTCAAGTGTGACAATGTTTTCTTACCCTACCCATAGAAATGCATGTAGGTTGAGGTTGATCTTTGTAAAGATTTGGAGTTGGTTGATATCCAAATCGGTCAAATGAGTCACATCCAAAGGGTGAAGTACCTTAATTTGCATAACATTTGTTATAGGTGAATTCTCTAAACACATGGTCGAGGATTGCTCCTTTGTTATTTTGAGAGCAAACATGCACAAAATCAAATAGAGGATACTCCCCCCCAAAAAGAGGAGGGTTTACAGATAGTTGGGAGTTGCGAGACTAACATGAATAATGGACAAAACCCTGTACCTATCAATAATGGATGCCTTCAAAATCTTAGGTTACCACAACCTCAAATCCCCCAAAAAAGGGAAAATAAATTATCCCTTCTTTTTATTGAGAGAAATTATCCTTATTAGGGAGAGTCTTCCGAGGAGGTTAGCAAGCCTAGGTTCCTTCGAACTCCTCTTCTAGCTAGTGTTATATCCTCTCATACCAAGATCCATCCTCCTCCTTCTAAGACTATTGTCAAGTGCTCTCACAATATAGCTAGAAGTCTTGAGGATAAAGAATGCTAGATAAGTGAAGAAATGTTGCACTAGTTATTCAACTAGAAAGGTTCAATGAGAGAAAATATCCTTATTAGGGGGAGTCTTTCAAGGAGGTTAGCAAGCCTAAGTTCCTTTGTACTCCTCTTCTAGCTAGCATGTTCTATCCTCACATACTAAGAGCCCTCGTCCTCCTCTTAATACTATTGCCAAGTGCTCCCACAATCTAGCTAGAATTTTTGAGGATAAAGAATGCTAGATAAATGAAGAAATGCCACACTAGTTATTCAGCTAGGATTGCAAAATAGCTTTGAAGCTTTGGATGAGCTTGGTAGTGATGATATACACTTAAACACACCTCACGATGGAATATATTGTGAGATATCTAACAAAGATTTGCAAACTTGTATATTCTTTATTTTCAAGAATAAAAATTTCAAACTTTTTTATTTTTTGTTGTTGTCATATCATATGGTTAACACACTTTTGTGTAGTAACCACAGAGTATGTTATGGTAGATTTCTCACCTTTCTTTCTCCTAAATTGTAGTCTCTATTAGCAAATCAAGGATGTGACCTCACTAATAGGGTATTATGGGCTCTCTTGAATGTTAATAATCATTATTTTGGGATAGTTAATGTTTATGCTTCTAATGATAGGCATTGGATGATTTGTTCTTTGGTAGTAGATTGTCGATTCATTGCATTTAGCTACATGGATCCTGTGAGGGATTTTACAATGGTGGAGGATGTATTTGAAAAAGTGTGGTACCCTACCTATATGTTGGGTAGTTGGTGAAAGACATGCTTGATTTTTTTACATGCAATAAATTGGACCTTTTTGACCTTAACATTGGCCACTATCATAACCAAGTTGTACCATGGCATACATAGAGTAATCTCCTTTTGAACTCTAAATGGGTTCTTAGAAGGATTAATAGAGCCATTATGTTAGTTCACTATTTTTTATCTTAATTGCTAAATATTTATATTTTTTTAGAACTCGAAGATTAGCTCAATACTTTAGGATCATCTACAAAAACAATGATAACCTTCCACAAGAGAGTATGCAAGACACCATCTTTCTTGATATTAAGATCTATGACATGTGTTACACAATGTACAATAACCTTGCTTGTATAGGCAAGGTAAGTAATAGGATTAAACAAGATGTTGACATGTTTCTTAACCCTATAACATGAGACAACTAACTAAAACAAATATTAAATAACCTAGGACACAAGAAGTAAAGGAGATAAGATCTCATTGACAACTAATACTTCTAGAAAGACATCTGGGACCTAAGTTAACATGTGAATATGACCCCATTAATGAATGAGTAAGTACAAAACTGATGCAGAACATCCACACACCCAACCAATCAAGGGAGATCTTTCTCCCAACTCACCTATCCAAATAGGTGATAACCCTCTAAAACCTCACATAACCCCTCACAAAGTCTCAGTACCCCAACAACATATTCATGCTTCTCATCACACCTCTAGCTATTGACATACCTTGGATTAGGCTTATACAACTTTCCCAAAACCAACTAAGGACTTCCAACAATCAAGTCACACCTAAACTCACAAAGTTCCATCCACACAAGAACAATTCCTAATAGGTCTTCCAATTATTCATTGACTCAACTCTCAAGCCAAGTAATTACTCACCATCCCAAAGAACTTCATAACACCCTTGAGGAATATTCTTGACTTAGTCCAAACACCAACCTACACCCTCCCATCCACCATAGAGGTCTTAACAATGTTTATTGCAGACTTATTGTTTTTAGGACAGTCACACAAAGTGTAGGGACAGTTAATGTTATATGGATTCTTCTCACTTCATGGGGCCTCCAAACACTACAACATGCTACAAGAACCTTCTAGGCCTTCCAAAGACCTCACACACACCTATCCTTCATCGACACTTGATTAATACTTGTATTGAAAGAAAATGTCTCAATTCACTGTCAAAGTATGACAGTCATAAACTCCTTTTTGAAGACAGTCACTTATATCTGCAATTTGGTGGATAGATAGGCCCCTCACCACTTGGAACATGTGTTTTATACCCCTTCATACCCATCCCAACCTTTACTTGGCTCTTCACAACCAAACTTAGCATTCTCATACCCCCCACACCTCCTTCATTCTCAGTTTTAACATTCTGAGACTGATTTTTCAGTCTTTCCCTCATGATTTGCACATGCCAATGTCAACATGGTGCCCCTGCAAAACAATAGAAACAAAATAAAAATTCAAGAAGGCCATCCACCACAAGGATTTGCATTAATGAATGTGGAATGGCCCTAGACTCATTATTTTTCCCTCTCGGGTTACCCTAGTAAGGGTTTTTGACAGATTCTACAAAAATTAAGATATCTTTTCAAAAACTTAATGAAATCAGATGAGACAAAAAAAAAAAAAATTAAACTAGATTTACCCTCCTTCAATTCCCAATCAATTCCAGGGGCGTATCAATGAGTACCAATGGTGAATAACGAGCATGATCAGACTGTTACGTGGTGATTCTCAGAAAAAACGCAGGGAACCAATAGCTTTTATTGATTTTCTTCTTCCAAAAACACCTTTTATTGATTTTCAATCTTCACTCAGACCGAGGAAAGGCTTATTTAATTTTCTTCAAGCCCCCTCCAACGGTTATAAACACCTTTTAAATTTGTATTACTAACTAACACTCAATTACCTATAAAATGCACAAAAGTTGCTTTTACAATTTTTGACAATGTAAGTAACTTTGGCTAATTTTAATCCTAGACCCAACCTATAACTTTAATGACCCAAAAATTATACAAATAGATCCAAATAGGTCCATAAGACCCTTACACATCATCAAACATCATATTTTACCTATTGAGACATATTTTCCATTAGGACAATTTTGTCAATATGTGCCAACATGGCTCCTACTAGGACTCAACATACAAACCAATGGTCTTAATGACCTTATTACATCACATTTGGTCTTTCGAGACCTTATTCACAACTTTCACTCTTCAAAACACAAAGGTTTCATATTTTGCCTCATAGAGGCTTGAGGACAACTTAGGTGCTCCTACACCAAAAACCTTATTCACACCTACAACCCACCTTAAGTGCAACTTATGGAGGACCAAATTAATGTAAATTATGCAAGGATGTAAAGATGGCTCCCAGCTACATGGCCATTTTAGGTACCCATGTACAAAAAAACTCTTGCAAACAAAGTAAAGGAGAAAAACCACATGGGAAAAAACCCCTCTCCAAAAGAAAGAATACAAAAAGTAATCACATACAAGTAATGAATAGAGGACTCATCAATATACCCCAAGAACTACATCCATCACAAAGATACATTATAAAGGGTCCCCCACAGGAGAGAAAGATGGAGAGTGGATAGCCCCTTTGTAATGAAGTGCCTCCAAAGCCACTGAAGAATAGCTAAAGACAAAAGAGAATCTAATGCCTACAAACAACAAGTCTCCCCTTAGGAAGAAATAAATCCATTGGTGGATGCTAAAGAAACTCCATCTCTATGAAGAAGCAAGAGGGAAGAAGCCTCAAAAAGTGTGACTCTGAAAACTAATCAAGTGCCTCTAAATATGTCTTAATAAAATCAAGTGCTACCCCAACTAAAGCAGAAGACAAAGCATGAATATGTGGAAACTCGAGAACAATATTTAAAGAAAATAAAGAAGTTTTAACAATGAATTTGAAAACGTCATAAAAGAGTAGAGAGACCCCCTCAAACATGTCTTCCAAATTTGTAGAAGAAGAATGATAAAGCAAATTTGAACACTTGTCATGTAGCCATCCCACAAAGATAAATGAAAAAGAGTTGGCATGCTCAATTGAAGTCCTAGAAACCAAGTCAACATTTTAATATGAAGTAGAAGATGATAGAACCTCATCAAAATGCCAAAGAACAATGAGTTTCAAATGACCAATATGGACCTTTAGAGAACTACCCACATTGGATCTAGGAGAATCTACTTTAGAACATTCACCATCAAAAACAAAATGGAAAAAGGTGTAGATTTGATTATCATAATTATCTCTACCCATTGCAACAAGTTGTATGATATGAAAATTACAAATGAACACTAAATATGGAGTGAACTCAATAGAATTACCACTCTGAGGTATCTGATATACTAAAAGAAGATTGTGGGAAATATTAAGAATGAAAAGTGAAACATTGAAACATCTATTACCCATATCAACATTGATGAAGGGTCACTCCATCCAACATTCGATCATAGAAAAACAAGAGAAAAAAATAAAAAATGCAAGAAGGAAAACAACCCACTTTATAATCTTCAATAAAATGGAATTACATATTCAAAAATTGCAATGCTACGAACACATGGGCTTAACTGATTGCATTGAAAAACAACTCCGTAAGAGAACTCTACAATTTAGAGCAACAATTAGCACTAATGGGGCTATCTTGCATAACCTTTATTCCCCTTTATATTTGGCACCAATAATTACCTTACAATGTTCTGAAAAGTGTAATTGTTTGTTTTCCTACCTAGGAAAAAATTCCACTGGAGAGTTGAATTTTGGTAGCACAACTTCTGAGAGTAATAATTTTTGACTCAAATGTCTAATTTCTTATTATGATATATCATTGGAAATATCATGAAGATATCTACAACTTTTAAAAGATCTAAACTTTATTTTATCCAAATTTTGAGCTATTTTGAGGCTCCTAAAGTCTTCAAATTTGAGTTTGAAACTTTATTGAAGAAAATTCTCAAGAGAAAAACTTTAATATCTCCCAAATAATACAAGATATTGAGATGTTTCTTTCACCATTCACTTTATTTAAATTTCACTCATTGGGGTCAATTTTCATGCCCATACATGTAGAGGCTAACTTACTAAAATTAGTGGGTGATTATTTTGGCCTATTAAAACTTTTGACTATCTTACACCTTATAAGTGTCATTATTGGCTCCAAAACAACTAAAGAAATATATAAAATAGAAGTAAAAAATGAAAAATGATGTGAGATTTCCCATACACCATTGGATGATCATGCATAGGCACATAGGGTAATTTGAGAAGTGACCTTTTCACATCTCTGATCCTATAGATAAACCAAGACAATTAACCTCTACCTTGGACAACTAGGATGAATATTCAAGATACCTTCCTTTCCACTTAACCATATATTTTTCATACTACTTATTTCATGTACTTCTACCCACAAAACTATCCAAAATTTCTTATATTTCTACCTTCTTAGAATTATTTATGTTAGAATACTCCATTGTGCTTCTGATGGTCCCTCTTTGATGTCTCCTTTATGATACTCTATCAAATTAGTAATGTTGGACATAGGTGATATGTAGATTCCACTAGGTAACTCCACCTCATATGCATTTCCTAAATCATGTTTCTTTACAATATTCATGGTATAAACTTCTTCATTTTGACTAATTATATGTTTCCATAGGGAACCTTTTTTTCCTCAGATGAACTATAACTTCATTACCAACATTGAATTCTTCGAACTTCTACTTCTAATCTACCTTTGTCTTGTACTATAAATTTATATTATTAATGTGGTTTCTTACTTCTTCATGAAATTCTTCAAGTTTTCTACGAAGTCCTCAACATCTACGCTACTCTTTCCTCCCTTCTCTATCTTCCTCAACTTAGAAGCTCATCCCTTGGAATACTCTCATATACAATCTAGAATGGAGATTTACCAATACTCCTATTGACATAATTATTGTAATAATAATATGTCTATCGTAAAATCAAATCTCATCCCTTGGGCTTATCTTGTACTAAGAATCTCAAAAGGTTTCCCAAACTCCTATTTGCCACCTATGTTTTCCCACCAACCTACAAATGGTTAGTAGAACTAAATTTCAAATCAGTCTTTAGTTTCTTCTATAAGGTCCTCTAGAAGTATTCAACAAATTTGATATCTATGTCTGAAACTATACTCTTCAGTAGACCATGCAGTCTTACCACCTCCCTAAAAAGAAATTGTATAATATGAACATCATTATTCTTTTGACTCAAAATGAGATGTGTCATCTTAGAAATTTATCAACCACCATAGTTGGTAAACCAAGAACAAAATCCAGACAAATATCTTTTTGCGGTCTTTTTGGTACAAGTAATTGCTGATATAACCCATTGTTCTAACTTACTCCTTTGGTCATCTAACATACTCTACAACTTTGCACAAACTTCTTCACATATTGTTGTAGCCATAGGGTAGGAAAAGTAAACTACTACAAAAGGATACATATTCTTCAAGAGCTCAAATTTATACAATACACTCAAATAAACCAAAAGTAATCACAACCTGTGTATTTATCCTACTAATTATTGAAGTTTAAGTTTAATTAGGAAAATGTTATATGTTTTTTATTTGATCATGAACACAAAGTAGAATTACATTGTGGGGAGTTTATAAATAGGAACTGCAAGTGATAGGGGTCTTCTAGATAGTTTAATTAGCTCTTTGTCCAAGACATTTGTGTGGCATGTGGACAACAATGTGACGTGCTGGTGTCTCATATGGACAAAAAATAAAACTACCTATAGGAAAGCCACAATACAACTTCGCATGAATTATGCAATAAAAATATACCAAAATACAACAAAGAAACAAATAATTACAATATTATATTAAATTAAACCAAATAACAAAATGGAAAAGGAAAAGACAAGGGATCACCCAAGAAGGTTGGAAAGGTGCAAAATCTTCCACCAAACAACCTCCCTTCAAAACCTACACAAATAAGACCAAAAAAAATATGTTGGAGGTGGTTGTGTAGCGTCTTGTCTTAGTGAAACCCTCGCTTTGGTGTTTCCACCACCGTGAAAAACAAAGATGGATTGAGATATAAAAATAAATGGAAAAAGACACAAAAGAACACAATATGTTACAAACATAAGACCAAACGAAATATGTTGGAGGTGGTTGTGTAGCGTCTTGTCGTAGTGAAACCCTCGCTTTGGTGTTTCCACCACCGTGAACAACAAAGATGGATTGAGATATAAAAATAAAGCAAAAATGACACAAAAGAACACAATATATTGCAACCATAAAAGACAAATATGTAATATTAAAAGAAATCTTTTAAACTACAAGTTATCGATCTCACAGCAAAGGGAAGACAAAATTTCTATAGGTAGAGTTTTCCTCCTATGAATGCCACAAGAAAGGAAGAGTAATATTCAAAGCGTCAACTAGTAGCTTCAATATGTTAATTAGAGCTTCAATATGCTATGGTAAATGAGATAAAAGAAGAAGTGTAGTAGAGATGGTGTGAAAATGTGAGGGAGATTCTAAAATTAGAGAGAGAGAGAGAGAGAATGGAGGTAAAATAGAAGTTTGAAAAGAAAAATAGAAAGCTTGGATTCATTCCTGATGTCTATGCAGGCTGACAAAGGCATTACACTACTAAAACATGGTGATTGTAACACTTCAATAGTTAGTGTATTCATGGTTTTTTGCAGGACGCTAGTAGGTCGTGCAAATGTATGTTCCTAACACACTCATTTGGGGTAAATCAGACTTAATGCTCAAGAATTAGACATGTTAAAAAAATAAGAGAATTTTAATTAGATTAAGAATCATATTGCAAAATTTTATTTCATAGTCTAAAGGAGGTGAATGTGATGCAAAAATATAGGGTATATAATTTACCACATTCCATTTTGCCCCATTTTAGCAAGCATATGTGTTCTAAACATATGTGCAAGCTAGAGTAGAGAGAGGGGTTGGATAGGATTTTACCTAGGATGTGAAGTGGATGCAGAGTTTTCTATCCATGTGGACTTTCCCCTAAGGAAGAGAACTATGTCAATCCTAAAGAAAACTATGCAATTAAACTATAGAGTCACCATAAACATGTTGTTGCAATCGAAACATTAAGTGAAAAAGCAAAAAATAGACATCAAAATTTGCTTAGACATATATAAGACACCGATAAGTATGGATAAAAGGTTGTGTTAAGACATAGACAATACAATAATCTAATTGACATGTGATTGTTTTAAACTACATTATAGGAAATTCACAAAAAAGAGACAAGGACATATAAAGACAAAGTCTAGCAGGGTGCCCCCAATGCTAGACTACGCATATGAAATAAGACAACTAAATTTAAACAAATTTCTAGAATATAAGAGTGAAAGTGTAATAATGTGACAATGATAGCCCCCCTTAGAATGATTTGGACTATGTGAAGGAGCACAAGTCATTCTAAGGAGAAGAGATGTTGCATCATGAAGTACATTTTGTGATGTATCCATGAAATGTTATCTTGCAAAAGATAACACATAAAACTCACAATATCAACAAAAATATAAAGTAAACATCAGGGTATCAAAGTATTTAGGGTTAGTATGGTATGTGACATATACTCATCTATATATAAAATATACATGAATCATTATCCCCAAATATGTTGGAACAACAAGCATAACGGAAGGAGCACATGAAAACAAATTTAACATGGAAGAGGCCTAAATTCTTCAACACTTTGTATCATTCTTGGTGTTGAAAACAAATCAATATACAACAAAGAGAGGAATGGTGAGATAAATAAAATAATTAGCATTAGGTTTTCGCCCATGTATCCAAGTACCTATGAGGGTATCTTGGGTCCTCTAGGAGAGAACACAAACAAATACTAGCAAATACAGTGGAACAAAAAGAATCATACAAACTCTAATATAAAGACATGAAGTATATCGTTCTAGTCAATTACTTCCAACAAGTTGTACACCTCCCAATCTTTATCATAGGGGGAAGGCGATCAAGCTTGTAAAAGGACAATGGCTAATGTAGTACTAGGAATATCACATACAACAAGAGCCAAGAATGAAATTGCCTTGACATTTTCATCCACTAACTCCTAAGATTCGAGTGTCAATGATCTTGTGAAGATGGTTGACAATGCTAGAATATCATCCAAAGAGTCAAACATACACTTCTTGGGAGAGGAGTGCAGTGACTCAACTTAAGGGTATTGAGAATTTGGATGGTCACTACCAGCCTTAAGGAGAGGGGTAGTGACAAACTCTAAAGAAGGAGGAGCCTCTTTGACCATAAGAATAGAAGATAATAAGTTAGTAGGTGGAAGAGAAGGTAGATCAGACTTTTTGCAATGGAATTCATGAATGGGGCCATGCTTGAGCTTGCACTTAGGTGGTTGATGTGAAATATTCACATCAATCATGGCAAGCCAAAGGACCCTAGGAAAGATAGAATGAGAAGTGTGCTAAGACGTGTGGTCACTCAACTTAAGGTTATTGAGAAGCAGAAGGGTCACTGCCAACCTCAAGGAGAGGTGTAGTGACAAACTCTGGAGAAGGAGTGTTTGGAAAAATGGTGTCTCAACCTTACATTTACATGATGTTACTATTTATAGTAAGTTTTTGTTTAAGCATGAAATGGTGTGAAATTCTTCCTGAATCTTCTAGTTGGCTTAATATGCATTTCGGTAAAGTTACGTCGCAAGATCACAACTAGTTTTAAAGATATTGAAGTTTTCATTTTGGAGAGGTCCAATGAAAGGTTTAAATTTGATTTTGAGGACTTTATAGGCCTTTAAATTCCTTGAAAAGTGGGTGTAAGTAGTGTAGTGTCTTGCGAGGTAATAAATCACTTCGTGAGCTTTCTGATGCTTCAAATGGTTCGTTAATAGGACACATGGTTCTCAAGTTATGGCCTCCAAAAGTTTGTACTCCTGAAATAGGAAATATAAAATGTATCAAACACAAATGAGCTGTAAAAGGGAGGGACACTTGTTGATGTGTGTTTTAACACGTCATAGGAAATATAGAAGGGAGATAAGGTCGACTACACCTTATTGGGTGGTTTTAACCCATGGTTTTGTAATATCGTTTGACAGTTTCTTGTATTGTATCTCCTATATATTAGGTGTGCAAGATAGAGGTTGTGTGTAGAGTCTTATGGTGATTGTATTACCTTTGAGTCTTTGATTAGTGGTACTCCTATGAATAGCTTGCTCTGCAAGTATATTGTAATATATTATTGATTATTGAATAATATGTTGAGATGCTTTTGGAGAGTGGGGTTTTTCTCCCAAAAGGGTTTTCCCCATGTAAATCATTGTGTTATGGTATGCATGTTATTGTGTCTATTTTTGTTAAGTTTTTGTAACCGTTGTAACGATCTGTAAAAGTTTTTACATTATCCTCCTTTCAAGATTAGTGTACGAATTTTCTCCGCTACTTAACATCCTTACAAGGAGGAGCCTCCTCAACCACAAGAAAATAATAAAATAAGCTAGTAGGTGGAAGAGAAGATAGATCAGACTTTTTGCAATGGAATTCATGAAAAGGGTCATGCTTGAGCTTGCACTTAGGTGGTTGATGTGAAATATTCACATCAATCATGGCAAGCCAAATGACCCTAGGAAAGATAGAATGAGAATGATACAGAGGTGATCATCTAGATGAAAACTAGAAACAAACATATAAAACTTTGACAATGGAAAGGATTCGCAAAGGAAGCTCCCACACCCAATTCATCTTAGCAACATGGTGACAACCATTCATGGCTACAAATGAGACTTTTATGAAAAACACACAACATCAAATAGACAACTGGTCTAATGGACTTTTGGAAATTAGAGGACACCAAATAACATAAAGAAATACTCTACAACTCCCCTTGTTAAGAATCAATTACATTCCCTTCACAACGCACACCTAGTCTTAGTAGCCCTCCAATCTGAGTATTTGGCACATAACTCTCTGATCCTTTAACTTTGACACAAAATAAGAACATATTTAGACACCCATTTGGCATTTGTGCAACATATTTAGAATTGACCCTATGGTGTTTTAGAGCATACTGACCAAAAATTGACTGTTAAGGGTTTTAGAGGCTTAATTAGCCCTATTTTGCAAAGCAACTACCCCACAATTGCACTCAACTTCTCAACCAATAGATCTAATAGATGTAGTACATCACAAAACCAACAAATCAATAGGTTTTGGGCACCCACAATCACTGAATCGCGGCCAAATTACAAATTTCTCATCACAATCTATGTTTCAAGCTTGTCACATAGAGATGTCAGGCCTAGAGTTTTCAAATACAATCACCAACCTTGACCCCCTATTGTCTAATCTTGTACAACATTTAAAATACTTCCCAATCTCTCATTACATTAAATTTGGGCATTTACAATAGTCAAATGAGGGGTTGTTTACATTTTTTGTGACAAAAACCTCACCTCCTAGGGTTTGATGACAGTTTTTACAAACCTGCTCAAACTTGTTTATACTCACCATCAAATGAAACTGAATTCACCACTCTTCAATATCCCATAGGTTTCAAATCATTAATCTAGTGCATAGAAACATACCAAACGCTACAACACAAGAAAATAGTGAATTTGCATACAAAATCAATGTATTTCTTTATTCAACTTGATCCAAAAAACCTTCAACAACCAAGCCCCAACCCTATGGAGGATTTTTTAAACAATTACACATCCATTCTCAATGATCCTTAATCACCTTTCAAGTTGGTGACCGTTGGGTTAGAAATCTTGCAACTTTACATTATGTAAAGTGCAAAGTTGTCAAACAACTTTTCCAACTTTTGCATTTTGTTGACAAAAATTTGTGAACCGAACCTAACTGACTTCTAATCACCAAACACATGAATAAGGAGGCCAAATGGGCCAAATTACATCACTACCTTCAACGTTTGACAATTTGTTACATTTTGACATCATCGTGACAACATTTGCTCATGTAGGGCCAATGGCCAACTTAACTTAGCAATTGAGTTCAAACTCATTACAAATGATCCATAGGACCTTATTAAACCTTAACATGACATGAAACATGAAAGAAAAATAAAAACTCCAACTAGCCTCTCATAGAGGCATGAAAACCCTTGGGTGCCCCTGCACCATACGCCTGGGGTGAGAAAGATTTTAATATCCTAATGAAATGATTTGTTGAAATGAAACTCCATGCTTTTCAATGTCATCCTCTGACATAAAAGTAGCATCTTCATCTGGTAAGCCAATCCACTTGACCAAGTATTCATTATACACCTGATGTCTTGTCCTCTTGACCTCCCTTGTATCCAATATGGCTTCAAGCTTCATGGGTTGGCTAGGTGGTAGGTCTTTTATCCATTCTTAATCCTCCACTTCTATTGTACCTGCTTCTTCACCTACAACAATAGATCCATTAAAGAGATAAAGGTCAACAACATTAAATATAGGTGAGATAGCCACTCTAGAAGGGAGTTGTATCTAATAAGCATTTTGTCCAAACTTGTGGACCACTTTGCAAGGTCCAATATTATTCATCATTAGCTTGGTGTATTTTCCTTTAGGTTGAATTTATTTCATGAGATGTGCAAGCACCATATCCCCAACCTTAAATTGAACATTCCTCCTCTTTTGACTTGCATGCTCTTTATACTTCTTCACACTTTTCTTGAGATTTTCTCTCACTTGCTCCTAGATGTCTTTCATTGCTATTGCAAACTCCTCTCCTTCTGCACTCCTCCTCTCCATACCTTCATATCTCTAAGTTCATATACCCCTCTTAGGCACATGTCATAGACAACTTCAAATGGGCTCTTCCCTATGCTTCGGTTAATGGAATCATTATATGCAAACTCTGCTTGGGGAAGTACCAAATCCCATTGTTGACCATGATCCTTTGTAATACACCTTAACAAGTTGCCAAGTAACCTATTAACTACCTTTGTTTCTCCATCCCTTTGGAGATGGTAGCTAGAACTATATAGCAAATTGGTGCCCAATTTTCTCCATGAGGTCCTCCAAAAGTGACCTATAAACTTAGAATCTCTATTTGAAACTATAGTGTGTAAAATTACATGAATCCTCACAACCTCTTTGAAGAAAAGTCTTGCAATATTAGACACATCACTCGTACATTTACAAGGGATAAAGTGTTCCATTTTACTGAACCTATCTTTGAGTCCTAGGCAGTCCTAAGACAAAGTCCATACTTATACTTTCCCAAGGCCTACTGGGTATGGGTAAATGTTGGCAAATGCTTGCATTTGAAGTACTCCCCTTTTCTCTCTGACATATGGTACAACTCTCCACAAACTTCCTTACATCTACCTACATTTTAGGCCAAAAATAAAATCTCCTAACTTGCTCCAATGTTTTGTCAATTCCAAAGTGTCCTCCAAGACTGCCACAATGCTACTCCCTTATGAAATTGTCTCTCATAGAGCACCTTGACACACACAATTGAGCCCTTTGAAGAGTAAACCATCTTGTAATACAAAATCAGAAAACTCGCTGTGAAAAGCATCTAAAAAGTGATTGGAAACAACAAATGGATCTTTGAAGTCATCATCATCTTGATAAATACCTTTTAGAGCATTTATGCCTACACTTTGGAGTTGGATTACCTGCACCATCAAAGATCACCTACTAAGAGAATTAGCAACTTTTTTTTCTTAACCTTTCTTATTCTTAATTGTGAAGGTTTAGGCCTGCAAATATTCTACTCATTTCAAGTGCCTATGATTCAATTTGTCTTGGCTATAAAGGAAGCTTGATGCATTATTATCAATGATCACAATTAATTCCTTTAGCAAGAGGTAATGTCTTTGTTTCTTAAGGGCTTGTACCATGGCATAGATTTCAAGGTCATGTGAGTAATACTTCCTTTTAGTTTCATTTAACTTCTCACTGAAGAATCCTACCGATCTCCCTTCTTGACACAAAATTTCCCCTATGGCACAACTGCTTGCATCACATTCAATGGTGAATACCTTATTAAAATCAGGTAATGTGAGTATGGGCTACTGAGCAACTCTCCTTTGAAAATATTTAAAACTTTGATTTGCCTCATTAGTCCACTAGTATTTACTCTTCCTATCTCCCTTAACGATGTATATGATAGGTGAGCATATGTGACTGAAATTCTTTATGAACTTTCTATAAAAACTTGTTAAACCATGAAAGCTCCTTACCTCTACTACTGATCTAGGGGTCTTCCAACCGAGTATGGCTTCAACTTTTGTTGGATCCATCTTCAAACTACCCTTTGATATCACAAACCCAAGGTATACCAATTCCTCTTTCATGAACTCACACTTTTGAAGGTTGATCATCGATTTCTCTTCATGAAGCCTCCTCAAAACCATGTCAAGATGTTGCAAATGCTCTTCCTTGGACCTGCCAAAAACAAGGATGTCATCCAAATAAACAAGCACAAATTTGCCAATAAGGGGTTTTAGTACCTCATTCATAAACCTCATGAAGGTGCTAGGCGCATTAAAAATCCCAAAAGGCATCACCATCCACTCATATAAGCCCTCATTTGTCTTAAAGGTAGTCTTCCATTCATCTCATTCCCTTATTTTAATTTGATGGTGCCTACTATTCAAATCAATCTTTGAAAAATAGCATGAAACTCTAAGACTATCCATTAAATCTTACATCCGGTGTATAGGAAATATATACTTGTATATGGTGAAAATGGATAACAATAATAACAATATTGAAAGGCTAAATGAATCCAACCACAAAACCCTAGCCTAACAATCAAAAAAGATCCACCATAACATATGAAGATTACCTAAGACAATGCAAATCACATGAAATCACAAAGATTATACCATCACATGTCCAATATGGTTTTGATCTCCATTCTTCCTATCTCCATTGATCTTGCTTGATATATTTGCTCTCAGATTTTATGTGCACAAGAGCTCAACAAAGAACAGAATGTGGTTGCAAGTAGGATCGTAGTGTAGTCAATTGATCAAGTAGTTAGCTTCTTAGATCATTAGTTCATTAGGGTTTGATAATGAAGGAAGCATCTCCTTATATAGAAGACACTATATGAAATGGAGGGATAAGATTGAGAGGTGTAAAAGGAGGTCGGCTATGATTAGAGGGTAGGTAAAAGAAATAATAAAATAATGAAAGGGGTAGGTAGTGCATGAATTAAGAGATGAATGACATGTGTCATGGGTAGAAAAGGCTAATGAATTAATTAAATAAATAAAGATTTATTTAATTAATAAGAGAAGTAGGATAATTAAATAAATAAGAATATTTATTTAATTTAGGAAAAGGATAATTTAAATAAATAAATGTATTTATTTAAATGAGAAATAAGGCTAGAAGAGGATAAATGAATTAATTAAATAAATAAAGATTTATTTAATTAATAGAAGAATTAGGCTTAGATAATTAAATAAATAAAATATTTATTTAATTAGACATGACAATTTTGGGTGTCTACAATAATTAATTGTAATCTTATTTATTAATCAGTACATAACCTCCAACTGCCATCTTTCTTAGGGGCTAATAGTGTAGGGATTGCACATGGGCTTAGGCTTTCTCTAATTAGGCCTTTATCCAATAACTATTGCACTTGTTTACTTATTTCCTCATTTTGTGTAGGGGTCATCCTATAAGAAGCCTTGTTTGGTAAAGTGGCACCAGGGTTCAGATCTATATATATGATGACTAATATCTCTAATGGGAGGCAAAGATCTTGGTAGCTCATCCACTGTAATTCCCTTGTGTCTATCCAATACTTGAACTTCACTAGGTGTTGCATCCACCTTGTTTGTAGACAAAATAGGTCTACACTTAGGTTTGATAACTAATGCAAATACCTACCCACCTTCATCCTTCAAAGTCTTCAAAAACTCCTTTCCCCTGCCACCATAACACTAGACCCAATCTTCTTGTCGATCCCTTCATCTTGTAGGGGTATCAAGATAAAAGAGGTGCCATCCTTTTCTATCACATAAACTTTTTTATGGCCATCATGCTTGGCCTTTCTATCATACTACCAAGGCCTTCGTAGCAGAAAGTGGGAAGAATCCATAGGGATGATGTTACAAAGAATACTGTATTTATAACCCCCAATACTAAACTCTACCCAAACCTGCTCATTCATCGAGATTTACTAACCCTTGCTTAGCCATGACACCTTGTAGGGTGTGGGATGAGGAATTCCTTTAATTTTTGGTTTCTAAACCTTTCCAAAAATAATAAATTATCTATAGATCTTGAATCTACAATCACTTTACATACCTTACCATGTGAGTTGCAGGTGGTCTAGAACAAAGCCTTTCTTTGTGGCGATTCTTTAGTGCTAGGTACTTTGAGGAGGGTCGTTCTCATCATTAGATTCTCACCAACCTTAGGAGTAGCATGTTGAGAGGGTGATTTTACACTTTCATTATCTGTCTCTTGTACAAATTGAGTTCTCCTCTCACCACCATGCGAACTTGAGCCTTGCTTATTTGGGCGCTTGAAAGTTGGATGGTGTTACCTATAAAATTTTGAACTGTGAAAATTCGCTCTCCTCCGCTATTTCTCTCATTCACTCTTATCGTGGCCTTTCTGAATTTCCTAACTTTTGTCATGGGATTCCTATCTCTTAGAATTGTCTGATCGTCTGACTAACTTAGGGGATTCTGCATAACATTGGCACATTTAGGACAATTGGACTTGCGGTTGCTTTCGAAAAGAGTTTGATGGTTGTGAAGTTACCCAATCTCCCGACTTTCTGACAGTCCTTGTGTTGTGGTGAATGTCCAGCTCTCTCAAAAATTTAAAGGACACCACTAATTCCAAGTAAGGACATTTGGTGAAGTAATTTCAAGTGGTTTCGGTACCTTGGGGTGGTAGCATGAGTGATGGTACAGATAGGTCTTGCCTGGGCACCGACGGAATTAAATGAGACTATCAGATAGATAAGAATAATGGCTTCTTGTCATTCCTCTTTCAGCCTCAACGATTGCCACATCATGCATTGTTTTCAGGGAACAAATTAAGGGAAGATTTGTAAAGTACTGTCATTAATGGCCATTAAGAAATCATGATACAAAAAAAAGGTGGCGGCATACGTTACGTCATTTGATGTTGTCATTTTTGTAGAAAACATTAAAGTTGGCTAAAAAGAGGAAGTGGTCATGATTTGCCCGTATCAGAATGGTTTTGCTTCATGGTGGTGAGCTGTCATTTCATAACCCAGATTTGAATTGGCCAGAGAAAGAGCAGGAAGATATAGTCAACAGTTAGGGTCTTTTGCATGGAAAGGATGAACCAATTTCAGTGAATATAGGAAGGTTGTCGCTATATTAGGAAAGATTGTGGAGCAAGCTGAACATCACAAACAATGCTTGGAGGACGAGCTCACAGCAGAAAGGAACCTGAATAATTGTGTTCAGCAAGATGGTGCTTAAAGCTAAGAAAGGCCCTCTGGTGCAGTTGGATGTTGAAGAATTGCAAGAAGATATCCTCATGGAGATGAATGACTTTTTTTGAGCTACTGTACTCGATGAGGATGAGTTTACAGATCTCCTTCTGACATTGATTTAAGAGGAGGAAATAGCAAAAGAGATTGACAAACAGATTGCAGAACGACACCCAACACCCGAAGCTGGAGCTTGAGTCCGGGAACTTTATAGCCTTGTGGTCTTGTGATTTGATTTGGATTTTGGTTGCTTAGTAGATCTTTTTTTGTTTTGAGAATGGTCATGCTCAAGACCGTTATCTTTAAAGAAGTCATTTCTTGAAACTTAAAGACTTGGAGTAATAGTTATAAATAGGTAGATTGGTAGTCTTTTAGGGATCTTTTGGGAAAACTTTGTTTTTCTCATTAGAACAAAAACTTTTATGCATGTGGTTATCTGCTATTTTAATATAGAAGAACTACTGGTGGCTTTCTTATATTCACAATCTTTGAATTATGGTGTGTGAATGTTGTTCTATTCTTTGAAATGGATGTCAATTGGTGAATTTATATTGAAGTGGTGGATGATTTGAAATTTCAGTTATTGTGGAATATTATCTGTGAATGGTGTTTCATAGTGGCTTTATATTTAAAAATCTAAAAAATCCTAAAAATAGTAGTTAGTATTGTGAATGCCTTTACAAAGCTTTTTGGTTAAAATCTTTTTCCTTATTTGCTTTCTGGTTAAAAGCATATGAGTTGTTTACTTATTCATTGAAAATCATTAGAAGGTAGTTGCCACCTTGTAAAATAATTAGAGAATCGGTTAGTTAATAGTTTGTTAGACTGGTTCAACTGTGGTTACATTTGTTATCTCTGTGGGTGTGAGAATATAGAGTTAGGTGACAAATCTGTTAACCAACATATTTTTGGCGATTCAGTTGGGGGCAACTTGAAATTAGTGTGCCCTAGGAAACACTTTAAACATCTTCTGATGAGAAGGTTGGCGACTATGTTTGCACCAATCCAGAGAAGGGTTTTTAGTTTAATACATGGTCAACACTTGAAAAGGAGGAAGGGTTTCTGAAATGATATCACGTTAAATGTCCATGTCATGGGACCAGCAAGGGCAACCCCAAAGAAAACTACATCTAAGGGAAAGTGTAAAGTAACGCCTGAAGGATTATTATCAGATTCCTTTGAAGAGGAAGAGACATTAGAATAATTTAAAGGGGCTTATGTTTCAAGTTGGCTCTATTGAGGTTTTGAGAGTGACTTCTGATGTGGTGTAGTTGACGATAAAGGTCATGTCACTAAGATTGAAGTGGAAAGGTTCATAAGCATTTTTGGAAGGGTTGAAAAGAAGGAAAAACTGCCATACGCCACTCTCCAAGATAGGCTTCTTCATCCAAGAGAGGATGAAACCCTCCCGAGGTTTGATCCTATGCTTTTAGAATATGACAATCAGATGTCATCATGTATTTCTTGCATGAGTCATGTCCTGACTGTTGGTAGGCCAAGAGAGGGTCCTCTATCTAAAGGCCTTTGTATTGACTTAGTTAGCTCTATGCAGGATGATGCATTCGAAGAAAATTTCCCTTCTCTTTTCAGAGAGAAGTCCCCTACAAAAGGGATGGAGATTAAATGGAATCGTTTGAATCCCCTGCAAAATCCTTTCAAAATGCCCAAACAAGAGATAACCCTCTTTCTAAAGTAACAAACCCTCAGTCGATAAAATAGATGCCTTTCCTCCATATTTATGATGAGCCTGAGAAAGGTGTCCTTGAGGATGGCTCTGATGATGATGGATTTTTTTCTTTATGTTATCGTGGAGAAACGGGAAGTAGAGATGTTCAGTTCTCAAGTCTTAAACCCATGACCCTTGTCAGTGATCATTTGTCTATTAATTAAGGAATAAATAAATCCTCGACTGTTGAAGGTTTCAAGGTATTGTCATGTGAAATCCACATATAGGGCCATGATATTTGTGCTAATATTTTTAAATCAAGTTGGGAGATGTATGATCAGAAGCAAGATGCATTGGTTAAATCTTCTCCGAAGATTTATTGTCAGTTATCTCAAGCAAGTCGTAAAGGAGTTAAAGGTCTAGTTCCAGAGAACTATCATGAAGAATGGTTGTCTGGGCATGAATACATCTACAAACTTCTGTGTAGCCATAATTGGAAACTTGGTCTAGGAATTGTCATCCGACTTAATTCATCTCATGTCATGTCATGCATCCCAAACTCTCTTTTCCGCATAGGTATATATTTCTCACAACTCGTAAATGGTTTCACTTGAATAATATTGTCCTCCTTCATCATAAGGCCCTTATGGTCGTGTACATGTTTAGGTTCTTTTTGGTTTGTTGTAGGCACAGTTTGTTTCTCTTTCCGTTTTTGGCTTGTTAGCCTTACATTTTGCCTAGTCGCCCCTCCACCCTACTGCTAAGCAGCGCCTTTTCCTTCTATTACACCTAACTCTGTTTCCCATTTTACATGCACTAATCTGAGTTCTGGAGTTCTTTGCATCCTACTAGTCCTAGTCCCCATTCAGAGCCAATATGTTACCTATAAAATTTTAACTTTGAAAAGACACTCTCCTCCGCTATTTCTCTCATTCACTCTTGTCACGACCTTTCTAAATTTCCTAACTTTTGTCATGGGATTCCTAACTTTTAGAACTTCTCGATCGTTCGACCAACTTAGGGAAGTCTGCATAACGTTGGCACCTTTAGGAAAGTCGGACTTGCGGTTGCTTTCGAAAGGAGTTTGATGGTTGTGAATTTTCTCGATCTCCCAACTTTCAAACACTCCTCGTGTTGTGGTGAATGTCCATCTCTCTTGAAAATTTTAAGGACACCATTGATTCCAAGTAAGGACATTTGGTGAAGTAATTTCAAGTGGTTTTGGTACCTTGGAGTGGTAGAACGAGTGATGGTGCAGATAGGTCTTTCTTGGGCATCGACGAAATTAAATGAGACTGTCAGATAGATAAGAATAATGGCTTCTTGTCATTCCTCTTTCGACCTCATCAATTTCCACGTCATGCATTGTTTTCAGGGAACAAATCAAGGGAAGATTTGTAAAGTACTGGCATTAATGGTCATTAAGCAATCGGGATACAAAAAAAAGGTGGTGGCATGCGTTACTTCTTTTGATGTTGTCATTTTTGTAGAAAACATTAAAGTTGGCTAAAAAGAGGAAGTGGTCATGATTTTCCCGTATCAGAATGGTTTTGCCTCATGGTGGTGAACTGTCGTTTTATAACCCAAATTTGAATTGGCCAAAGAAAGAGCAGGAAGATATAGTTTGATAGTTAGGGTCTTTTGCATGGAAAGCACAAACCAATTTCAGTGAATATAGGAAGGTTGTCGCTATATTAGGAAAGATTGCGGAGAAAGTTGAACATCATGATCAATGCTTGCAGGATGAGCTCGCAGTAGAAAGGAACCTGAATAATCGTGTTCAACAAGATGGTGCTTAAAGCTAAGAAAGGCCCTTTGATGCAGCCAAATGTTGAATAATTGCAAGAAGATACCCTTTAAAGAATTGCAAGAATTGACTGACTTTTTCCGAACTACTATACTCAATGAGGAAGAGTTTACAAATCTCCTTTTGACATTGATTGAAGAGGAAATAGCGGAAGAGATTGACAAAAAGATTGCAGAATGGCACCTGACACCCGAAGTTGGAGCTTGAGTCTGGTGATTTTATAGCCTTGTGGTCTTGTGATGTGATTTGGATTTTGGTTGCTTACTAGATCTTTTTCTGTTTTGAGAATGGTCATATTCAAGATCGTTATCTTTAAAGAAGTCATTTCTTGAAACGGAAAGACTTGGAGTAATAGTTATAAATAGGTAGATTGGTAGTCTTTTAGGGATATTTTGGGAAAACTTTGTTTTTCTCATTACAACAAAAACTTTTATGCATGTGGTTATCTGCTATTTTAATGTAGAAGAACTACTGGTGGCTTTCATATATTCATAATCTTTGAATTTTGGTGTGTGAATGCTTTTCTATTGTTTGAAATGGATGTCAGTTGGTGAATTTATATTGAAGTGGTGGATGATTTGAAATTTTAGTTATTGTGGAATATTATCTATGAATGGTGTTTCATAGTGGCTTTATAGTTGAAAATCTAAAAAATCCTAAAAATAGCAGTTAGTATTGTGAATGCCTTTACAAAGATTTTTGGTTAAAAGCACTTTCCTTTCTGGTTAAAAGCATATGATTTGTTTACTTATTCATTTAAAATCATTAGAAGGTAGTTGACACCTTGTTAAATAAGCAGAGAATCAGTTAGTTAATAGTTTGTTAGACTAATTCAACTGCGGTTACATTTGTCATCTTCGTGGGTGTGAGAATATAGAGTTAGGTGACAAATATGTTAACCAATAGATTGCCAAATTGGTTGCAATGGTAACACCTTCCGAAGAAGTTATTGGAGCCTCTTCCCTATTCATTAAACCTTCCTCTACCATTAGGCCTCCTACCTCTGAAGCCACCCCTTGTTTTACTACTTTGTTCTTGATTCCCACTTGATTCACCTTGTGCTTTTTTTGAAGATGTTCTCCCACCAAAAGATCCTCTTCCTCTAAAGATTTTTCCTCTGCCCCTTGACTGTTTTTCTTGTTTGAATTTATCCTCTCTTCTGCTTTACATGTCATTTGGAAGCACTCCTCAACTGTCCTAGGAGTGACTAGGTTTATCTCATCTTGGATATTAAAAATTTAGTCCATTCAAGTACCTGTCCACCTTCTCTCTCATTCTCCACATGACCAAACCTTATACTAAGTTTATGGAATTCTTCAATATAGGATGAAACATCCAAATCCCTTTGCTTCAAATTATGCAATCTCCTAAAATCTTGGATTTCATAGTCTACAAGTAAGAATTGTTCTTGCACCTTATCCACCATTCGGTCCAATGAACTGATCTTTGGCCTATTCTTCTTTAGCCTTTCTTCTTGGTTCTAGTTCCACCATGTCAAAGCAGGTCCCTTCAACTTGGTTTTAGAAAATTTGACTTTCTCATCTTCTACTATCTCTTTGTATTGAAAGTAATTGTTCAAAGCATGCACCCATTCTATCACTTCTTCACCAATCGTTTTTACCCCATACATAGGTAGGTCTATCTTCACATCAGTAGTCACTCCCCTCACAGTCCTCAACACATTTAGAAACCTTCTCTCTTTTGGAGCCATCTCCTCTTCATGAGGTCCTTCAGGAGGGTTCCTACTTTCACCCTCTTCTTCTTCTTCTTCAGGGTCACTCTCATCTGTAGTCCCCTTGTTCCTTCTATCTCTAGCTTCTAATGCTTCCACCTTTTCTCTTAGGGCTCTCAACTTCATAGCAACCATTGACCCACCTTATGGAGGCATCTTGTCCTCACAACTTCAACTATTCATCTTCACACTTCTAATCTCTTTCCCCTTCATAGTCAGAACGATAGCTCTCATACCACTTTGATGAAAAGGTGAGGGTGTAGATTCAAACTAGACACAAACACAAACAACTTTGACAATGGAAAGGATTCATAAAGGAAGATCCCACACCCAAATCATCTTAGGAACTTGGTAACAACCATTCATGGCTACAAATGCAAATTTTATGAACACACAACATCATCTAGACAATTGGTCCAATGAATTTTAAGATATTAGAGGACACTGAATAAAACAAAGAAACACTCTGCAACTTCCCTTGTTAAGGATCAATTACATTCCCTTCACAATGCACAACTAGTCCTAGTAGCCCTCCACTCTGTGTATTTGGCACTTAATTATTTGATCCTTGACCTCTGACACAAAAGATAGACATATTTAGAGACCCATTTGTGATTTGTACAACATAATTGGAATTGACCCTATGGTGTTTTGGAACATACTGACCAAAAATTGACTGGTAAGGGTTTTAGAGGATCAATTAGCCCTATTTTGCAAAGAAACTACCCCACAATTGCACTAAAATTTTTAATTAATAGATCTAATATATTTTGTTCATCACCAAATCAATAGTTTTTGGGCGCCCATAGTCATTGGATTGCAGCCAACTTATAAATTTGTCATCACAGTCTATGTTTCAAGCCTGTCACATAGAGATGTCAGGCCTAGAGTTTCCAAATACAATCAGCAACCTTGAACCCCTATTGTCTAGTCTTCTGCAAAATTCAAAAGACTTCCCAATCTCTCATTCCTTTGAATTTTGGCATTTACAACTGTGAAATGAGGGGTTATTTACATTTTTTTTGTGACAAAACCCTCACCTCCTAAGGTTTGATGACAACTTTTTCAAAACCTACTCAAAGTTGCTTAATACTACATGAAACTTGACCCAATTACCACCAAATGAAACTCGATTCACCACTCCACAATCTACCATAGGTTTCAAATCGTTACTCTATTGTATGAAAATGTACCAAACACTGCAACGCGGGAAAACAATAAATTTGCACACAGAACCAATATATTTCTTTATTCAACTTGCTGCAAAAAATATTCAACAGCCAATCCCCAACCATATTTAGGATTTTTTTAATAGATCTACATCCACTCTCTATGGTCCCTAACCACCTTTCAAGTTGTTTACCATTGGGTTACAATTCTTTTAACTTTGCATTACGTAAAGTGCAAAGTTGTCAAGCAACTTTTCCAACTTTTGCATTTTGTTGACAAAACTTTGTGAACTAACTCTAATTGACTTCTAATCAAAAAATACATGACTAAGGAGGTGAAATGGGTCAAATTAAATATTTACCTTCGACATTAGACAATTTATTACATTTGACATCATCATGACAACATTTGCTCATGTAGGCCCAATGACCAACATAACTCAACAATTGAGTTCAAACTCATTGCAAATGGTCCATAAGACCTTATTAAACCTTAACATGACATGAAAATTGAAAGAAAAAGAAAAAATCCAACTAGTCTCTCATAGAGGCATGAAATCCATTGGGTGCCCCTGCACCATACACCTGGGGTGAGAAAGATTTCAATCTCCTAATGAAATGGGTTGTTGAATTGAAACTGTATGCTTTTTAATGTCATCCTCTGACATCCAAGTAGCATCTTCATCTAGTAAGCCAAGCCACTTGACCAAGTATTCATTCTACACTCAATGTCTTGTCCTCTTCACCTCTCTTGTATCCAATATGACTTCAAGCTTCATGGGTTGGTTGGGTGGTAGGTCTTTAATCCATTCTTCAACCACTCTTCAACCTCCACTTCTGTTATACCCACTTCTTCACCTACAACAACAAATCCCATAAAAGGATAAAGGACAACAACATTAAATATAGGTGAGATAGCCACTTCATGGGGGAGTTCTATCTCATAAGCATTTTGTCCAAACTTATGGACCACTTTGCAAGATCCAATTTTTTCATCATTAGCTTGGTGTAATTTCCTTTAGGTAGCCTTTCTTTCTAGAGATTTTCAAGCACCATATCCCCAACCTTAAACTGAACATTCCTCCTCTTTTGATTTGCATGCTCTTTATACTTCTTCACACTTTGCTTGAGATTTTCTCTCACTTGCTTCTAGATGTCTTTCATTTCTATTGCAAACTCCTCTCCTTATGCACTTCTCCTCTCCATACCTTCAGATCTCTAAGTTCATATACCCCTCTTGGGCACATGTCATAGACAACTTCAAATGGGCTCTTCCCTATGCTTCGGTTAATGCAATCATTATATGCAAAATCTGCTTGGGGAAGTACCAAATCCCATTGTTGACCATGCTCCTTTGTATGATACCTTAACAAGTTGCCAAGTAACCTATTAACTACCTTTGTTTGTCCATCCCTTTGGGGATGGTAGGAAGAACTATATAGCAAATTGGTGCCCAATTTTCTCCACAAGGTCCTCCAAAAGTGACTTATAAACTTAGAATCTCTGTTTGAAACTATAGTGAGTGGAATTCCACGAATCCTCACAACCTCTTTGAAGAGAATTCTTGTAATATTAGAGGCATCACTAGTGAATTTACAAGGGAAAATCTATCACAACAAAACATTATCAAACCCTCTTTGAGTCTTAGGAAACCCTAAGACAAACTTTATACTTATACTTTCCCAAGGCCTATTGGGTATGGGTAAAGGTTGGTAGAGGCCTGCAGTTGAAGTAGTCCCCTTTGCTCTCTGACATATGGTACAACTCTCCACAAACTTCCTTACATCTACCTACATTTTAGGCCAAAAATAAAATCTCCTAACCTGCTCCAATGTTTTGTCAATTCCAAAGTATCCACCAAGACTGCCACAATGCTTCTCCCTTATCAAATTGGCTATCATAGAGCACCTTGGCACACACAACTGAGCCCCTTTGAGTAAACCATCTTGTAACACAAAATCAGAAAACTCACTATAAAAAGCATCTGAAAATTTATTGCAAACAAAAAATGCATCTTTAAAGTCATCATCATCTTGATACATACCTTTTACAACATCTATGCCTACACTTTGGAGTTGGATTTCCTGCACCATCAAAGATTGCCTACTAAGAGCATTAGCAACTTTTTTTGCTTAACCTTTCTTATGCTTAATTGTGAAGGTTTAGGCCTGCAAATATTCTACTCACTTCAAGTGCCTATGATTCAATTTGTCTTGGCTATTCAGGAAGCTTAATGCATGATTATCAGTGAACACAATAAATTCCTTTGGCAAGAGGTAATGTCTCTATTTCTTAACGGCTTGTATCATGGTATAGAATTCAATGTCATGTGAGGAATACTTCCTTTTGGTTTCATTTAACTTCTCACTGAATAATGCTACCAGTCTCCCTTATTGACTCAAAATTTCCCCTATGGCACAACCGCTTGCATCACATTCAATGGCGAATACCTTATTAAAATCAGGTAATGTGAGTATGGGCTACTGAGCCACTCTCCTTTTCAAATACTGAAAGCTTTGATCTGCCTCATTTATCCATTAGAATTTACTCCTCCTATCTCCCTTAACGATGTCTATGATAAGTGAACATATGTGACTGAAATTCATTATGAACTTTCTATAAAAACTTGCCAAACCATGAAAGCTCCTTACCTCTGCTACTGATCTAGGGGTTTGCCAACTGAGTATGGCTTCAACTTTTGTGGGATCTGATGAGTTGAGATATTAGCTCATTTTATTTCTAAAACTCATAATTTTTTGTCATGTTTTGATTTGTATAATGGGATGGTAATGATGTATTAAAGTTTGACTATATGCATTTCAGATGTTAACTGAACCCATTAAATCATGTTTTGTCTTTGCCAGTTATTTTTGTTGCCATGCCAGTTATTCCTACAGCGATGTGATTTATTCTTGTTGTCATACGGATTGTCATAGGCAATATCATGTGTGAAATGAATAGGTGTTATGATTAATTAAAATAGATATGTATATGCTTGTATGTTCTCTCTTTTCAATTGCAGGAATAAATGAGATGTTGCGGAGAAGGTTGTACTGTCACGTCGAAGGCGGTTAGAGATATTCAAGAGGGTGACTAAAAGTTCAAATCAGCAAAGAGGATAATTAGCATGAGGAATGACAGAGGAGTAGCAGGGCATGCAAGACTCATTTATGTCTGACTTTAGTGGGCATTAATCTTGTAATACCACCACACTATGTTCTTGGTTGTGGTTTGGTGTAGATCCACATTTTTAGTGGCTTAACTCCAACTGTTCTCCTTCATGAATGTTATCCGCCTCTTCTCATCGACGTGATCTTAATTGTAGGAAGTTGTTATTTTCTTTTAAATAAGTGTCTCCACCTCTTCTCTTAGGTTAGAAAGAAAGAGAGGGAAAAAGAGCAGAAGATTTAGAAATAAAGTTGCAGAGTGTTTGAGTTTCCTTTCATTTTGAATAATGTATCGACTTTTGAGAAACAATGAATAAAGCTATGCTATTTTGAGCACTTAGAGTTATTTTGTAAGCCTGGATACACTCATTCAAGGGGGCCCACTTGGTGAGTGTTCCTATGCCTATGTTAAATTTAGTTTTCTTTTTTTGCTACAGTAGATGTCCTTGCATTGACTCTTTCTGCAGCCACTGGAAACAGATCCATTGACTATTCCTGCAACCAAAGCAAACAAAGTAATTCATGTTTGACAACTTTGGTCTTAGTTAGCATTTCTTGAGTGAGTTTTATGTTAATGCAGAGTTTGCTTGTAGCCATTCAGTTGTTTTAATTCTTGCTTACTTTTACCAAATAGATTTTAGTTGTTGTAGTATTGCAGGGTAGCTATCGCAAGAACTTAGTGCATATATAGTGCAGACCCATTTCAAGTAATACATCCATGGGTTGACAATCAAATGAACTCCAGTTATGGAGATAGTAACTTTGCAAAGTGAATGTCCAAACTTTGGGTTGAGACTTTAACTATAGTTATTATTCCTATTGTTGGACCGAACATTTTTGGCGTCGTTGTCGGGGATGGTGTCAAACTAAGAACCTGTTATGGTTATTATCTTTTTAGTTTTCAGTTTAGTTGTTTTTGATAGCCCTTATTGTTTAAAGTAATTTTTATGAACCTGCATGCATAGGAGAAGAATAGATGCTCAAGGTAGATTCCTTCCCAGTCATCCTAATCATGCAAGAATCGATCCATATGACCCCCCAGATGTAAATCCTTTTGCTGCACTTTATCAAATCCTAGAAAATTTGAACTTCCTAAGAACAGCCTCCATTTTCTCTTTGGACCTCCTAAAGAGGAACTTCATTTAGTGAACTCTCCCAAAAGCCCAATGCAAAGAAATCCACCCACTAGTGAGAATAATCAACCTCCACCTGTGGCACCAATATTTGAGTTCCCTATCCCTGATCAACATGATAATGCTAATCTCAAGAACATTCCAGCTTCTTCTCTCCCTAAATTCTATGGATTAGTGACAGAGGACCCAGACACGTTCTTGTTTGATTTTGATGTCCTCTGTAGGAGTTTTGATTATACTACAGATGCCCATAGATTCAAAATACTCCCTGCCACTTTGAAAGAATCATCTTTAAGATGGTTTATGAGTCTAGGGAGTAGCACAATCACTACATGGGATGAGATGAAATGATTGTTTCTCATGAAATACAAGGATTATTGTAGAGGCACTGACCGCCATGGGGATGATATTTTTAGAATGACACAAAAAGAAGATGAGAGTCTTGAAGATTATTCGGAGAGGTTTCTATTCAGTGTCAAAAAGTCCAAGCATAACACTCTAAATGAAGATTCTCTCAAGCTGATATTTTTTAGGGGAATCAGTGATGAATGCACATATGCTTTGGATCTTATGGGAGGAGGTGACATAACACAATCCACATGGAATGACATTTAACAAATTTGTCAGAAGTATTCGAGATCTACTTCTAAAAAGAATAGGTGTTTCAAGCCAAAAGTTGCTTCATCAACATTTGGTAATGGAGTTTCTAGAATGGAACTTAGCCATTTGTTGAAGGACTTTAAGGAGGTTATCATAAATAATATGGCTACTCAACTTGACACACTCTCAGCTAAGAAGAAACATGAGGAATTTGATGCAGTTCTTGCAGAATTCTGCCCCCATTGTAGACAAAGGAAAAGAGACTACAGATGTAAAATGGTTGCAAATCTTGAAGTTCCTGATTTTAAGACAATATAAGGTGATGATGAACAAGTTTTTTATGTTTAAGAAGGCCAAATTTTCCAAGACAAGGTATGCCTCCCGATCCACTTTCTTTTTCTGGTTATAGTGGAAATTCCTATGCACCAAATAATCAATGGCAATCTCCATATGCTCAAAATTTTGGTAGTTATCCAAATTGGTATGGTTCTTAAGGCCAATGGAAACATTTTTCCAATCAAACTCCATAGTGGTAGCAACCACAAGGAAATTGGTCTCCACCTCAGGGACCATGGCAACAATTTCAACAAAATTGGCAACTGGCTCCTTAATAGAGGGGGAGTCATCCATGGACAAATCAGTCTTCTAGATATCAACAACCTATGCAGCAGCCAAAACCACTTGCAATAAATGCCTCCCCTTGCAGCCACTAGTGTTCCACCTAAACCCACACATTTGTCCACTCAACCAATGTCAAATCCTAATAGTGAATCCCAACAACAACAACAAGTTTATTCAGTTGATCCTAATCAATACCCAACCTATTCACTATCTATAAGTGATATTCACCTCAGATCTGGGACAACTTTGTCTAATCTGTCCCCACCAATTATAACTGAAATACTAAAAGAACAAGAAATCTCTAGTCCAATAGTTCCAATGCCTCAAAATCAACAAATACCTCCATTTCCTCAGAGGTTGCAAGAAAAAGAGATTCTTCCAGAACAAGAATAAAGTTTTGATATTTTAGATCAACTGAAACATGTATGTGTTAAAATCCCATTGTTACAAGCTATTAAGGATGTCCCTGTATACAGTAAGGCACTTAGGGAAGCATGTCTAAAGAAGCCTGGTAGAAAGAAAAAAGATCTGCAAACTGTGCATGTAATGGGTTAATTGGCTGATATTATGTTAGGAAAAGTTTCAATTCCTAAGTATGTTGATCCTGGTAGCTCTGTTGTGAATATAGTCATCAATGGCACTCAGATAAAGAATTCTTTGATAGATTTGGGAGCAGCCATTAATGTTATGACAAGGGATATTATGCAGCGGCTTGAAATAACTAGTCTCAAACCTACACCTACAGTCCTACAGCTTGTTGATAGTTCTACAATTTGACCTGATGGTATGATTGAAGATATAGTTGTTGCTTTGGATTCTTGGGAATACCCTATAGACTTTATGATCATGTCTCCTAAGGCCACATTGGGAGGATATCCAGTGGTTTTGGGAAGACCTTGGCTTGCTACAGTTGATGCATATATTGGATGTCGGTCAAGGGATATGACTATCTCAGATGGAAATACTACCAAAACATTAGCTCTGTATTCTCCTGCTCAGCCCCAATTTGATCAACAACAAGCCATTTGGCCTAACTTGGGAAGACCTTGGCTTGCTACAGTTGATGCATATATTGGATGTCGGTCAAGGGATATGACTATCTCAGATGGAAATACTACCAAAACATTAGCTCTGTATTCTCCTTCTCAGCCCCAATTTGATCAACAACAAGCCATTTGGCCTAACTTGGGAGAAGAATTCAAAGAAGGGATTGACTCTATCAATCACCTTATGATGATTAATAAAGGACCATTCATCCAACTTCATGATGATGACTCAATTCTCTATAAAATTCTGACAAATGAGTTAAGACAAGAGCAGCAATCACAGGAGTTAGTATCAAATATTTCAGAATCACTTTCTTGCAGCCACTGATATATTGCATACTTCGTTGCCACTGGAAGTCTGCACTTCTCATTTTTCTGAAGTATCTCAGATTTATCTTACTATCAAAGTGGAAGTTGATTCAAACAAATATTTGAATATCAACAGTTGCTTACAGAAACTCAAAGAGTAGCACTTGTGGACTTGCTCAAATGTCATAAACATGCTTTTGCATGGGATTACAAGGATATGCATGGAATTGATCCTACAGTTTGTACCCACCGTATCTACATAAAATAAGACTGTAGACCACTTAGATAGCCACAAAGAAGAATCAATCCTGCATTAAGGGAAATAGTTAAAGAAGAATTGTAGAAATTGTTAAATGCTGGATTTATCTATCCTATTTCAGATAGTCAATGGGTATCACCTTTAGTGATAGTTCCCAAGAAAGGAGGAAAATGGCGGGTATGTGTGGATTATAGAGCTTTGAATTTGGTAACCAGAAAGGATCATTTTCCATTACCATTTGAGGATCAAGTATTAGACTCCTTGGCAAGGAAGCAATACTTCTCATTTCTTGATGGATTCAGTGGCTACAACCAGATTCAAATCGCCCCAGAGGATCAAGAAAAGACTACATTTACTTGTCCTAGGGGAACATATGCATATTATGTTCTTCCTTTTGGATTATGTAATGCTCCAACTACTTTTCAAAGAGCAGTGATAAGTATATTTTTTAGATATTTCATAGGACAACATGGAAATTTATATGGATGATTTTACAACCTATGGTTCAAAATTTGAAGAAGCGTTGAAGAACCTAAAGAAAGTTTTGCAGCGGTGTGAAGACTACAATTTATCATTGAATAGTGAAAAGTGCTTCATGATGATGCAGGAAGGCATATTTCTTGGTCATCATATCTCTATAAATGGAATACAAGTTGCCCTAGCAAAAATAGAAGTCATTCAAAGTATCGCTGCACCGGTAAAGGAAAAAGATGTCAAAAGTTTTCTTGACCTCATGATGGATAATATAGAAGGTTTATCAAAGATTTCAGCAAAATTGCAAACCCTTTATATTCTCTTTTGACTAAGGATATGGAATTTAATTGGACTTCCTCATGCAATGAAGCTTTCTTGGATCTCAAACAACCATTTACCCAAGCACCAGTTCTTGAGGGTCCAAATTGGTCCTTACCATTTCAATTTCATATAGTTGCATCATATTATGCCATAGGAGCAGTCTTAGGATAGAATATTGATAATTTGGAGAGTGCGATTTATTATATCAGCAAGAACATGCAGGGGCCTGAGCTTAATTACACTGTCACTAAAAAATAAATGTTAGTAGTTATATATGCACTCAACAAATTTAGGCATTATATAACAGGATATCTGATATTTGTGCATACTGATCATACCACAATTAGATATCTAATGAATAAACCTTCAATTACAGGAAGATTGGCTCACTAGTTACTGTTGATGCAGGAATTTGATATTACAGTTGTTGATAAACTAGGAAAGTCCAATGTGGTTGCAAATTATCTTTCTAGGCTTCAATTGTAGGATGATCCTATAGCCATATATGATGCTTTTCCAGATATAAAATTTATTCCTTATAAGAGCACACACTTCCTAGTATGTTGATATTGCCAATTATTTAGCTGCTAATAAAATGCCAATTCATTGCTCTCCCAAAGAAAGAAGATTGTTGGTTGAGAAAAGCTTTAACTTCTCATGGATTGTTGATTGTTTTCTTTATACTAGACTTGACCAAGTCACGAGAAGATGCGTTAGAAAGGATGAAATATATGATATCCTTCATGCATGTCATGATGAGCCATGTGGAGGACATTTTGCTGCTAAGATAACAACACTTAAAATATTGAGCACAGGATATTATTGGCCAACATTATATAAGGATGCAACATAATACACCAGGAAATATGATAGATGTCAGCGCATGGGTAGGTCTACTAGATTTGATGAGATGCCATTATATCCGCAGACATTAGTTGCACCATTTGATAAATGGGGATTAAATTTTGTTGGGCCAATTGATCCCCCTTCTAATGGAAAATCTTATATTCAGGTATGTACTGATTATGTAACCAAATGGGAGGAAGTACGAGCTATGACACATGCAAGAGATAATAAAGTGGTTGAAGTTCTCTATGAAGAAATATTTACCAAGTATAGAGTTCCAAGAGAAATTGTTTCAGACCAAGGACCACAATTTACTTCCACATTGATTGCAGCATTGGTTAATGAATACAATATAAGGCACGGGATGTCTACCCCATACCATCCACAAGCAAATGGACAAGTAGAAGTCACAAATAGGGATCTAGAAGCCATTCTTACTAAAACAATATTTGTTCATAAAAAATATTGGTATAAAAGACTTCTTGGAGCCATTTGGGCATATAAAACAACATGGAAAACACCAATTGGTTTTACACCTTTTGAAATGGTGTATGGAAAAGCAACAATGATGCCTATTGAGTTTGAACACAAAACTCTAAGGACAACTCTACAATTGAATATGACACTTTCTGAAGCACAAAAAGACCGTATTCAACAATTGAATGCTTTGTGTGAGCTAAGAAAGATGGTTGTCCAAAAAATAGAACTTATTCAAAATCAAAGAGCAAAGTGGCATGATAAGTACATAAAGGAGAAGACATTTCAAGCAGGTGACTGGGCGTTGTTGTATGATTCTAGATATAAGGATACTATGGGAAAGTTGTAAACAAGATGGTTAGGCCCATATGAGATAGAAGAAGTTTTAAAAAATGGAGCAGTTCGCTTGACCACTAGTGATCCAATCTGATTCAAGCTTTTAGTAAATGGTCATCAACTCCACCTGTATCATAAGCCAGCAACCAAAGAACAATTCCTACAACAATTCACCAATCAAGATCAAATATTAGTTCCTGCAGTAATTAGAGAAGTTCCTGCAACAACTGGCGAAGTTCCTACAACAATTGACGCAAGCATTCAAGGTGTTGTTCCTGTAGCTTCTGCAGGGAATGTTCCTAGCACTCAATAATTCTTCAAGCATCATTTCATAAAGATATTTCCATGTCTTATGGAAATATTATTCTCCATTAATAATTTTTCCATCCACGTCATCCTACTTCATTTATTTATATCATTTCATTCACGTCACATCATTTCATTTCACCATTCTTTTGGCTAACCGTTTCATGCAACATTTATTCGCACAACTGCAGGTATGCACATAGCTTATTTTTTTATTAATTATGCATTTATTATTTTACCGTGATTATTGCCTATTTCAAATTTGCGTACACTTCCCTCTGTCCTTTCCGCATGTGTGGACACATGTCAAAATAAGTTGGGGGGTGTTTTATTTGGTTCGATTTCCAAAATTAGTAATTATGTGTCCTTGTCAGTAACTTGATTTGATTGCTTACCATCATTCTTTTTAATGAGATGTTTTTTTTGGTATGAGTGAGAAATGAATTTTATCACTGAAAACTATAAGTAAGGAATTTTCAAGCAAATATTTTTAGTTCTGCAGAATACTTTAGGTCCTCATTCTCAGCTGCGGAAATTATTTTGTGAGTTGAGATAGTAATGGGTGGAGATCCTATCCGCCATGAACCAATAATCCATGACACATTGTTGCAGGATGCCCTTTGTGAGCATTATTTCTGACTACATGGGTGGATTGATTACTTTCTGAAAATAACAGATTATAATGAAGAAATTGCTTCCGAGTTCATGCATTCATTTAATCAAGGGGAAGCTTTTGTCAAAGGATTGAGGGTTATTGCTATAGAACATCAAATAGCTGAAGTTACTAGGTTGCTGCAGGAAGGAGAGTTGTTTCCTGAATCCAAGGATGCAAGAAGCATCAGAGAAGAATTTACACACCCCACAGATGGACCTTTGGCGGTGGATAAGCAGGGAGCCAGACGAGTATCTCTTCCAGCAGAATGGCCCCAGGTGGCATTGTATATAATGAAATACATTACCTGCGATGGAAGGTATTCAAATTTACATTCAGTCCATTTTAAATTGCTTAGTCATTTACCGCATGGACGAAGGGTAATGTTCCAAATTTTCTATACCACCTTATTTCCATAAGTGCCAAAGAAACATGAAAGAATCGGAATCATTTTGTCAGTCATCATGGTTTGATAAAATTGTTAGTAGAACGTTCTCTTAGGGATGTTTCTCAAATGGCATGGGGGGTATTTGAAGATATACTATAATTTAGGGTTGAAGATTCTCCTGTTGCAGAGGAATTAGCAGCCCAAGAGGAGGATATAGGAGATCCCTCATCTCCTAGAATTTCTGCAGGAAATGAACCTCCCATTACCAAAGAAGCTTTGACTGTGGCAGAAGATGTGGTGGTGGAAACAAACATTGAGCAGCCCTCCACTCATTTCCAAAGAGGTGTGACATCTTCTAAAAGAAAAGGGGAAGAAGTAGAGACAATTGATGCAGAAGAAGAAACTATGGTTCAACCACAAGTAATGCAAGTTTCTCCTGCAACAAAGAGGCGTAAGCCGAAGGGAAATACTCCTACAGCAAATCCTCTAGTAGAAATTGTTCCTGCAGCTACTCCAAAGGTATATGCAAGAAGGACTCGACATAGTACACATAAAGTTCATCCAACAAGCAATGCAACGGAGGTCATTTCAATAGAAACATCAGAAGAGGAACGTGGGAGTCCAACAGAGGTTAAATTCTAGGAAGAACATGGCGTTGATAGACTTTCAAGTCTAGCATATGTGGCAGAACAATTTGAAGAACCTATTGAAGAAATGTCATGCCCTAAGGTAACAACTATCAGACCTCCATCATCTCTCACTAGTTTGTCTATTGCATTAACATTTTATAGGCATTGGGAGATAGAGAGAGCTAGGTTACATGGAATTATTGATAAGCAACAGAGGGAAATTGAAAGGAGGGATAATCAGATTGAAGAATTGGAAGCTAAGATTGATATAATTACCAGTATGGTCCCTGAATTGATGCAATGTAGGGCTCCACCAAGGGTTTATGCTTTGCATCTAAAAGAGCAGTATTTAAGTTTTAAGCTAAACCGCATTATTAGAGACCTTAGCCCTTCTTTAGACACCCTTGAAGAATTTGATTATGCTTATCAAACCTCTCCAACAACTGTTAAAAATTTATTGTGTGAATTCTATTTGCATAACTATGTTGTGACTTCAGATAGTGAGTGGAATCCCTTGTTATACATCGGTGATATCCACATAAAAGCATTAATGTCATGGGTGCAAAATGAAATTAGCATGGGAAATCAGGCCAAAGCATATAAGAATCTTGAATTTGATTGTCCATTGCCACTCAGGACTGAAGCTAAGGACCCACGAGTTCTTTATTATGATTGGCAAAAATTATTAGCAAGGCCAGATGTAAGGAGTCAAGTATTACCAATGAGGGAGGAAATATTCCAAGAATATGAACACTTGATTGAGAATGAAAGTGCAATTGCAGTTGACTGTCTGATTCAACATTGGAATAATCTGCCAGAGGACTTGAAATAGGGTGAACCTCATTCACTGCCGAATTTTCATGCAGCTATACAGAGAGCCCCTAAATACATCCATTTGGGTAGGATGAAAAACAATGACTGGCTACCCTTGATCTTCCAGCCCCCTATCCTCATGTGGCCATTGCTAGGATGTAGGATTATAGTTAAACCCTATGAGGTAGCTGCAGAAGAAGCCATATGGGCCAGACTAGAAAAGATGAAGGGATTTTATCATAATTTGGCTTCAGGAGGGACAGGTCAGGGAACTATTGGTGACTTGAGAATTAGTGCCCGAATCAGAAACTTTCCTCTTGCTAGAGGATCAACAAGACACTAAGTTGGGGGGCATGATGAGCTGAGATATTAGCTCCTTTTATTCCTAAAACTCATAAGTTTTTGTCACGTTTTGATTTGTATAATGGGATGGTAATGATGTATTAAAGTTTGACTATATGTATTTCAGATGTTAACTAAACCCATTAAATCATGTTTTGTCTTTGCCAGTTATTCCTGTTGCCATGCTAGTTATTCCTGGAACCATATGATTTATTCATGTTACCATACGGATTGTCATAGGCGATATCATGTGTGAAATGAATAGGTGTTATGATTAATTAAAATAGATATGTATATGCTTGTATGTTCTCTCTTTTCAATTGCAGGAATAAATGAGATGTTGCGGAGAAGGTTGTCCTGTCACGTCGAAGGTGGTTAGAGATATTCAAGAGGGTGACTAAAAGTTCAAATCAATGAAGAGGATAATGAGCGTGAGGAAAAACAAAGGAGTAGCAAGGCGTGCAAGACTCATTTATGTCTGACTTTAGTGGGCATTAATCTTGTAATACCACCATGCTATATTCTTGTTTGTGGTTTGGTGTAGATCCACGTTTTTAGTGGCTTAACTCCGACTGTTCTCCTTCATGAATATTATCTGCCTCTTCTCATCGATGTGATCTTAATTGTAGGAAGTTGTTGTTTTCTTTTAAATAAGTGTCTTCATCTCTTCTCTTAGGCTAGAAAAAAAGAGAGGGAAAAAGAGCATAAGATTTAAAAATAAAGTTGCAAAGTGTTTGAGTTTCCTTTAATTCTGAATAATGTATCGACTTTTGAGAAACAATGAATAAAGTTATGTTATTCTAAGCACTTAGAGTTATTTTGTAAGCCTGGATACACTCATACAAGGGGGCCCACTTGGTGAGTGTTCATGTGCCTTTGTTAAATTTAGTTTTCTTTTTTCGCTACAGTAGACATCCTTGCATTGACTGTTCCTGTAGCCACTGGAAACAAATCCATTGATTGTTCCTGCAGCCAAAGCAAATAGAGTAATTCCTGTTTGACAGCTTTGGGCTTAGTTAGCATTTCTTGAGTGAGTTTTATGTTAACATAGAGTTTTCTTGTAGCCATTCAATTTTTTTAATTCTTGCTTACTTTTCCCAAATAGATTTTAGTTGCTGCAGTAATGCAGAGTAGCTATCATGGGAACTTAGTGAATATATAGTGCAGACCCATTTCAAGTAATACGTCCCTGGGTTGACAATCAAATGAGCTCCAATTATGGAGATAGTAACTTCATAGAGTGAATTTCCAAACTTCGGGTTGAGACATTAACTATAGTTATTATTCCTATTGTTGGACCGAATAGGATCCATCTTCAAACTACCCTTTGATATCACAAACCCAAGGTATACCAATTCCTCTTTCATGAACTCGCACTTTTGAAGGTTGATCATCAATTGCTCTTAATGAAGCCTCCTCAAAACCATGTCAAGATGTTGCAAATTCTCTTCCTTGGACCTGCTAAAAACAACGATGTCATCCAAATAAACAAGCACAAATTTGCAAATAAAGGGTTTTAGTACCTCATTCATCAACCTCACGAAGGTGTTAGGCACATTGGAAAGCCCAAAAGGAATCACCATCCACTCATATAAGCCCTCATTTGTCTTAAAGGTAGTCTTCTGATTCATCTCCTTCCCTTATTCTGATATGATGGTACCTAATTTTCAAATTTATCTTTGAAAAATAGCATGCACCTCCTAGACTCTCTATTAAATCTTCCATCTAGGGTATAGGAAATCTATACCTGATTGTAATCTTATTTATTTCTCTTGAATCAGTATATAACCTCCAACTAACATCTTTCTTAGGGGCTAACACTATAGGGACTACACATGGGCTTAGGATTTCTCTAATTAGGCCTTTATCCAATAACTCCTGCACTTGTTTGCTTATTTTCTCATTTTGTGTAGGGTTCATCCTATAAGTAGGCTTGTTTGGAAAAGTGGCACCAGGGATAGGATCTATATATATGATGAATGATATCTATAATGGGAGGAAAAGATCTTGGTAGCTTATCCATTGCAATGTCCTTGTATATATCCAACAAAGTTTGAACTTCAATAGGTCTGGAATCCACCTTGTTTGTAGACAAAATAGGTCTACACTTAGGTCTGGTAACAAAAGAAAATCCCTACCCCCCTTCATCCCTGAAAGTCTTCAAAAAGTCCTTTTTCCCTACCACCATAACACTAGAACCAATCTTATTATCATTCCCTTCATCTTGTAGGGTTGTCAAGGTAAAAGAGGTGCCATCCTTTTCTATCACATAAACTTTTTTATGGCCATCATGCTTGGCCTTTCTATCATACTGTCAGGGCCTTCCTAGAAGCAAGTGGCAAGCATCCATAGGGACAATCTCACAAATAATACCATCTTTATAATCCCCAATACTAAACTCTACCCAAACCTGCTCATTCATCAAGATTTGTTGACCCTTACTTAGCTATGACACCTTGTAGGGTGTGGGATGAGGAATTATTTTCATTTTTAGTTTCTCAACCATTTCTAAAGATACAAAATTATTAGTAGAGCTTGAATCTACAACCACCTTTCATACCTTTCCATGTGACTTAAAAATGGTTCGGAGCAAAGCCTTCCTTTGTGGTGGTTCTTTAGTGATAGGTACTTTGAGGAGGGTCCTTCTCATCATCAAATTATCACCAACCTTAGGAGAAGCATGTTGATAGGGTTAGTTTACACTTTCATTATATTTCTCTTGTACAAATTGAGTTCTCCTCTCACCCCCATGCGAACTTGAGCCTTTCTTATCTAGGCACTTGAAAGTTAGATGGCCAAATTGGTTGCAATAGTAACACCTTATAGAGAAGTTATTCAAGACTCTTCCCTATCCATTAAACCTTCATCTACCATTAGGCCTCCTACCTATATAGCCACCCATTGTTTCACTACTTTGTTCTTGATTCCCACTTGATTCACCTTGAGATTTTTGTGAAGATGTTCTCCCACCAAAAGATACTCTTTCTCTAAAGCTTTTTCCTCTACCCCTTGACTATTTTTCTTGTCTTCTATTTATCCTCTCTTCTACTTTACATGTCATTTGGAAGCACTCCTCAACTGTCCTAGGAGTGACTAGGCTTATCTCATCTTGTATATTAAATCTTAGGCCATTCAAGTAATTGGTCACCTTCTCTCTCTCATTCTTCATATGGTGAAACCTTATACTAAGTTTATGTAATTCCTCAATATAGGCTACAACATCCAAATCCCTTTGCTTCAAATTCTGCAATCTTCTAAACACTTGGATTTCATTGTTTGTAGGTAAGAATTCTGCTTTCACCTTGTCCACCATTTGGTCCCAAGAAGTGATACTTGTCTTGTTCTTATTTACCCTTTCTTCTTGGGTGTATTTCCACTATGTCAAAGCATATCCCTTCAACTTGGTTTTAGAAAATTTGACTTTCTCATTTTCTTCTATCTCTTTGTATTCAAAATAATTGTTCAAAGCATCTGCCCATTCTATCACTTCTTCACCATCCATTTTTCCCCCATACATAGGTAGGTCTATCTTCACATCAGCAATATCTCCCCTCACATTCCTCAATGCATTTAAAAACCTTCTCTCTTTAGGAGCTATCTCCTCTTCACAAGGTCCTTTAGGAGGCTTCCCACTTTCACCCTCTTCTTCTTCTTCTTCTTTGGGGTCACTCTCATCTACAGTCCCCTTGCTCCTTCTATCTCTGGCTTCTAATGCTTCCACCTTTTATCTTAGGGATCTCAACTTCGTAGCAATCGTTGAGCCACCTTATGGAGGCATCTTGTCCTCACAACTTCAACTATTCCTCTTCACACTTAAAATCTATTTCGCCTTCACAGTCAGAACCTTAGCTCTGATACCACTTTGATTTAGAGGGGAGGTTGTAGATTCAAAATAGACACAAATACAAACAACTTTGACAATGGAAAGGATTAAAAAAGGAAGATCCCACACCCAATTCATCTTAGGAACTCGGTGACAACCATTCATGGCTACAAATGCAACTTTAATGAACAACAAACAAAATTAGGTAAATAGCTGGTCAGATGGAGTTTAATAAATTAGAGGACACCAAACAACACAAAGAAACACTCTACACCTACCCTTGTGTTAGTGAACAGATTTTGTCTTTCTTTAAATTGAATTGATTCTAAGCTCTGTTACCCCTTTGAAAGATAAAAGTTCAACTAAACAATTGGGCAAGTGTGACATTCATCACTTCCCTCTGAATTTTAGATAGGTACAACTCCCTCCATTAGTTATTCAGGGAATAATCTAACTAAATAAACTGATATGCTTTTAACGTGAAAGCACGTAAGGCTGCCTACTTCATTATTAGATGAGAGGCCAGGTAATATGTAAAGTAATTCAGAATAACTTTCTACAAAATGTTTTACCGTGAATATCAGAAGAAATCAAAGCAAATTTAAATAACACTGATTTCAGCACTTCTTAAAAATAGACAAGAGAAGCAAAGTCTCTCTTCAACTAAAAATCCTTCTAAACAACACGGAAAGAAGCTCCATACTAATATCAACATCCACCATCAGAAAGGTAATCACAAACATTTTGATTAGACTAATATTTGCAAAGAAATACCACTCCACGAATTCAAACCCAAAGATTTTCCACCTCAAAATTCATATGATCTAATATATATATTTCATGCAACAAAGACATAACAATACACACATAAGTTCTTTCCAAGTCCAGATTTATGAAAGACTTGATCACCTCATTCCAACCAAAACAAAACTTCAAAAATCTAAGCTTAATATTCTCCCCCTTTCTCTACCCTTCTTCCTCTAATTTATAGTAGCTTTTAAAGAACAAAGGAGGTCTCCCTGAAAACTTGACCTCCTCTGAGACAGTTATAAAAACCAATAGAGTATTTAGGGAACAGATGTCCCGAAGTCATTGCAAGATTATGAAAAACATATAAAATAAAAACAAAGCATTAGCATCATGCTATGCCTCTTCTCCATCATCATCCTCTCCTCCACTTTTCTGGGCATCATAGGCAGTTGTAAGCTCCTAAATTATAGAGTGACTCGGATTTTTCATGGCATTGATCTTTTCTTTTGCGACTTCTTTCTCCCATCTATGTTTCACCATTTTCTTGGCATTATTAGGTAATTGATCGTTACCAATGAACGTCATGGACTCAATTCGAGCGATTCGCGTTATATCTTCGGTAGTGAAGTTTCCTTTGGCCTTAACTTTCTCCATGTGCAGCCTAAATGGCTTTATCACGTCCTGCGTGTTTAGTCCACAAAGTCCCAGTTGCCAATCATGGTCTGGGTTAACCACTTTATTGTCATTGACCAAACTACTCTAAAGTTCTTGAAGCTCGTAAATAGAAGTCCTAGCATCAGAAATCAAAGACTTGAATGTAGTTACCCGCCATGCTATAGTTTTCTTCAACACAAAGAGCTGGCACTTATCGGTTGCCAATTTAATTGAGTTTTCTGCTAAAAACTTTACAACTTTGTATTCCTCTATCTTGGTGAGCATGGGTAATACATTTTCCCATTTATGCTCTTCTTTTTCCCATGGCACAATCTGATTCTGAATCTCTGCAGTGAGGTTTTGCATCTCATCGCATAGCTTCCTGGAGCTTGTGATTTTCACCATCTCTAATCACCCCTTCGATCCATTTCTCTATGGCCCCTGCGATGCTCTTAGCTTGCTGACCTTGATTCATCAATTTCTTGTTCTCTGGAGAAGTGGGGTCAAAATTTTCTGAAGCATGCGATATGGAGAATGCTCCAAAACAGCCTATGCTATCAATGAACTGAGCTAGAATCTTGATATGCCATTTCAGCTCTCTTTTCTCCTATCCATCTTTTTCTGACCTGGTGAGCATCTTCTTGGCCGACACTTGGAAAAGGTGATTATCTAAATCCTTGCTCATGTTCCCAAGATCCACTTTGGTGACCTCAAAATCCTTTGCATTTACTTCCTTATTCTCATCTTTGGGCTTATAGGAAGCGATTTCAGCAATCCACCTTGTGAGACATGGACCAACTCTGATACCATGTGAGATTTTTCCAAGATCTAGAGGCAATGGAAAGCACAAATAAGAGAGAACAAAATAGATGATAAGAATAAACTATATTCTATCAAGATGAAAATACTGATCAACTGGATCATCAATCATTGTTACATACAATGAATATGAGCCTTCTTATATAGGCAAGGCTATATGGATATGTGAGCACACAAACATGACATGTGGCTCAATAAGAAACAAGGGTAGGTAGGAAATAGGTGTGGGTAGGTAGGAGAAATAATATAATAGTCCACATGAGGTGGATCACCCACTAAATGTCGAGTGTAACAACAAGATCACACCATAAAAGGTGGAAATTCTCCTACACACACTATCCCAATGTGGCACAAACACCCAAGTGTCTCATACCCAAACTACTATGAAATGCATGTACCTAAGTAAACTTAAGTAAGATGTAATTATATCCAAGATGAATAATTATTTACACCAACACCCCCCCTTAAGTGCAACTTAGGGGAATGCACTTAAGTCTACAATGCAACTAAGCAATGCAAGATGGGTCCCAACTACTAGGCCATGTTAGGTACCCATGTACAAATGCAAATGCATGAAAACCAATGCAAGGAAATCTCTCACAAAGTGGGGAAAGAGAGAAAAACCCAATGGGAAAAAACCCTCCCCCAAAAGAGATGAAAACTAGATAGAAAGAACTCTCATAGAAGTATGTGAAGGACAAAACCCCATGTGAGGAAAAAGTCCCCCCCATATGAGAGAAGAAGAAGAGAGACTAGGAAGCCCCCCCTCAATCTGGAATCTGCACCAATGATAGAAGCTTGAAGATGAATGAAGAAACTGCTCCATGATCGTCGAACATCATTCCTCCCCTTAGGAAGAAACAAAACCAAAGGTGTATCCATGAAGTCTCCCCAACCATGAAGGGAAGATGAAGCAAAAATACTCATGATGAAAGGAATCTCTGAAAACTGCTCAAGTGTCCCCATGTCGATGCTGAAAGGTACCCCCTCCAAAGGTGGTAAACTGTGCCACACTGCTGAAAAGGGCACTCTAAGATCTAGTGGAGATGAATGTAGAACAATATCCAAAGACTCATATGTCTCCTCAAAAGATAAAGAGACATCCTCCAAGTGTTGTACAAAAGTATCCACAATCATGTCAACCTCTAAAGATTGATCATGTAGAGAATGCACAAGAGGGTCAAAGTGATCCCTCGCAACAATCAAAGAAGGATCATCCTCATCAAAGAGAAGATGAATGTCATGAATGGTGTCTCCCAAATTTGAAATGTAGGAGTCCACAAACAAACCTACAATGTCTGTCAAGTAGGCATCCCATGAATCTAAAGATGGAAGACAATGAATATCCTGTTGCACTGAATCACATGAAGGCAAAACTGTCACACTATCTGCATCATCAGGTGCAATAGGTGATGTGATATCAATATGAGGAGATGAAATACAAGGCTCAAGAACGGGGTCGCATGTGAGAATCCCCAAGTTCAAATGCCCAAAGTTCTCCTCAAAACCTGAATCATCAACATAAGTAGAATCAACCTTATCAATAGGACTGAAATCTGAAAAAGAGTACAACCGAGATGCATGATCAACCACCCCAGTCGCAATTATAGATCCACTCTCCAAGTCTCTAATGATAACTGAATCAGGTGTGAACTCCACAGTTTTCCTAGTTTCCCCATGTGTGATTTGATAGATGGAAAGAAGATTATTTGTCAAGTGGGGTACACACAACACATCATTGAAGGAGTTATCCCCAATGGAAATAGATCCTTTCCCAATCACATCCATGTATGTATGATTTCCCATCAAAATCTGCGGCATGTGGCAAGGCTCAAATGTAGAAAACATAGACTGCGAAGATGCCATATGATGAGAAGCCCCTGAATCTAGAAGCCACCTCCCTGAATCATGACTTGTAGTAGCACAAAGAGCTTGTCCCTTTCCTTTATTTGTCCCAAAAGAGTGATCCTTTCCTTTATCCTTGGAAGAAGAAGTCGATGTAGACATTCTAGAAGGTAGGTTGATTCTATTCTTCTCAAGAAGATTCTTCAACTCATCAATATCCTTCTTATAACAATGATGTTCATCATGTCCTGACTTCTTGCAATATCCACAAAAAAGATTGTCCTTATATGATTTCCTCTTAGGTGAGAATGGTGAATCACCTTTTTGTGGAGAGGAAGATTGTTCTCCATCTTGTTGTGGTTTAGACTTAGGTTGCTTTTGATTCTTGCCTTTTCCTTGATTACTTTGATTCCCTTTGTTAGCCACCAAAGTTTGTGACTTTGAAGATTTGAGAATCCCCATCGTGGTCAACTTAGATTGCTCAAGTATCAACATCTCCGTGAATGAATCAAATGAGGGAGAAGTGTATGAGGAACCTTGAGCTAACCTATGGGTGTGAAAGCTAGATACAAAGGCTGCATACTCTGAAGGAATCTTGTCCAACAAGTTATAAACCAATTGAGCATCCTTTTTGTCAATTCCACAATCCTTTAGCTTTGCTCTTAGCTCAGTTGCTTTTGTGATATAATCTTGGATTGTATCAAAATCCTTGGGATCCAAAGTTGTGAGTTCACTATCAAGCTTGTAGCCCTTAATCTCATCAACTTGACCATACAATTTCTTAAAAATATCCCAAGCCTCTTTAATTGTTGTACACTTATCAATGTGAAAAATGAGGTCATCTGATACATACTTTCTAAGTGTTCCAAGTGCCATAGCATTCTTAGTAAGCCATTCAATTTGAGCATTAGGATCGGCCTTAGGATCAAGTGGTGATGTAATAGTTTCATTTACATAATGAATGTGTCCTTTTTCCAGTAGTTTACTCCATGCCTTAATTTTCCATGATGCATAATTATGAGGATTTAAAAGTGGAAATTTAGGAGAACCCATAGCACCAAAGTGAAAAATACAAGATAGAGAGGCACAATCACACAAGACACCCCTCCCAAAATACTCAATCAAGAAATCCCCCCAAAATGGTGATTTTGGCACTTTATACTTAGTGCGTATACAATGGGCCACTTGCAAACAAGGCAAACTGGACTTCTGATTTCAATTTACAACTTCTCAAAATGAGATCTAAGAGACTTCAACAAATACTGCTAGTGATCTAAACTAAGATCCAAGCAAAATGCTAGTACCAAATATGCCAAAAATGGCCAAATACTGAAAGTACAATTTCTACTTAAAATCACTGCAAATAGATAGCAGATTATGAAAGTAGATGAAAAAATATGCACTTTCAAAAACAACGGCACTTGAAAAGGAGTCCATGTGAGCCCAAACGAAGCCTCCAAAGTTGTAAAAATTGAGATTTCACGCTTTCTGAAAAACCTGTATCCAAAAATCAGAAACCTCCTGCACCATTGTACAGATCATGAAATTCTACCCCAAAAAAAAAAAAAATTGCTCGAAAAAATGAGTCCGGATGAGAGAGATATCGCTATTTGAAAATTGCCTGCAAAATTATAATTTCTGGAAAATTTCCGTCGCAGTGTCAAACTTCAAATGCCTCTAGATTTGGCCTCCAATGTCCGATTTTGATGAAACAAAAGGCAAAACTGACTTTCTTGGACCTCCTAAATCTAATGCTAACCTCATATTTGACCTATCAAGCTTCAATAATAACCTGCAATAGAAAACTCCAAAATACACAACCCCAAATAGCATCAAATTTCTCTCAATTAGCAAACCAATGACACTCTAATGGCTCTGATACCATGTGAGACATGGACCAACTCTGATACCATGTGAGATTTTGCCAAGATCTAGAGGCAATGGAAAGCACAAATAAGAGAGAACAAAATAGATGATAAGAATAAACTGTATTCTATCAAGATGAAAATACTGATCAACTGGATCATCAATTGTTGTTACATACAATGAATATGAGCCTTCTTATATAGGCAAGGCTATATGGATATGTGAGCACACAAACATGACATGTGGCTCAATAAGAAACAAGGGTAGGTAGGAAATAGGTGTGGGTAGGTAGGAGAAATAATATAATAGTCCACATGAGGTGGATCACCCACTAAATGTGGAGTGTAACAACAAGATCACACCATAAAAGGTGGAAATTCTCCTACACACACTACCCCAATGTGGCACAAACACCCAAGTGTCTCATACCCAAACTACTATGAAATGCATGTACCTAAGTAAACTTAAGTAAGATGTAATAATATCCAAGATGAATAATTATTTACTCCAACACACCTCCCAGTCTTTTCATCAGCATCCAATCTGGCAGTTGTTTTGAACTTCTTCTGCTTGGGACCCTTCTCCTTGTATTTAACCACCATGTCTTGAATTGGGATGGACACTAGAATGAAATTTCATTTCTTGCTTACTGAAGTGGTTAGCCATTTAGGAGTTGCACTTGAACTAGTTGTTCCTCCGGGCATTTTAGGTGGCGGCGTCATGGCTACAGTGATCGCATGAGAAGCCATGGTGTTGACAATGTCGTTGTCAAGGTCCTCGACTTCAAAAATCTGAGTATCAAGGATTTTGTCTTTTTCCTCTATGTCTTTGACATAGTCCATTTTCTTCTGTGCAGCACTCCATGACCTTGTATATCGAGGAGCAGAAAAGTCCAGAGTTGGATTAGGCTTGTGCATGGTGTGAGATGGCTTCTTATTTTTACCTGCATGAATAGGCATAGAAGTGGGGTTAGAAAAACATTTTGGGGGACGTAGAGAAACCTCACCATCTCTTGTAGGATCAATCTTGATGCCTATTTTCATTGCTCTTCTCTTATTAATCCAATATGTGGTTCTTTCCAAGACTCTCTTTGTTTTAAGTTGTATATCATCCTCTTCTTCCACATCCCAATTAATGTAGGACGCTTCGGGTTTAGCTCGGTCTAGATATCCAGGTTCAAAGAGCTCTAGATAATCCTCTTTGATCCCACTTACATCAAGTTTCACCTATAGTGAAACTACCTGTTCTAGAACCATTCTCATGTTTTCTCTTTTGAACAATTCAAGCTCATCATTGAAATCTTCCCAAAATTCCTCCAGGTCTAGGATTGGAAGGTGCGGCATCAAACCAAGACTCCGTGAGAAACCTTTATTGTCAAAGCCCTTTCTTTCATGATATAGTGGGAAATTGAAATTCTTTAAGTCAGCCCCTATGCTCAACGCATCTGACATTGAACTGCAAGATAAAATGCCCAATTGAATAGGAAAATGATCCTCCCATTTATCTTTGGGTTGAGCTTTCTTAATTACAATAGATAACTGCCTACAAATCTCAGCAAGAACAAAACAATCTGAACAAAAATGAGGGAGTTTGAAAGGCTCTTCTTCAAAACCACCTACCCTTATATAACAAAAATGAGAAAACTGAACAAAGAAACTACCATATCTTTTCACTAATGCTCGGGCATCTTCAGACATCCTCTTGGTTTTCATGTTCTTTAACTCATAACACAAATCTCCTAGGAAAGCATTATGTACTCTCCTAAAATCTTGCAATGCATTATCTTTTTGTAACATGGGGTAAAAGTCATACACAGGAACATCTCCCTCAGCAAACTACCTAGGTATTCCCATTGTTTCTTTAACACATGCCAGGCAATATATCAAATACGAGGACAATAATAAATTTTGATTGTACTTCTTCGCCATGCTCAGTTGTTCCCTCATGGAGTTGGCAATAAGCTCTGCCCAGTCAAGATACTGCTTTCCTTCCAACACTAGTTGCACATAACAGTAAATCCAATCATCAAAGTTGTAGGCCTAAGCTGAACCTCTAACTTAGTGTAATAGTAACATAACATCATGGATGTGGGGAAGCATGTGATTCTTGTTGGGATACTTAGGTAACTTGGAGCCACCCTTTTGAGGATATTTCAACCAATGCTTCGCTATATTATTCTAGTGTCCAGTTTTATCTGCATTGAACTCAGTGATTGATTGGGTGGGAGAAACATTTGAGAACTGATAATCAGGCAATTTGAAAATAGAGGAAATAACTTCCTTGTTAATCGCAAGGAAGGTTTCACCATTATCTCTCTTGATAGTTTCGGAAATAGGATCATACCTTGCAATGCACTCCCTAACTAATTTTGGGCAAGGGATAGTAGGAGGAAAGGTTGTTGCTTCTACAAGACCACTACTTAGAATTTCTAAACCAAATGAACCGTCAATTCCTTTAAACACTCTTTCCTTCAAAACTTCCAAATTTTCTCCTTTCAGGTCTGTATCACTGACAATGGGTTCTGTGCAAGCAAGACTGAAAATATTTCTGAAAAGGTGCAAAGTGGACTTCATAATTCATAAAAAACAACCCTTATTCTTCCCAACAAATTTTATTACGAGAGAGAAAAGCAACTAAAAATCACTGGAGAAGATAGGAAACAAAACTCACCTTCACAGTTGAGACCAATCGAACGACTACCAGCAAACAAACCTTCTATCAAACACTCTGCAGCAATGAAGAACAAGTTTCAGAAATTAATCACTTCATACCTTATAGAAAAAGAAGTGATACAAACTTATTTAGTGCATTAATTTAGGCCGTCAACTCAAATGCGTCGAGCATTGGGATTTGACATCACACGCGTACATTGAATGCATGGCGACATTTTTAGAGTAACCGCCAATTCCCAAAAATGATTAATTGCCTTCAAAAATAAGTCAGTTGACGTCACCCGAGATATGGTTCGATCTTCATCATACTTAGCAATAAATGCACCATCATGTCTTTTAGTCCATGGGACCCACCTGATTTGAACACGCATGAACAATTTGAACTGACTTCATGTGGGTTCAGGTAGTTCAATGCGTACGCTGCGCCAAGAAAATTCTCTTTGAAAAGATTAACTTTGTTAAGTGTTGTCAATCTTTTGAACTTCATTGAACATGTTGAACACCACTAAACTGTTTGAACTAGGTTCAAAGGGTTCATGACCTGGAGGAAGAGGATATAACACATCATATGCGACCATGAAATATAACTGCTGCAAAAACACTTGAATGAACGTTAGCATGAAAACTTTTTAGACAACTTAGAACCTATGGTACCTAAATGAACATTATGAACTCTTTTCAAAATGGTTCAAGGGGTTCACGAGGTTCAAACCAACCATTGAAACTTGACGCTACGGATTAAGAGACACTTAACCAACGAATTAAGGATTGAACCAAGGAATTTCTGAAAAAGCTAAAGACTCAAATAAAATTTTGGTAAGGCGGCTTAATCTTGTTATGAGAGATGAATGACAGAATAACATTGGCTCTGACTGGGGATTGCATTTTGCAAAAAATGCAAAGAACTCTAAATCTCTAGTTCGCACAACAAAAATAAAAAGGGGACAAAGAGGACACACACCAAAAAGACATAAAACAAACAACTAATCTACTATGTACATGAACTCTTAACCACAGATTTCAAAGTTTATAGAGCTTGAGGTCCTTCCCATTATAGGTATAGGGAATAACCATTCCATCAGCATAATTCAATTTGAAAACATTCGGTCCCACTACTTCATGGATCTTGAACGAACCTTTCCACAGTGAATCAAATTTTCCATGGGCACCTTTTAGTTCTCTTCTCTTGTCCCACAACAGTACTTCATCTCCATTTAGGAAACCTCTTGGTCGAGCTCTCATATCAAAGATTTTCTTCACCCTATTATGATGCTCAGTAATTCTATCCACTAACATCTCTCTTTCCTCTTCCAACTTCATCAAATACATGACTCTCTTCTCCAGAGCATTTTGGAAAAAGGAGTCCTCAATTATGGTTTTAAGTCTCACCGCTGCCAATTCTAGAGCTAAAGAAACCTTCACGCCAATCCCATACACCAATTCATAAGGTGTCATTCCAATTGCTCTTTTAGGAGTGATTCTATCCGCCCATAAGGCTTCATATACCTTTTTATGCTAGTTCTGGGCATTATCATCAACTAACTTCTTCATGATGGCTACCAGATTCTTGTTGCTTGATTCTGCTAACTCATTACCTTACGGGAAGTAATCGGAGGAATGTGAAAGAGAAATTTGATGTTCATAACAAAACATAGTCAATTCCTCAAAAGAGAAATATGATGCATTATCTGCAACAATCTTCTAAGGGACCCCAAAACGGACTAAAATGCAATCTTTAAGAAAATTACATACTACTTCTGAGTTCGCCTTCTTAGCGAGAACAACCTCCACTCACTTAGTAAAATAGTCTGTTGTTGTTAGAATATACATATGACCAACACTGGAATGAAGATTTATTGGACCAATGAAATCAATACCCCATTGTTTGAAGGGTTCATCCACTACCACATGCCTTAAAGGTAGAGCAGCTAAATGCAGTTTTCCAGAAAAGAGTTGACATTTTTCACATCGCTTAACATAAGTATATGCATCACGAAACATACCAGCCCAATAATAGCAATTTCTTAAAATCTTAAAAGCGGTTACTGAGGATGAGAAATATCCACCGCAGGCTTCATCATGATAAACCTCTAGAAGCTTTTGTTGTTGAGGCTTATCTACACACCTCAAATAGGTACCATCCAAGACTTTTTTGTACAAAATGTCTTGCCAAATAACATACTTAGTTGCTTTCAATTTGAGATTCCTTTTTTCTTTAGTTGACAAATGACTCAGGCAACTGCCATAGGTCAAATAATAAGCTACATCAAAAAACCATGTATCTTGCAACCCAATGAACAGAGTTAAAGGTGGCTCTTTTTTTGTCTCCATCTTATTTTCTGCTATTAATTGGCATAAGCCTTGTCCTTTAACCATCTTTGTAGGACAAATATCTAGATCATATTCCTGAATTTTGGTTCCCCATGTCGCTCTTTTATTGAGTTCGACTTCCTGTTGAGTCAAAATACTTTTCACTGCAGAATCTGGAACAAACACCACAGAGTGAGAATGCAGAATGTAATACCTGAATTGTTTAACTGCTTTAACCACAACAAAGGCTTGTTTTTCTGAGAGTGAATACTTAAGCTCATGTTTCTTAAGAGGGACACTCAGGAATGCTATAGGCACTTCAGTTCCAGATTCATCTACCTATAATAACATTCTCGACATTGTATGCTCTGAGGCATAACAGTAAACGACAAAATTCTTTTTAAAATCTGGGTTGATGAGGGTTGGTGCATTGACAACTGAACTCTTGATCTTTTCAAACGCTTCTTTGGCTTCATCAGTCCATTTAAAAGGAAACTTCTCACTCAGCAAGCTGATGATGTACTTGGTAGTTTCCGCAAATTCAGGTACAAACCTTCTCAAGAAATTTACCTGACCAAAAAATGACCTTACTCTAGTCCGTTTTGAAGGCAAGCTGAGGTGTTATATTGCATTGACTCTTTCTGGATCAATCTTGACACCCTCCTTCGAAATGATATGCCCCAATAATTTGCCCTCGGTTACACAAAAAACTGACTTTTTTGATTCAAGGAGATACCATGTTCTCGACAATGTTGTAGAACTACCCTCAGATCTTTGAGATGATTCTTCCTATCTTTAGAAAACATGGTCAAGTCATCTAGGTAAACAACAATAATTCTGTCATGAAAATCCCTAAAAGAAGAATCCATGGCCCTTTGAAAATTTGCTCTGACATTAACCAAACCAAATGGCATATGATTATATGCAAACGTTCCCCATGGAGTGATGAATGTTGTCTTGTTTTGTTCATTCTCTGCAACACCAATTTGATTGTAACCAAAAAAACCGTCTAACATTGACATCATTTTCGGCCCAGCTACTGTCTACAAAATATGGTCCATATTGGGTAAAGCATAGTTATCCTTAAAACTTGCCTGGTTCAGATTGCAAAAGTCTACACAAATCCGAATTTCCCCATTTTTCTTCCTCACAGGTACTATGTTGGCCACCCAAGTAGAGTGATGAATTGGATATATAATTGTGGCTTTAAGCATTTTATCTACCTCCTTGAAAATTGCGTCTGCCATCATGGGATTGAAATTTCTTAGTTTTTGTCTAAAAGGAGAAACACCAGGCTTCAATGGAATTTGATGTTGAAACTGTCCATTCCTAAATTCCTTTAAATCATCATATGACCAAGCGAATACATCAATGTATTCTTTCAATAACTCGGTGAGCATTCATTTTTCTTCAGAAGAACAACATTTGTTGATGGTTACCAATCTAGGGTTGGATTCATCTCCCAGATTAATCTTTTCACAATCCACCTTACTGTCATTATCAAGAATTTTCTTTCCAGTGAACACATCATTACGGGTGAAAAACCTCTCTAGAGTCACCAAACCTTTTAGGATTTTGTTTCCCTTAAGCTGAATGAAACTCTTATCAGAATCAATACCGAGATCCGGAGAAAATTCTTTACACATATCTTCAGAACCCTCAAAATATGATTGGACAAAGGAATGGGTACACTCCAGAAAATCTTTAATTTGAGCATCTGTATCAAAAACTTACCAATGATTCACATTGTCAGGAACACTAGGTCTGTAAATCATTTCAATTATGTAAGAATCGTTCTTAAAGTCTGGGTGTGGTAACAAGAGAGAAGCTGACACAACCAATGAATTTGCCCTTGAGTTTTGCTCTCTTGGTATGGCTTCAATCAAGAAACCATCAAAAAACTCTATCTCATCCCAAACTCTATTTCTATAATGTTTTAGTCTATCATTCTTAACAAAAAAAACATTTCTTACCTGTTTAACAATCAACTCCGCATCACCTTTAACTCTAAGCAATTTTATACCCTTATATTTGGCTTCATTCAACCCTAAAAGTAATGCCTCATATTCCAATGTGTTATTTGTATTCTTGAAATCTAATTTAAAGGAAAAAGGGAAAACATTACTATTAGGGGAAAGCAGAACTACGCCTGCTCCTGAACTAGAGTTGGCACAGCTTCCATCAAATTTCATTTGCCACAATTCCTCTTGTTTATCAACTGCTTCTTCTAATTCTTCTTTATCAGGTGCAAGAATGAGATAATTTCCAAATTCGCACTCTTGGAACAAAATCTGGGCTTTGGGGTTATCAAAAGGAAAGACTATATATTTGTTTTTCGGTTCAAGTTCAAGTTTGGCCTTCTATTTCCCTAGTGGAATGATAGCTTCTGACCAATCCATTTTAATTTCTCCTCCAAGATCTTTACAGAAAGTCCTACTTAAAAGCATTCCGTAACTCACAGGAATATCAACAACCAAAATGGTCAGTTTTACCCTTTTATTAGGACATGCTGCAAGCATTGCCTAAGCATCCTTTACCTGCCCAATGAGAGGGACCTACTTCCCATCCATTGAGTAACATCTCCCAAATGTTTTAGTAAGTGTTAAACCTAAAGCTCTAGCAATAGATGACGGCATTATGTTATCTAATGCCCCTAAATCTATAATACAATTGCTAAGCTTCTGACCATTCAGGAGAAGGGAGATATAAAAAGGTTCGGGCTTCAAAACTTTAGTGTCAAGCTTATCTTCAGCATTGTGAAAGGCACAGGGGTTAATCGAATCAGTGGGAGGGAAAGAAGTAGATGTAGATTTTTCAATAGTAAATAAATCATTATCAACCCCACACTTATGCATGGAGGACTCCAAGATAGGATCTCCCTTTACATATTTGACCAACTTGTCTAATTCCCTCGGGTTCAATTTCAAATATTTAGTAGTGGAAATTTGAATAGTTGAGGCTTTGCAAAATTCAATTATGTCAAAGGAAGGAGAAAGAGAAGAATTATTTTTACTTTCAATATTCCTTTGTAACATCTTAACTTCGGGAGTCTTTGCATGAAAGGAAGAATCATTACTTGCGGGATCCTTACCCCTGAAATTGGTTCTAGTAGAGTTCACAAAAGGAGCAGGTTGGGAGGTTCCTTGATTCCTTGTAAGGATTGCACATGTAGGGTCTTCAAGAGTTACCAAAATATTTCCACCTCTTTTTGAATCTGATTCATATTCAAGGTAAAAGGATCCAGAGTTGTCAGGTACTTCTTGAATCTTCTCTGCTCCAATGAATTCTCTGAGTTCATCCTTAGTGCTTCCCATTTGGACGTGCCTTATCATATCAGGACAAGAATTCCTATCATGATCTGAGGTAAGGTGAAAAGAGCACATAGTACCTTTATCAAGAGGAGCCTCTATTTGCAATCTTTGCGGGGCAGCAGGAAGTTGCAAAGTTCTCTCATAATTAAACTGGTTTGGTTGTTTTCTACTTATATCTTGATATGGTTGTGGGTAAGAACCTCTAGTTTTTGGGATTTGCCTTTTCAAGGCAATCATATCATTGACTAGTCTTCGAACAACTGGATCAGTCGAAGAGGTGGAAACTTGAGATTGACCTTGAGGAATTTGCACATCTTTTCTCCACTTCCCAGTTTTTATTAAATCATCTTCAAGCTCTATAGCTTGGTTTTATGCAGTGTCAAGGTCAGCTGGTCTATTCCTTCTGAGATGGAAACCAACATTAGGAGGCATAGAGTTGATAAAGAAACATTGTTGGTTATCAGCAGTTGGTCTTTTAGCCTAGGGAATTTTATGAATAATCTTATTATACCTAGCTACATAATCTCTCGTTGGCTCATGGATCTCCTTCTTCATTTGTGTGAGCTGAGCTAAAAGTGAGTGTTCATCATCAACACTCTTAAACCGTTTCTCAAAATCAGTTTTCATTGTTTGCTAGTCAGTTACTGATCCTGCCTGCAAATGACTAAACCAATCCACTGCTCCTTCAGTAAGGGTTTGAGCGAAAAATCCTACAGCCACATCCTCATGATGTACTACTAGTATCCCAGTAGCTACATTAAAGGAATTCAAATGTTCTTCAACCGATTTTCCCATCTCCATTGAATTTAGGGAAAACATCCCTAGCCCCTTTTGAAAGAGGATTATGAGCACCGAGAGCAAGAGGTCCAACTGCGGCACCCCATGGTTGGGCCATGATGAAAACAAGGTAAATAGTTACAAGAGGAGGTGCTTGAATTCCAGAAAGCGTTAATGCTTGCTAGTGGCTAGAAGAGAGAGAAACTTTAGGAGTAGCTTTAGTAGGAGAAGAAGGTCTACTTTTAGCGTTCCTCTTGGGAGTGAAATTTGTGGAAAATGATAACCCTTTTAGTTCTTCAAAACAACTATCAATAACTCACTCTCTCCTTTGTGGTCTAGTATAAGGACGAGAATCCAGTGCTATTTCTTCTAGGGTCTCTAAACAACTCTTTCAATCACAACAACGTTCTTGGGTTATGGGAATTCTTCTCAACGGTCCACCTTTTTATTTTTATCTTTCCAAAACAAAGCAATCTTGCTGGTACTGTTGACTATGAGTTTCAGTTCTAACACTCATGTAACATACTAATCTATTAAATGTTGACGTTTCCCCAACAAAGTCGCCAAAAATTTGTTAGTGAACAGATTTTATCTTTCTTTAAATTGAATTGATTCTAAGCTCTGTTGCCCCTTTAAAGAAAGACAAAATTTGTTCACTAACACCTTGTTAAGGATCAATTACATTCCCTTCACAACACACATCTTGTCCTAATAGCCCTCCAATCCGGGTATTTGGTAGTTAACTCTCCAATCCTTAACCTCTAATACACAAGCAGGACATATTTAGACACCCATTTGGGAGTTGTACAACATAACTGGAATTGACCCTATGGTGTTTTGGAACATATTGACCAAAAATTAACTGGTAAGGGTTTTAGATGTTCAATTAGCCCTATTTTGCCAAGCAACTACCCCACAATTGCACTCAAATTATCAACCAATAGATCTAAAAAATGTAGTTCATCACCAAACTAACAAATCAATATGTTTTGGGCACCCATAGTCACTGGATTGCAACTAGCTTAAAAATTTCTTATCACAGTTTATGTTTCAAGCCTGTCACATAGAGATGTCGGGCCTAGAGTTTCCAAATACAATCAACAACCTCAAACCCCTATTGTCTAATCTTTTGCAGCATTGAAAATACTTCCCAATCTCTCATTCCACCGAATTTAGGCATTTACAACCGTGGTGTGAGGGGTTATTTACTTTTTTTTTGTGATAAAACCCTCACCTCCTAGGGTTTGATGATAGTTTTTATAAAATTGAAGCAATCACCAGTAAGGAGGGACCTCAAAGAGATCAATCTAGACCAGTCAACAAGAGTAACACAATGGAAACACAAAGATATAATGGAGGCAATGCAAAAAAGACTGTATTATAACATGAAAATTGATTACAACCAACCGGTAACAACAGGTTTACAGCATAACCGACTCACAGGCCTGCTAAAACATGCTGAAAGTACAGAATAGGTCACAATTGGGACCTTAAATCTTAAGATCTATCTTCTACGCTTAGTCTAGCTACTTGATTCTTCGATTGTTACATTCTAATGCACAATTACAATTATATATATGATCCAAGGGGATTTGATCAGCCCAAAAAGGGATCAAAACCCGAAGAATAAGACCTAACGTGTAAAACCAACAAGGTCGGCCTCCACCAAGAGATTCCTTCGAAAAATCCAAAAGATGAAATGTAGATCGCGAGAAAAGGTTGTAGGATTTGAGAAATACAAATCCACAGAACCCAAAAGAAAACCTGCATGCAAGAAACCTGTCACAGAGAAAGAGAGAGAATGAATACAAGGGTTTTGGCTCTGACAAAGAGAAAAGATGTATTATCAGAGAAAAATGAATCAAGAATTATGAATAATACAAGAGATCAATCCTTATAAAGGAGATCAACACCAAAAGGAAAACCTAACCCTAAGGTGTGTGCATTTAATAATTAAATATTAATTATTAAATGACTAATATGTGCATAAAGGGAAATCTTAAGAGGAGAGTAAAGTTAATTAATTACTTTACTCTAACACCCCCCCTTAAGATGAGCTACAATGCAGCTACAAACAATGCAGAAGAAAGCAAAGGAACTACAATGCAAAAAAGGGTCCCGACAACAAGGCCTGATCAGGTACCCTAATACAAGAGAATCTCTATAAAGCGGAGTAAAGGAGAAAACCCAGTGGGAAAAAACTCCTCTCCAAAAAGAGATACAGAAACATGCTGAAAAGAAAACATGAAGGAAGGAAGGCCTCACTGAGACCCCCCAAGGACAACTTCCTTCACCCCAAGCATAGAGCGCAATAGAAGATAGCGCGGAGATGCCAAAGGTTTAGTGAAGATGTCGGCAACCTGCTCCTCTGTAGGAATATACTCCAAGATGAGAGAACCATCCTGAATCAACTGTCTGATGAAGTGCATGTGGATTTCAATGTGCTTTGTCCGCTGATGCTCCACTGGGTTGTGAGAAATATGAATGGCACTCTGATTATCACACAAAAGAGTAGTGGGACAATCTGGAGGAAACCCAAACTCTGTCATCGACTGCCGAAGCCATAAAACCTCCTGACTGGCTAACACTGCTGCACGGTACTCAACCTCTATAGATGATAATGCAATAGCAGACTGCTTCTTGCAAGACCATGTAATAGGACCAGAACCAAGGCAAAAAATGAAGCCAGAAGTAGACTTCCGATCATTGACATCACCAGCCCAATCGGAGTCAGTGAAGCCAATGATGTGAGGGGATCCTGAAGTGTAGTGAATGCCATAATGTGTGGTGCCCCGAATGTACCTCAAAATACGTTTGGCTACTTGCCAATGGCTCTCATGAGGATCATGGGAGAACCGAGAGACAAGACCAACCGCAAAGGAAAGATCCGGACGAGAATGTGTCAGGTACAACAAACTACCAACCAACTACCTGTATAAAGTGGGGTCTACTGAAGGAGTAGAGCAAGTGGAAGACAAAACAACACCTGACTGAAATGGAGTGGGGTCAGACTTGCAATCAAGCATGCCAAATCATTGAAGCATATCAAGAGCATACTTCTCCTGAAATATGGAAATCCCATCCGAAGACTGAATAACCTGTAGACCCAGAAAGAAGTGCAAGAGACCAAGATCTGTCATCTCAAACTGCTCCAACAAAGCTCTCTGAACACTCTGAATCATGGAGAATGAGCTACCTGTAATGATGAGATCATCGACATATAGCACAAGAATCAAAAGATCACCCTCCTGACGCTGAAGATACACTGTGTGATCGGAATGACAGCGTGTGAAGTGAGAGGAAAGCAAAAAAGAGTCCATCTTCTCATACCAAGCCCTGGGGGCTTGTTTGAGACCATACAATGAACGACGAAGTTTGCAAACCAAAGAAGTGTCCTGCACAAATCCCTGAGGCTGCTCCATATAGATCTCCTCATGTAGGTCTCCATGCAAGAAGGCACTCTTCACATCCATCTGAAACACTGTCCATCCCTGTGAAGCTGCAAGTGAAAGTACCAGGCGTATAGAATTCATCTTGGCGACAGGAGCAAAGGTCTCAGAGTAGTCAATACCCGCTACCTGAGAAAACCCCTTCGCAACAAGACGGGCCTTATACTTATCATTAGAACCATCTGCAGCATACTTGGTACGATACACCCACTTGCACCGAACCAACTTTCTTCCCTTAGGAAGAGGACAAAGATCCCAAGTATGATTCTTCATCAAAGAAGAATACTCCTCATCCATGGCCCTATCCCACTCAAGGTGTCCTGTCGCCTCTGAAAACTTTTGAGGATCATCTGAAATGGCATGACTCAAAAGACTAGAACCAGATGTCTGAGCACGAGTGCGACGAGTATCTGAAGGATCACCTGCCAAAGAACCAGCTGCATCAACAGTATCACGGGCCCACTTCGGCAAAGATGGAGCAACTGGTGGTGGTGGAGATGGTGGATCATCATCTACATCATCCTCAAGAGATAAGTAATCCTCAAGAGATGAAGAGGAAGGAGTAGGAAATGAGGGAGAAGCTGGGGATGGAGAATCCATCTGAGGATAGCACTCATCAAACTGGACATCCCGCCGAAACAGGACCTCTCTGGAATCAGGATCAAACAACCTGTATACCTTAACATCCTCACAGTAGCCAACAAATATGATTGGTCGGCTTTTCCTCTCCATGGCTATCCGCTGAGCATCAGGAATAAATGCCCAAGCCTCACTACCAAAAACTCGAAATGTAGAAACATCAGGCTTGACATGGGTCCAAGCCTCCTCAGGAGTCATATGTCGCAATGCCTTATGAGGCATCCGATTTTGAATATAATTGGCACAATTGACTGCCTCAGCCCAAAATGAAGAACTCATAGCTCGAGACTGTATCATACAATTTGCCATCTCCCGTAAGGTTCTGTTCTTTCTCTCAGCAACACCATTCTGCTGAGGGGTGTAAGGAACTATAAACTGATGCTGTAAACCATGCTCAGTGCAAAAATCTCTGAAAGCCTGATTTACATACTCCCCCCCATTATCTGTGCGTATCCTCCTGATAGAAAGGCCAGATTGCTTCTCCACAAATGTCTTAAAAATCCTTAATGAGTCAAAGACATTAGACTTGTACTTAAGAAAGTACACCCATGTACGTCTGGAGAAGTCGTCAATAAAAGTGAGCACATAACGGGCACCTGAAAAAGAAGGAGTCGGAAAAGACATAAGATCACTGTGTACCAACTCTAGGGCTGCCCTAGCACAAGAGGCTCGACCCTTAGGAAAAGGATCTCGATGATGTTTGCCAAGGACACAACCACGACATACACCATCTGTACAAGAAATCTGTGGAAGCCCAATCACAAGTGCCTGTGTACTCATCTGCTGTAGATATCTGTAATTGACATGACCAAAACGCTCATGCCAAAGCCTGCTCACTGAATCTGCATGTGCTATAAGAGAGGAACCAACAGTGTCTGAACTCTCAAAGCCATCAAAACTATATAAGTGAGATGTAGAATCCACACTCCGAGTAGCCACAACCAAGTCAGGATCATGAAGATCTCGAATAACCACATCATGTGGAGAGAACTCAACTGTCTTACCAGAGCCAGAGTGGCAAATCTGATAAACAGATAGAAGGTTTGTCGAAATGTCAGGAACCAAAAGCACATCCTGAAGACAACCACCATCCAATGAAACAGTACCAGAACCCTGAACGGAAAGTTGTGCTGAGTCACCAACTGCAATATGTCGAGTGCCTGTAGGAGCAAGAGCGGTGACCAAATCCTGTGTGTGTGTCATATGGTGAGAGGCACCAGAATCTAGAATCCAAGTGGACGCTGAGGACAATGCTTGTGCAGAAAGAGCATGACCTTTCCCTGTGGGCTGTGAAGGAGGCTGTGGTGTACTGATATTATGCTGCTGCATGGCTTCCTCCAAAGCCTCTAAACGTTTCCAACACCTGGAAACGGGATGTCCTTCCTTGCCACAAAAACTGCAAGGATCACCTGATTTCTTCTTAGTCTTGGAGGAAGACTCACCAGACTTTGAAGATTTGCCCTGTTTAGAATTGAATTGTGGTTTTGAATCAGACTTAGGTGGTGGCTTGGAGGGATTCTCACTAGCCTCTGAATCTTTCTTAGGCTTCGGTTTCTGCTTCTGTTTTCCTTTGGAGGACTGGGCTACCAATGCTTGGTTCTGTGAACCTGAAAGTGAATCCAATTGCTTAAGCTTAGCTTGCTCACGAGTCAGACGATCACAAAAGACCTCAAAAGAAGGCATGACATGGCGAGCACCCAAGGCATCCATGGTGGAATAGAAGGTCGAAGAGAAGATCTGAAATGGACCTCGAAGCTTGGAGAGAATCAGGAAAATGCACTCTGTATCAGTCTTAGTCTTACCACAACCCTGCAAGATAGATCGTTGTTGTTTGAACTTCATCAGAAAGTCCTCAATAGAAGGAAATGAATCAGGTACCAAGGAAGTTAACTCTGCCTCAAGCTGTAAAGCTCTGAACTCGTTGACAGTACCAAAAAGTCCTTCAAACTTGGTCCAAATGGCTCGAGGAGTGAGACAACCCTCAAGATGAAACTGGAGACTGTCGAAAATGTGTAAAGCCATCAATCCCATAGCCTGATCCATATTGTTCCTGTGCTGCATAACCTCAAATGGACGTGTCAACTGAGGTTGAATCTCATCCAAACAGGACCATAACCCCCGAGACTGAAGAAGAGTCATCATGCGACCCTTCCAAGTGTGGTAATTATGCGGTGTGAGAGAGTCAATAGGTTTGTCTGCCATCCTATAAACTGTGCCTCAACTGCTCTGAATTTTTTAATTTTATTAAGTGGTCTTTCAGAACTAAATAGAAGATGCAGAAGGGGTTTGATTGTTTGTTGTAGTGGTGTTTGTATATTCTGGTTTTCTAATGTAAATAATAGAAAGCAAGAGAAAACACTCCCCCACAATGCAAAAAACTAATCCCCAAGACAAACTGAAAGCCAGAAAATGATAGAAAGCAATAACGGGTTGAGACAAAATTTGGAGCACTTGATGAATTTTTTGATCAAATAGACTATAGATCTAGAAAGAGCACAGAACCACCTTTTCGACGCCTATTCGCTTTCGAAAAACAGAGCAAAAACGAGCAAGTTATGCCCCTCGGAGTGCAAAAAAGGCTCTTCGGACTTTGACTGTGAAAAAATGCAATCAAACTAGATAAATTTGAAAAAATTCCTGCACCATTAGAACGGGATAGGAGTCAGCTTTCCAACACCTATTCATTTTCGAAAAACGGAGATCGGACGCCCAAGTTATGCCTGATTTCGTGAAGGTGGGTTGAAAGGTAAAAAAAATTCACAGCCCTCAGGGGCGAAGACCTTCGGCCCCTGGTCACATGACCGACCAGGGGGCTGGCGCGCTAGCGGCTATGGCGGAGCCCCTGGTCCTCAATAGGACCGCTGCAGGGGCTGGCCGAACCGCCGGGGGCTGGGACGCGGGCTCCTGGTTCGCAATAGAACCCTGGCGGCCGAAGAAGAGCCCTCAGGGGCTAAACACCGGTCGGTGGTGCTGAAGGTAGAGCCGCCGGTGGAGGCGGGTGGCAGGTGGCCGCACGACTGAGCAGAGGTGGCACGGTGGTGGCGCGGCCCTCCACTGTGTGGGCGGCGCTCACAAAAATAAAAAACTTGGCATTTTTTTAATATTTTTTTGATTTTTTTTTGAATTTTCGCCTCGGTTTTCGTACCCTAGGGCCGTACGGCCTTGGGGCAAATTTTTTTTTGCCTTCTGGAGCAACTGTGTCCAAATCGGACAAATTTTATATGGAAATAGGGGTTTTTGGGCGCTACGAGCTCAACAGTGAGGTCCATTTGGGCTCAAAGTGCACCGAAAAAAAATACCCCCTATTCCAAAATAAAAAAACAGAAGACAAACACAGATCTGATGCAACCAAAACCTGGATCTCAAAATCTTTCAAAAGTCTGAACAAGCTGCAGCAGATCTGGCTCTGATACCATGTAGGATTTGAGAAATACACATCCACAGAACCCAAAAGCAAACCTGCATGCAAGAAACCTATCACAGAGAAAGAGAGAGAACGAATACAAGGGTTTTGGCTCTGACAAAGAGAAAAGATGTATTATTAGAGAAAAATGAATCAAGAATTATGAATAATACAAGAGATCAATCCTTATAAAGGAGATCAACACCAAAAGGAAAACCTAACCCTAAGGTGTGCATTTAATAATTAAATATTAATTATTAAATGACTAATATGTGCATAAAGAGAAATCTTAAGAGGAGAGTAAAGTTAATTAATTACTTTACTCTAACAAAGGTCAACCACACACCAAGGAACATCATAATCAATGCCCACGACTCCACAAGCTTTGAAAGGGGTTCCAGTAGATCACCAAAATAGGTCCAGGAAATCAGAAACAATAAATTATCAACTGGTAACAGGAAACCGTCATGGAAACCGATAGCGATAACTTATTGGAAAATGATCCAAATATGATGCGGTTTGAAAATAAGAAAGATGATCAAGTCTTCAAGTAGAATCCAAATCCATAGGATTTGGTGAGCCAGAACCTGTACACACATAAATAAAAGTTGAAACTGCAAACAGAAAGCAAAACATAAAGAAAATATTTTTGGTTGATGCAAGATAGCTATGAACTGAGGATGCTCCTGCATCAGACATCCGAGGTTATTGAAAAAGTGAGTCTCTCACTTTGTTGGGGTCAAAGGAAAACCAAGGTGGTCTACCTATGCCTTAGAAATCCAAGATGAATCTTCAACTGGTATGTCCTTCCACTTCACAAGATACTCCTTATACTGACTGCTCCAGGTACTACGCCCAATCCTACTGTCCAAAATGTCTTCAATCTGATCTGGTTCCTTCCAGGGCAACTGTTTCTCCAAGTCTGCAATATTGTCCTCACTAAATTCTGGTTCATGATACTCGTGAAGAACTACAATGTTAAACAGAGGTGAAATACTCAGACTATCCGGTAACTCCACTTCACATGCATTCCCAGAACTGAACTTCCTCAAAATCCTGCAAGGTCCAAACTTTTTCATCTACAATTTGTTATAAGTTCCAACCAGGAATCTTTCTTTCTTAGATATACCATCACTTCATTGCCAACTATAAATTCCTTATGTCTCCTCTTCTCATCTGCCTTCTCCTTATACTTGTTGTTCATGTCCTCCAAATGTTGCTTAACTTGAATATGCAAGGCGGCCATGTGATTTGCAAAGTCTTCTTCTTCTTGACTTGTTCGGTTTTCACTGCTAATGTCTCTATATACCTCTAGGATGCACTCGAATAATAATATCAAAAGGTGTTTTTCTAGTACTTTAATTTACTAAATTGTTGTAGGCAAACTCTGCCTGTGCAAGGATCAAATCCCAACTTCCGGTTTTATCTCCAACTAAACATCTCAATAAGTTTCCCAAGCTCCGGTTAACTACTTCTATCTGTCCATCAGTCTGTGGATGAAAAGTAGAACTGAACTTCAAATCTGTCTTCATCAACTTCCAAAGTGTTCTCCAAAAATAGCCAACAAACTTAGTGTCTTTTTCTGAAACTACGCTCTTAGGTAATCCATGCAATCTCATCACTTCCTTGAAAAATAGGTCTGCTACATGTAATGCATCTTATGTGTTCTTACAATGTATGAAATGAGCCATCTTCAAGAATCTACCTACTACCAAAAATATAGAATCATTTCCTCTCGATGTTTTAGGCAATCCAAGTACAAAATCCATGCTTATATCCTCCCAAGATCTTACCGGTACTATCAAAGGTTTCTACAATCCCACATTCTGACTACTACCTTTTGCAACTTGAAAAACTCTACAAAATTGCACATATTTCTTAACATCCTTATGAATCTGGGGCCAAAAGTACTGCTCACTCGCCAATGCTACTGTTTTGTCAATACCAAAATGTCAAGCCAATCCTCTACTGTGTTTTTCCTTTATCAAATTCTGCCTCATAGAAGTCTTAGCTATGCACAACTGAACTCCTCTTAATAACATCTCATCCTGAATGAAGTAATCCAACCACTTGCTTCTATCTACCACAACCGGTTCTCTACATGCTTTCCAAGGTTCTGCAAAATCCGGGTCATCATCATCCAAGGTCTTCAATTCCTCAAAGCCTAATACTGTCACTCTCATTTCTATCAACAAATTCCTTCTCCTACTCAATGCATCAACAACTTTGTTAGATTTACCACTTCTATGCTTCAACACAAAGGTGTAACTCTGCAAGAACTCTACCCATCTCATATGTCTCTGATTCAACTTACTCTAACACTTCAAATATTGCAAAGCTTGATGATCTGTATACAACACAAACTCCTTAGGCAACAGGTAATGTCTCCACTTCTTCAAGGCTTGAACTATGGCATAAAATTCTTGATCATATACTGAATATCTCCTTCAAGCATCATTCAATTTCTCACTGAAATAAGCTACTGCTCTCCCTTCTTGACTCAAGAATGCTCCTATTGTTGTGCCACTTGCATCACAATCCACTTAAAATACTTTATATAAATCTTGTTAAGCTAACACAGGCTGCTCAGTCACTTTTTGCTTCAATAGTTCAAAACTTTTGTTTTCTCTGGTGGTCCACTTGAATTCCTTCTGATCTCCCCTCATGGTCTTATTCATAGGGTTACAAACTGAACTAAAATTTATGATGAACTTCTGGTAGAAACTAGCCAATCCATGAAATGATCTTACCTCTCCAATGCTTTCTAGTGTAGGCCACTCAACAATTGTTTTTTACTTTCTCAGGGTCCATCTTCAAACCATCCTCAGATATCACAAATCCCAAATAGAATAACTCATCCTTCATGAAAGTACACTTCTTAATATTTATCAAAAACTTTTCTTCTCTCAACCTTTGCAAAACTTGTCTCAATTGCAACAAATGTTCCTCTTTTGTCTTACTAAAAATCAAAATGTCATCCAAATACACAATAACAAACTTACCCAGGAATTTCTTCAATACCTCATTCATCAGCCTCATGAAAGTACGCAGTGCATTAGTTAATCCAAAAGGCATCACCAACCATTCATACAGTCCTTCATTTGTCTTGAATGTTGTCTTCCACTTATCTCCTTCTCTGATCCTGATATGATGATATCCACTCTTCAAATCTATCTTTGTAAAGTATTTGGCTCCACTCAAGCAGTCAATTATGTCATCCATCCTAGGAAAAGGAAACTGATATTTCATTGTGATCTTGTTTATTGCTTGGGAATCAATCCACATTCTCCACTCTCCATCCTTCTTAGGTGCTAATACTGTTGGTACTACACAAGGGTTCAGACTTTCCTTGATCAAAACTTTCTTCAACAGCTCCTGCACTTGTCTATTTAGTTCTTCATTCTCTGTCGGTGTCATCTGATGTGCTGCTTTGTTAGGCAAACTAGCTCCAGGAACCAGGTCCATGCAATGACTGATACTTTTCATAGGTGGCAATCCATCAGGTACATTATCTGAAATGACGTCTTCATATTCTGTCCGCAAATCTTTTATCTCTTTCGGTTGTTCCTGTTCATGCTCTGGATTCTCAATCTTCTTAGGAATTAAGGAAAAGCACACATTCTCATGTCTCAATCCATCCAGGAATTTCCTTCCATCTACCAAGCTAATTCTAGCATTCGTACAAACTTCATTCTTCAAAGGGTCCTCCAAGGGTAACAAGGTTTGCTTCATCCCATTGGCCACAATAGTGTATGTATTCTTCCTCCCATCATGTACTGCCTCTCTATCAAACTGCCAAGTTCTACCCAACAAAAGATGATAAATATCCATAGGCATAATATCACACAAGACTTCATCATGATAATTTCCAACTTTCAATTTCACCAAACATTGCTCACTTACTAACAACGTATGTTCATCTTGAATCCATGCTATTTGATAAGGCTTAGGGTGTTTCAATCTCTCTAAATTCAACTTATTCACCATCTCTTCTGAAACAAGATTATTTGAACTACCACTATCAATAACAACTTTACAACAATTATCAGATACCTTACATCTAGTCTTGAACAAATTCTTCCTCTGCAAGGGTTCTTCATCTCTCCCGGTCTGACACAAAGCTCTCCTCATCATCAACAACTCTCCATCTTCCGGTTTATTGTCTGATCCGATGGGGTTTTCTTCCACCACTATTGCTCTTCCGGTAGTCTCTATCTTCTTACACTTGAAAGCACGATGTCCTTCTCCTCCACACTTATGGAAAGTTCCTCTAAATGTTCTCTTGTCTTGTCTTCCAAAATTCTCATTCTGGTTCTCTCCTCCGGTAGAAGTTTCTATCATCTTTTCAATATGAATTACCTTGTTTGTTTACTTCCTTGTCCTTGTTCTTCTCTATATAGGTTCCTCTACCTCTGGTATATCCTCTTCCTCCTGTAAACCTTCCACCTCTGCCTCTCTGCCTCTGCTCATGTCTTTTGTTTAGCTTCTCTTCTACCTTTAGGGAATACTAGTAAGCCTCTTCAACACTCTAATTTGATCAAACTAAGTTCATCTTGTATCGACATCCACAATCCATTCAAATATCTTGCAACTTGTTCAATTTCATCATCAAAATGTCTGGATCTAATGTTCAACATGTAAAATGCTTCGGTGTATTCCTTCACACTAGATTCCTTTTGTCTCAAATTCTGCAACTTCCGGAACAAATTCACTTGATAATCAGCTAGCATAAATTTTGATTTTAACTTAGCAATCATCTGATCCCATGTCTTGATTTTCTCTTTACCTCTTCTTTGTCTATCAACTTGCAAATGTTCCCACCAAAGAGATGCATGACCTTTCAATCGAGTACATGCATATTTCACCTTCCTTTCTTCTACAGTGTTTTCAAAATCAATTTATTTCTCCATCTCCGAGATCCAATCCATCAATTCATCTGAATCCAACTTCCCATCATATTCTGGTGGGGTAAAATGAGGTTTAGTATTCGCCCTACTCAAAAACCTCAAAAACCTTTCCTCATCCGGATCAACTGCCGATGGGTTTACTTGTTCTACCGGGGATTATTCTCCTCCATATTCACTTACATCTTCTCTAGGTTGTCTCCACAGCTTCCAACCGGGCTGCTATCCCTCACAACATTTCCATCACAGTAGGGTTTGCATTCCCACGTGATCCACCATTCATAGCTCCTCTTCGTGTCATCGTTTACGCCTGTCCTCTGCAGCTGCAAGTCGGATCCACAGTCCGCAACCCTGCAACAGAAATCTCAGGACACACAACCTCTGGAACTCGCTTTGATACCACTTGAAGCAGTCACCAGTTAGGAGGGACCTCAAAGAGATGAATTTGGACTGGTCAACAAGAGTAACACAATGGAAACAAAAAGATATGATGGAGGTAATGTAGAATAGATTTTATTATAACATGAAATTTGATTACAACCAACTGGTAACAATCGGGTTACAACATAACCGACTCACAGGCCTGCTAAAACATTCTCAAAGTACAAAATAGGTCACAACTGGGACATTCAATCTTAAGATCTATCTTCTATTCTCATTCTAGCTACTTGATTCTTTGATTGTTACATTCTAATGCATAATTACAATTATATATATGATCCAAGGGGATCCAGTTGGTCCAAAAATGGATCAAAACCCGAAGAACAAGACCTAACGTGTAAAACCAACAAGGTCGGCCTTCGTCAAGAGATTCCTCCAGAAAATCCAAAGGATGAAGTGTAGATCATGGGAAAAGGCCGGACACATGCCAAGGAACATCAAAATCAATGCCCAAGGCTCCGCAAGCTTCCTAAGGGGTTCTGGTAGATCACCAAAATAGGTCTAGGCAACAGGTAACAAGAAACTATCAACTGGTAACAGGAAACTGTCATGGAAACCAATAGCGATAACTTGCCGAAAAATGATCCAAATGCGATGCAGTCCGGAAACAAGAAAGATGATCAAGTCTTCAAGTAGAATCCAACTCCACAAGATCCGATGAGCCAAAACTGGTACACACAAAAAGAAAAGCTGAAATTGCAAACAAAAATCAAAACATAACGAAAATGTTTTTGGTTGATGCAAGATTGCTATGAATTGGGGATTCTCTTGCATAAAAAAATCACTCAAAATTTCTTAATACTGGATGAAACTTGATCCAATCACCACCAAATGAAAATATATTCACCACTCTTCAATCTCCCATAGGTTTCAAATCATTACTCTACTGTACAGAAATGTGCTAAATGCTGCAACATAGGAAAATAGTGAATTTGCATAGGGAATCAATGTATTTCTTTATTCAACTTGCTTTTGAAAATACCTTCAACAACTAAACCCCAACCATATGGTGGCTTTTTTAAGTAGGTCTACATCCATTCCCAGTGGTCCTTAACCACCTTTCGAGTTGGTGACCGTTAGGTTGCAAATCTTGGAACTTTACATTATGTAAAGTGCAAAGTTGTCAAGCAACTTTTCCAACTTTTGCATTTTGTTGACAAACAATTGTGAACTGACCCTAACTGACTTCTAATAACCAAATACATGACTAAGGAGTCCAAATGTGCAAAATTACATCATTACCTTCAACATTTGACATTTTTTTAAAGTTTGACATTATTATGACAATATTTCCTCATGTAGGGCAAATGGCCAACATAACTTAGCAATTGAGTTCAGACTCATTATAAATGGTTCTTAGGACATTATTAAACCTTAACATGACATGAAACATGAAAGAAAAAGAAAAAATCCAAATAGCCTCTCATAGAGGCATGAAATCCCTTGGGTGCCCTTGCACCAAAGAAGTGTGCTAATAGGTATGATTAGCAACAAGAATCATGCTAGATAAAACCTTCATCTGCAACATGTTTATGGGCTTTGAAAATGGAAAAATGTTAGGCAAAGAAGTGAAGCAGTGGTTCCAAGGAGGGAGAAATGGATACCTGCACCCACTTGGAGTGAGGTTCAATGAGATCACCTAAAGGAGACAAAAACAATAAGGAAGAAATAGAAGCAAGAGTGGAAACTAGAGTAGGAATAGAGACAAAAGTAGACTCAGGAGCGGAATTAAGAGGCTTGTCCTTAGTCTTCTGCAAAGAATCACATTCACAAGCCACCACACGTCGACATTGCTTACACTCATGCACAAGTTGGTTCTGATGGTGGTTGGGACCAAGAATAGATACTTGAGAAGACTCCAAAGCATCTTGCTCCATCAAAAAAGTTGTCTTCACAACCATTTCAACATAAGAATAAGCTTTGCAGGTGAAACAAGAGGTGTCATAGTTGCAAGATCCTTAGCCTCAACCATGGTCACATTTCCTCTTTTTACCTTAGGAGTAGTATGAGAAATAGGAGGATCCCTCGAGGGTCAAGATGTAGGAGCTACATGTGAAGGACCAACCTCAAAAGAATGTTTTTCCATGAAATACAAGGTAGGATGAAGGATAATAGGAAGAACCAAAAGTTGGAGACTTGCAATTTAGACTTGGACAACATGGGTGTGTTTCCCTTTCCTATGTCACTCACAATTGGAGGAATATAAGGCATTGTTGGAGGTTGTAAAGTCTTAGAAGGACAAAGGGGTCTACTTGGGAGAGCACGCTTGTCCTTGGCCCACAAAAAAAAGGCATAGAGGGTGGAGCAAGTTGCAGAACATGAGTATATTGAGTGGAATGAATTGTAGAAGAAATGGAAGGAAGCACAAAAGAAGGTGTTATGCCCCCAATTCATATTTTTAATAAGCCTTATATAACGAGTCATCGTGGGGCAACATGGGCCCTATTTGGGTGGGCTAGAATTCATAAAGGCAAAAGACCCCATGTGATACTAGTGGTTTATATCTAGTGACCCATGTAGTATGCAAAGTGCATTCATAATGAGCTATCAAACAGTTGTGGACAACCAAGGAAATCACATTCATAGAAAATAAATAAGGAATGTTTAGCTTCACTTTGAATAGATCAAACTCAAGAATCATAACAATTCTAGCATTAATAGTCTTGGGTCCTATAAGAAACAACAAATAAATAAAGCTGAAATATCATGGACTCATATAATGCTTCAAATTTGATTTTGGTTTTTGTTTTTACTCATGTTTTGTTTTATCATAATGTAATAAAGCGACATGCAAACATGCAAATTGAACATGCAAGATGAACAATATAGATTTTCAAGGAAATCAATCAATGAAATACAAAGAATCTAAATAAGCCAATGGTATTCATTTGATATAGAAATGTATTGTTGTTTACAAACACATGCTGCTATTACAAATAGAAAAATTCCTAATGCCATCAGGTACACATACCCAGAATGCCTCCACACATAAAATAACAAATCCTTTATAGCATCCTAAATTGTCATAATCCTCATAAAATTATTTATAATGTCTAGTGCATCGTTTCTTTATTTAAACCACAAGAAGGTATGAGAATAAAATAATTCCTTTAATATTAATCCATTTTTTCTTTCAAGATAAAACCATTGAACAATCTTTACTAACAATAAATATATTTACAATAGAGAGCAATTTTTAATAAAGAACATCATTTCAATTTCCCAAAATTCATAATTCATTTACATTTTTTCAAATAGGAATATTACAATTGTTTATCAACATTATATGAACGATATGAATTATAATGAATCAATAATAATACAATGTCATAAATAATAGTATTCTTTAATAAACCAAGTCTTTGACATCTCAATTGCATGAGGTCAAGCACTCACCCCTAACCACAAAATGGGAGTTCCTCGCACACATTCCATCTAGAAATGGCCCTACCCATGAGAATAGAGGATCTAGGAAACTCCATGATCACCATGTCATCTAATACTTAGTTTAACTATAAGTTTATTTACATCCTTCTCTAGCTACAATATTATGGAAAAAAACTTAACTTCTCTAAAGATAACACTTGTGATTGAAAAATGTCTCTTATCCATAGGGTCCCAAGACCGTGTCCTTTAACACTAGCACTATATCCAATAAAGATGCATTATATATGTTAGGAAATAGTGTCTCAAACTCGCACTAACAAAAGGTTATTGTTGATAGGTTGACACGAGGGGGTGTGGGGGGGGGGGGGGGGGGTGATATCCCTACAAGGTCAAGGGGGCTTATCCCATGAATCGAAGGTCTAGGGGTTGTGCACTTCGAAGGGGGTCTGAGAGAAATGCCCCTAAAATCTATACATATGTGTCATTTATCATTACGTCTAGATATGACAGTAGAGATTATGTTGGTTGTGTTTGCCTTATAAGGCAACCCTATTTTATGAGGACATTATATTGCAGTTGGGTATTGTGATGTATTTTAAGAGTCTAATAGCTATTGAGTTGCCTCTAAATATTTGGTTGGTGATCCTCTTGTGAGAATCTTGCTTTGCAAGTATATTATGAATCTCATTGAGTTCTAAATAATATATTGGGTGGATTTTGGAATGTGGGATTTTCTAATGAAAGCGTTTTCCTTATATAAATCATTGTATAATGGTATGCGTGCTATTTATGTTTATTTTTTATAAGTTTATGTAACTATTGTAAATATATGATTTTTTTTTTGCACTACCCTCCTCTAAAGATTAGTGTAGGAAACTTTGTTCTACTACCTTAGCTTAGTTTCAAGTGGTATTAGATCTTGATCACCTTTGGTTTTAGTTGTGGGTTGTTGGGTTTTTTGAACTTGTCCAAATTTGAGTGGGATCTTATGTAAAAGATAAGTACTATGTGGTCTTGTTGTAGGGATTTTCAGATGGCAAGTTCATCAGGAAGAGTAGAGATGGAGATTTTTTTTGGAAATAATTTTGAGATGTTGAAGCTGAAGATCGAGAATCTATTAATAGATCGAGATATGTGGGATGCTATTTATGAGAATGTTTTTAGGCCTACATATCCTATTTTGGTTGATCAATATGATGTTATAGACTGTCTAACAAAGGGTCTAATCAAATTATTCTTAACTGACTATGTTTTAATCTATTTCCATGAAGAGTCCTCTGCAAAGAAACTATGGAGTAAACTAGGTGAGATGTATCAAGCCAAATATTTAGTTAATAAGATTTTCTTGAGGAAAAAAAATTATATTCCTTAAGAATGGAAGAGGGTGGATGAATTATAGACCACCCAGAAGAACTCATTATGTTGGTGGCTCAATTAGCATCAATGGGTATGGAAATGGATGGGGAGGAGAAATGTTAGATCTTACTTTATTCTTTGCCTGATTTGTGGGATTCTCTTGTTATGGCTATTGGGAGTGCTATTGTCATATTGAATATTGAAGATGTGGTGGGTTCTTTACTTTCTAAAGAGATGATGAGGAGTATCCATCAATTCTAGGGAGAACCTAAATGCTTGTGGAAGACCTAAGAAAAAAATGCAAGACGAATGAGAAGCATTATAAATCCAAGTCTAAGGGGATATCCAAATCTCTTAGAAAGTTGAAAGTCATTTGTTGGTATTGTGATAATTTTGGACACCTTTGTAAGGAGTGCAAAAAAGAAAAAGAATTTTGATTTTGATTTTGAGTTTGAGAAGGAAGATGGTTATGCATTCGTTACATCTTTGGCCACTCATGTAGGTAATGATGCATGGTTAATTAAGTCAGGTGCATCTTTGTGAATGACATTTAATAGAGATTATTTTTTTTAATATGAAGAATTTGATGGAGATAAGGTGTACTTGGGTGAAAATTCTTGTTTCAATATTGTTGGTCATGGTAAAGTTAGAATCAAGTTTTTTGATGCTAGAATAAAAGGAATTAATGGTGTTTTTACATACCCCTAGATTAGCACAAAAATTATTATCTATAAGAAAACTAATATATGTGAGTGTGAAAGTAGTCTTTTCTATTGTAGGATGTAAGATGGTTAGAAGTGTTATGGTGATTGTTAGAGGTGTTAGATTTGGTACATTGTATATACAATATGCATACACTATTGAGTGTAATAGTCCTTTCATGAAAAAAGTTTGTTGCTAGTTTAGTGGAAGAGGTGAGGGTTTCATCTTCAATGGATGGTCATGCCTTCTGGGTACCAAAGGGTTCTCTTTCTTCTTAATCAAATTTACCTAAAAAGAAGACTATTCTATGGCACTAGAGACTTGACCACATTGGAGAAAAGAGTCTAAGGACCTTGAAAATTAAGAACCTTGTTAAGGTTTGACTAATTATAATCTTAATTTTGATGTCTATGAGCATTGTATTTTGTGGAAAATAAAACTATGTTTATTTTTACACTAATTCTCATAAATATTGTGGTCTATTGGATCCTATTCAATATGATTTGTTAGGTCTTGTATATGTTCCTTCCATTGGAAAATCCATATATTGTGTTTCATTTATTGATGATTATAGTAGGAGGGCATGGGTATATTTTGTAAAGTGTAAACTTGTTGTTTTCAATTGATTTAAGGAATTTAAAGCAATGGTTGAGTTGAAAACTAGAAAGAAAATAAAATTGTTTGAGGATTGATATTGGTGGTGAATTTTTCTCTAGTGATTTTTGATAAATTATGTGAAGCTTATGGAATTCATAGAAACTATGTATTCTCCACAACAAAATGGAGTTGTAAAATACTGAGTAGGGCACTGATGGAGAAGAGTGGGAGTATGTTGAATGATGTTGGTTTAGAACAAAAGTTCTAAATTTGTTATAAACTTTGACCCCATCATAATAAGAATACACAATTTCTTGCAATATATTATAATAAACATGTCCAACATTAAGTTCACATACTCTACCCCAACCAAAGTTTCATTTTAACTTTGTCTCTTTTGATATCCATCCCCAAGATGTTCTTTGCTACCCCTAAGTCCACCTCAAATTGTGCCAAAATGTAAGAATTTAAATCCTAAATCAAACCTTTCCCATTACCAAAAAATAACATATGATCAACATATAATGCAAAACTCATAATAGATTCAATGATCCAATTTGGATCTAAAAAATCCCAAACTTAATTTACAAAAGAATCAACATTTTGGTATCACATCCTAAAATATTTCTTAAGACCATACAATGATTTTTTTTAACTTATGAACCAATTTTTTTTTTTACCTTTCTCAATCTAGTGCTTTGACTATGCCATATAAATCTCTTCCTTCAAATCACTATGACAAAACTTTGTCTTCGAAATCATTTACTCAATTGCGATAAAGCACAATATAAATTGAATATATTTCAAATTCTCTATTGGGGAGAATATCTCATGAATATATATTCCCTCAATTTAGGAATATCCCTTCACAACCAATCTTTCTCGTTACTTTTCAATAATGACATCTTTTGTTTTTCTTTTGAACACATTTGCATCTAATTGAATTTCATCCATCAAGAAAAGGTAATAGGTAGCATGTGTTATTTTTCTTTAAAGCAACTATCTCCTCATCCATGACCACCTTTTTGGACTCTACGTTAGCCATATGCATAGCCCCCTTTATAGTCCTAAGATCATCAATGTTAGTAATCAAAGAAAAAATGCACCTCTAATCATAGGTTGTACACCTTTCTAGTTGTTCAATTTGCTAAGTGGAACTCAATGACTAATATGGAGGTTCTATCACAAAAAGATGGTCAATGTGATGTAATGTAGAAAAAGAGTTCATCGTTCATTTTTATTGGGCATTGTAAAAATGCAAAGGCTTATCAATTGTTTGATCCAACCACTAGAGATGTCTACTTTCATAGATATGGTTAGTTTGATGAGTCTTTCACATAAATTGATCCTCCATTCAACTAACTACCATGCCTTCATCACATAAGGATACCTTTAAACTTGAAGATACTTCAAATGGTGGTTTTTTTTCTCTCGCCACCACCTCTACCTACTCAAGTTTTGTACCTAGATGGGCCCATAGTACTATTATGGAGGTTTAATCTTTAATTGGAGATCCCATGAGTTCTCACCACACTTCCTCATAAAATTTTGGCACTAAGCTTTTGGTTCATGCTAAATATATAAAAGTGGGTGTACCATATCAAGTTTATAGTTAATGGTTTTATCAAAACTCGGTACAAGGAACATCTTATGGCTAATGGTTTTCATAGGTTGATGATATTGACTACTATAAAATATTTACCCCCATATCCAATATGGAGTCTATTTTCCTCATACTTTCTATTGATGCATGTTAGAGATGACCACTTTTTTAGATAGGTGTGAAGACTTATTTCTTACATGATGATATTCACGAGAAGATCTATATGGAGTAACCTCTAGGATTTATGCAGGACCCTTCACTTGTTTACGAGCTTCAACATTCATGCGATGGTCTCAAACAAGCCCCCCAAGATTGGTTTGATAAGATTGATGGTTTTTTGCTTTGTTTCTAGTTTCACACATTGCCACTTAGATCACATGGTCTTTATTCAAAGACATGAAAATGAATTTTTTATACTAGTCTTGTATGAAGACGATTTTATTCCCACTAGTAGCTCCCCATCCATGTTTCAAGATATTCAACACACTTTAATGGAGCACTTTGACATGACCAATCCTAGGCTTCTATATTACTATTTTGTTCTTTAGGTCCTATAGTCTACTAAGAGGATTTCCATATACTAGCATAACTATGCAATTAACTTACTTCATTGATTTGGTATAATTAATTGCAAGCCTACTCCCACACTATTTTATTCTAGTGTCACTTTGATTTCTACTTGTACCATACTTAATATTGATGTTACCTAGTACATAAAGTTGGTTTTGTGGTCTTTTTTATTTAAATCGCACTCATCTTGAAATCTCCTTCACCATTGGGCTTGTCTCTTACTTTTTCCATGATTCTCATGAGACATTGGAAGGTAGCCAAGCATATTTTGAGGTATATTTAGGATATTAGACATTTTAAAACTCGCTACATGCTAGGAGCTTCTCATGTAGTAGGCTCCATTAAGTCAAATTGGGTTCACAAAGTTGAGTCACAGAAGTCCACTTTTAAGTTTTTTTTTACTTGGTTTAGGTCTAGTTGCATGCTCTTGCAAAAAGTAAACCCATGTTGTATTATCACTAATTGATGTTGAGTATCAAGCTATAGTACTTGATAGCCAAAATGTTCTATAGCTTTGATGACTTATGACAAATTTGATTTATCATTTGATCATCCTAGTATTCTTTGGTGCGATAACCAAAGTACTATTCACATTTCTCACAATCCAATGGAGTATTAGAGGACAAAGCACATTGAAATAAACATACATTTCATTCAACAACTCATCAATGATGGTGTTCACTTGTTATAACATTTGCCTACTTAAAAGCAAGTTATAGACATCTTCACTAAACCTTTAGCATCGCTTCACAATCTTGAATTGTGAGATATGTTTGGGATGAAGGAATTTGTCCTTGAGGGTTCTTGAGTCCTCCTTCCTATGTATTAGTTCTTTTTTTTTTAAAGTTTTTTTCCCACAATGTTTTCTCATTTACTTCATTTATGAGAGAACTTCATTGTAAATGAGTACTTCATTGGGCCTAATTTTCAAGACATTTAATTGTTGCTCCAACACAAGCAAGTCTATTTTGGAGGTATAAGAAATATGTAGAGCTTAGGTTCAATTTTTTAGAAAAGGATAAAAGTTATATCGGGTTTGCAAATGCTAGGGTTAAATTTGTAGGCATGAAAATGATCTTGGTTAAGTAGAGTCTTAAAACACATGACATATTGGCCTTTCAAATCCATTATTCTTAGTTCTAACATTATATTTAAATTAACAAACATCTATCATAATCAATTCATTTCACTTTCATCTATATGCCCATTTACATTTCATTATTTCATTTTTTCAAAATCCAATCAAATATACATTTTTAACTCTAAGGTAATTATTAAATCCACTATATATATTCTATTCAATTTTATTATCATCTAGATATTTATGGAAAATGGTTTTATTTATGTACACAAGAAAAATATTCTTTAATAAATTAAAAGGAAACCATAAATAGATTGATATGATAAACATAACGGTTGTAGCAACACATTGGAAATCACTAACTATCCACCATATCAAACACCCTTCTTTTTATGAGAATATGTTTACACTATTTTAAAAATGATAATTTAGACACTTATTCATTGGCTCGCTCTCCCCTCTCCCCCTACCTCAAAAAAAACAAATATTACAAATAATATAGACACCAATACTGACATCTTCATACACATCTCACTTTCTTGATTGTCATGAGGGCACCCTGCCTTGCCACACAAACAAGCTTAAACAGCACACACTAGATTTTGACTTTCTTAAGTGGCTCATCTCACATCACACTAGCTTCTCCAACCAGACCCACATATTAATATGATTTCACATAAACGACTTAAACAAATCAAAATCTGATGAAAACCAAATTATACATAAAGAAAGCACAGAAATTCAAAACAAACAGTTGCAGTCACTGCAAGTGCTAGCTGGAACTAGTGCCTCTGTCCAGCATCTGCCCATATTCAACTATAGATTTCTGCCTCTGCAACCTAATTTGATCATAGAACTTAGCAATAAACAACTCTGCATCACTATCCACTTCCTCTCCAAACTCACTCATGTCAATTTTCTTCCTCCTGCCTTTCTCCGATTCCTCGCAGCACAAGCCCTTCAATTCTGTCTTGGATGATGAAACTGTTCCCCTTGAAGATGAACACTCTGCCGCCTTCATTTTCACATCACCAGATCTCCCAAATGTGTTATTCTGTGTGTGGGGCATAAAAAGGGCATCTTGGATTCCTTTACGAGGCTCCTCAGATTTGACACCTGGATCATGGCAATCCACTGTGAAAGACGATGGCGGACGGTAGAGATCTGTCACGTACACAAATTGGGCATTCCCGGATTCGATATCAGCTCTCCCATTCAAGCAGGACATGCCTTTTATTTTCCACTTGCGCAGTCTTTTTCTGAATCGGCTTGTAGTTTCATCATCATCCGAGAAGTTGTAATGACCATATTTCTCTCTACGCCTTTTGGCAGATCCAATTCCGAATCTTTTCTTCTTCAGCTTCTGTTTCACCACTCTCCTGCTTGTAGTTACAGAGGTCAGTAGAGATTTCCATAGTTTTTTCACTGCTACTGTGCTTCCCACCATTGATCAACAGCTACATAAAACTAATGGGTCTCAGAATTAAAGAGAGGCAGAGCAAATTAAACATGAAAGACAAGGCTCAATTGATTGCTTTATACCAAATTACAGTTGCTGCAGAATGAAAACAGAGTAAAGAGCAAGGAAACGCAAGGCTCAATTGATTGCTATATAGCCCAACTAATGGGTGGTAAAATCAAAGATTTGCAGAGCAAATTAAGCAAGCAAGACAAAGCTCAATTGGTTGCTTTATAGCCCAACGAAGATCTGTAGAGCAAATTAAACATGCAAGACAAGGCTCAATTGATTGCTTTATAGCCCAACTAATGGGGGGCAAAAGTACATGCAAGACAAGGCTCAATTGATTGTTTTATAGCCCAACTAGCAGAATTAAAAGAGTAATGAGCAAGGAAACACAGGGCATAAAATGAAAAGCTTGAGCTTTTGGAATAAGCAATAAACAATGTTGTGTACAGTCCAGAATAGTGTGATAAAGGGAGTTAAATATATGGTTTCGGTACCTGAGCCTCACTTGTCCATGTCTGCAACAGAAAAAAGGATAGATTTCCAAATAATTTATAACATCTGGTGTGGGGAAAAAAAGAAAAGAAAGAAGAAGAAGAATAAATGGAGCAATTAACTTAGTTTGCCAGTGAATTTTAAAATGAGCGTTGCTTCCAGTCGTGCGGTCAGTAATACAGAACAACAGAATAAACTTTTTCTGCTTTAAGCACCTCTGGATTTTCTAGCCCTTTAATCTCAGCCATGGCCCCCCACCATTCTACTGTAATAATCATACATGATGAAGTTGTTAGAGTTGCGACCATTTCAGGTTCAAACAACACATTTTATGTTTTTGATTTAAGATGTAAATTGGTTATCTAGTTCTTACGATGCATGAGGCATTCGTTATGGTGTACGAGGGGTATGGATGCCTGGGTGCATTGTAAAGGTTGAATAGCCATTTCCTTTCAGATGAGTAAACTAAGGAAGTCAAAGCTTAGAGTGTGTTGTTTAACCCAAGCTATTAATTGTTAGTACTTGGAGTTCTATTTTAGGTAGACATAATCAAAATTAAAGAACTCTCAAGGTTTCTAGAGCTTCAAATCTTTGTGGGGTTTGTTCATCATCAAGACTGCTTTATTTTTTAATCTCCTTGGAACAAACCCTCAAAGATACCTACAACACCGCCCAATCAAGATAAATAAATTTGTGTTGCAAGTAATAGGCTGGAGAGTTGCAAAGGATGTAATCAAATCTCAATACACGACACTTTTATAGTAGCAAGAGGCTGCTACACCAACTTGGTCAAAATGACTTGCTAATTAGTTCTCTTGACATAGAAATTGAGAGCTAAAAGAATTAAAAATCATGATGAAGATTCTAAAATCCTATTCCTAATCTATTGTAGTCCAGAACAAAGCTACATCAACTAATGAAAAGACATACATTCTCTACTATTATTCTCTTGTAATTTTTTATGAGTACCCACTTCTATTCCTTTAATAATTTAGAATGGAATCTCAAATTAAACTTTTATTATATGTTACATTTCTATCAAGTTCTAGATTAGAGAATATAAAGAAGAATAAGGATTTAAAGAAGCCATATTAAATTTATTTATTTTATCTTTACACTTTGTTCTTATGTTGATAAACCAAATTCTTCAACTCTTTTCCCTTTTTTTATTATTTTGGATTACACACCTAAATATCTTCAACAACCTCTTTCACTCTAAGGCACATATCTTATATCAACCCTTCCATCATCATGGCACATGACAATGTCACTATTATTGAGAACAAGAGTCAATCACCCAAAGTCTATTGCAAAGATGTTTTCAATCATTATACCTACTTTAACTTCTACTCCTAAGAATGGTGTAAGAAAACTAGACAATAAAATTAGCTCCCCTTGACTTATAGATGACATTTATACCCTCCTCTTAACTACATCCTACAATATATCATATGGACATCCTTCAAGGAATTAGCTAAATTATGAATTATTTCATTCCTCTTCAAAGCCAATCTTATTTCTCATCTATTTTCTCTTGTTCTTTGTCTTCCACCTTCCATCCCCTTTTATTTTTCAAGAGATCAAGTTCATTTTCATCATTAATCTTAAGAAGATAGTTTTATCTAACTTATTGATTTAAAAAATAAATCAACATGTTATAAAATCCACTTTTAAAGAAAATAGAAAGAAAAAATAATAGAAATAAAGAACATAATATACATATACACACAGTTCAATATAAAAAAAATCCTCCAAACAACATCAAACCATTATTATTCAACAATAAACATCTACAATTTAAAGCATAACATCAAACCATTATTATTCAACAATAAACATCTACAATTTAAAGCACTAGTTTTAGGATGGATATCAACACTCACTTTAATTTATATTCTTCAACCTTTAAGTCAACATTAAATATATATTTTCTCTAGAAACATGTTGCATTCCACTCATTTAGCCATACATCCATAGCTAATGCATTATCATTAAATACAATAATAAGATTATACCATCCCTCATCCGTGGTGGAATTCTAGTAGTATTCCAACAAAGTAATCTTGTCCAACCTGCTCTCTCACAACCTCCATCCCAAGACATCAATAGAGGATTAAGAATGCCCCAAAAGCACCATAAGACAATAACATGTGGCCTAAAATAATCCCAAATTATACCATGGTGTAAATTATCATGACCCATAATGAGGTAGCCTCCAAAATACTATATAACTTTGTCATTATGCTCTTACACTTCAAATAATCTATCCTAAGTTTCATTGGGTGTCATACATAACTCTTATTCTTACACACCTCCTAAAATATCACAAAAGATATCATAACCAATATTCCAAGCATCTAAAGAGTGTTGTAGTCTCCTATAATAGAATCTATATCCCATTTAGAGAAGACGATAATATTAAATAATAATATTATTACATTCAATGTTTTACCTAGGTTCCATAACATCAAATGCAATAACTATTAACAATAAAATATACAATTCAATTTCCTAGTACTTTGAAAAGTGAACACCACACCTTAGTCCTACCATTGTCCTACTTAATATTAACATGCAAGAACATTTATCCTAGATGGATAAATCCAAGTTCACCACACCAAACCTAGACGTCTTCAAGAAACCCATGAATATCCACATGACTAAAACCAACATATGCACATTTGACCACCTCATTCTAACATACTCGGAACTTGCAAACCAACAAGAACAAGAATTAGGAGCAATAAATAAAAGTGATCACAAGTTGTCATATTAAATAAACATAAAGATATACCTATCCAAAACCAACATATGCACCACTAACCACCTCATGCTAACACACTCCAAGCCTACAACCATGAAAAGTGATCATGAATAGTCAATAGAGAGGAAAAATTATCCAAAATTGATGGAAGTATGTGAGAAACCATGTATGCCTATACTTCCACTTACAATCCAAGATGAAAAGAAAGGGATCATTGTCCATAGATCCTCCAAGTCACTATTTTTCCATCATAATCAAGGTTCCCAATATAGGATTGATGTAGACTCAAAGAGCTCAATCATGACCATATGATCTCACATTTGTATTAAAGAAGTAATTCATGACAACCATGCTATATGATGCTAATAACACAATGCACTATATACGATCATCACATGTCATCAATAATTTAACAACTCAAAACAAGGAAATGACAAATTATAACCATGAGTTTCAACTATGCAACAAAAATAAACATGACCCAAACCTATCATTTCACTAAACATGAATTAATAACATCCTATACTAATAATTCATACAAATCTAATAAATCACACTACTTGTACACAATAATAACCAAGGGTTTTCCACGACACAATCATCCATCAACAAAATTATTTATCTATCCATGGACCCCCTTTTTTGATCTAGCCATTGCCAAAATTATAGAAATTCCTAAATCCGGATTAGGCTTTATAATTTGCCTTTAGTTTTGAGGAACTCAAAGCTCATCAACAATTTGATCAATTGAGAGGGTATCTTTGTTAAATTTATCAAAGTCTATGCCCTTAAAAGAGGTGGTTCTCTCATGCAAATTTATGTGAGTTTGTGCCTTGATCGATATTTCTAGACCTCTCTCTCATTCCATTTAGATTAATTCTTCCTTTAGCACTTGGATTCAATGCTTAAACTATAAAGGGCTTCCTTTTAGATGCTTTCACTGCAATACGATGGTTCACAAAATTGGGGTTGCACTCTTCAACAATCACCTGGCTCAAGGCATACTAGTCTTAAAAAATGGATCAAGAAGTTGGGTTCCCAAATGTAGATTTCATTTGGCATAATCATGGTAAGTTTATGGTTCCTCATCCTGATTCGAGGTTTGAGCCACCACTGCCAACAAAGTCCATTCCTCCTATTATTCCGATCATCAAAATCATGAAATATACCTCTCCAATGCAACCAACAAAATCCATATCTCATCCTATTTTTCTAGTCATTGGAAATGCTATTGATTATCTTACTGAGGCAGAGGATGATGATTGAGTTGGATGGAACATTTCCTTTCATGGAGGATCTTGATGTTATGGATCCAGATTAACAAAATGTGACTATATGCAAACCATTTGACAAAATGGTTTAATAGTAAAACTCATGAAAAGATACAATATTTTGGTAAATTTTTCTGGACAATAAATTACAAACCAATCTAAGAATAATAACAACCACAAATTCAAATTCATTCTCCTTAAGCTCTCCTTAACAAGCAACTTGAGCCCCTAGATGCTTACACCAAGTTCTATTCACAATAAGCAAGTACATGATGATTAAACAATGAATAACAACAACCCAACCCTCCTTTTTAATAAGAGAGTGAGAAACAAGCAAGAATGTTTTTTGGCATCATCATATAATGCACTCCAATAATCAATTTATCAAGCATCTCCAAGTTGAGTGCCCAAGTTTCTACAATTTCCATCACACTCCAATTGCTCCCTAAACCAAGTTGGTTACAACATGTGCCCAAAAAATTATATTCTTTTACAATTTTGAATGCATTTTATGATGAATGCCACAAACTAATTGAATTTGTCTCATATGCAAAATAATCGCCAAATGTTAAATACACGAACTTGAACATGCCATTGACATTAAACAAAATTTGTAATGGCACTTAAGAAAATTTTCCAAAGCGTGACACCCCACATAAACATGGACCACAACATTTCAAAATATCAAATATTTTTTATACAAGCTGTACAATACCTTGCCAGCACAAAGAATTTGAATTGTGCATAGTTTAGGAAAAGTAGAAAAGAACACCACTCTTAGTTCATTTGATCATCAATCATTATTGAATCTACCAATTATCAAGACAATCCCATTACATATATTTATTACAAGGGATTAGGTCATAGTCATTATTTTTATCACTTGCATTAGCCCGAAACCCTAATTCTCTCAGAAGGTCACTTACATCTATTGCATCAAGTTTCAAGTCTTAATGATCTAACCTCACTCATCACAACTATGCTATTGTCATTTGTGTTTGTTTCTTGTTGTCTTTCAACCTTATCAAAATAGTTGAATAAATTGATAAGGCTTGATTATAATTGAGAAGTCTTAAGTTCCCCATTGCCATAACAAGTTCTATTAATGTACTTCACAAGTCCTTTCTTTGCATGTATAAATATTAGGTGAAATATTGTTGCTAATACAAAAGGTTTAAAGACCTTAAGTTTAGAATCACAGAAGAAATATAATACTATGAAAAAAGATTGAAACCATAAATGTGTAGGTCAAGATCGTATATCCAAAGACAACTTGATTCATACATAATTTCAAAATTTATATAATATAATCATTTCAAATTATTAATTCCAAATCCCGATATAAAAATCAAAATAACAATCATTTATTACAATATCTTTTATCTCCACTTTGAACGACTCTTTTATTGTTGTTATGCAATTCTCATTTCAAATCTAATCTTACCCTAGATAATTGACATATAAAGCTTTTATTTTCAATATAATTATTGAAGTAATTCAACCTTAACAAAATTGGTATTTTTCAGTTTCGCAGACATTGACAGACTTCTTGCTTCGGGTGAAAATTTCCGTTTCTTTAAGATACTGTAAAGATCAATGTCAATAGGGTGCAACTAGGCACGATCGAAATCGGGACATTTTTTCTCTGTATTATGTGGGCCAATTTGGGTTTAAACCAGACTATCGCAAACATTGTGAAATCGATACTGGCATGAAAACAAATCTGGACACATCAGAATCAGACACGCAGAGTAAAATCAATGTATTCAGCCATCCATCCAAGTCTGATGAAACGAGGTCATTGATAAGCAGACTTGAAAATGGCGGGAGGTGATATAGCAAATGAGGCATTTGAACTCCTGAAGTCGCGAGGATGGTATCTGAAAGATGTGAACGTTGTACAACAAGTGTTGCAGGAGATGGACCAACACCCACGGGCAATGGAAAAATTCGTTGAGGGCAAACTCCTGGACATGGATTTGAAAGCAATTGGTGACAAGTGCCTGCCCGATGCATCTGCTATGCAACGCCTATCGCATCTTCACGGTCCAAAGGTTTTGCAGGCATGTATATTTTATCTTTATGAGTTGAAATAGTTGTTTCCGCAAAATCATCTCCACTGTTCAGCTAATCTAAGCATGCCTATTTATTATTGGTAAAGCTAAAATGTAAGGGTAATCACTGTTGAACCTAAAATGTCCATGGGCTGCTTAGCTTATTTTGGATAGTAGCCACTGAATCAATTTGTGGAGCTGGTGGTTCCATGAATGTCAAATTTTGTTACTTATAAATAAGTAGTCATCTTAAATTGCATTATGGTGGCTCCATGAATGTCAAATTTTGCTACTTATAAATAAGTAGCCATCTTAAATTGCATTATTAAAAGAAATCTTTAATGTTAATTGGTCACATAAATTTTGGATAAAAAACTGGAAACAAATAAAAAAGAGGAATTTTTTTTTGGAGAGCTACATGTCAATCTTTCAAATAAGCAGTTGTTACTTATTTCCAGCACCCCTTTTTTTCAAAACTTATTTATAAGCTTTAAGCAATTTCTGCTCCACTTAAATAGGAAAAGATTCCAACTTATCATCTCCTCTTAATTAAAAATTTGCATAAGAACATTCTAGCTGCTTAATTTAAAGTGGAAATTGTGTTTAAGCAGCTGCATGGAGACATGGGTAAGTTAGTGCATAAGACCTCTCTTATGCAAGCATTCTAAAATGGTTTTTTTTCCATCACTCTATATCTCTTGGATTTGTACACACGGCTTTGAATATGGAGTGCACTTATCTTTTGAGACAGTGAGAGGGATCATGGAAGCTCTTTGGAGGATGCCAAGAAGGAGAAAGTCTGCTCCAATGAAGAAGAAGAATTTATTCATGATGAAAAAGTCTACCAAGAGTGCTTCAATTCAAGGTTGAGGCAAAGGTTGAGATATCGCCATTCAAAGGGGAAGCAGAAGTGGAGAATCACCATTGGTTGGTTCAATTGGAGGTATACGTTAGCATGCATTCTCTTTCTTCTGGAACAAAATATTTTCTTTTGTAGATTGAGATTAAACAAACATATTTTAACTTGGTTTGAAAGTGATTTGTATTCCATGCTTTTAAAAAGCAAGCTCCAATTAGTTTGTGGGATCAATTGAAGAAACTGTTTAAGAAACAGTTATATCCTATTTATCATATTGAAGAATGAGTGGAATGACAATTTTTGAAGTAGAAAGATGGACAGAGTGAAAGAGTATACTAGTGAATTTCGTAGAATGGCATCCCAAATGAAGAAAGATGTGCAAGATGAGGGGGGTATTGATGAAGTACATTGGAGGGCTTCCTAGCCATTTTCGGATGCCTATATTTCTATCCAAACTAGTGGAATAGTCCTCCATCCCCTTCAAAGATAAAAGAAGCAAAAGAAAAGAATGTAAATTCCTTGAGTACCTAGAAGAAATCTGCACAACATTATGGCCATTGTGACAAAGATGGTCATATGGATTCGTCTTGTTGGAAGCCACATCCAAAAAAATGCCTCATAAGAAAAGGGTAAGAATAACTCTATTTGTACTATACATGAAGAGAGTATGGGACTTAATAATAGTAAATGAATTGATTGTACTAAGAGGCATTCCAAAATTACTTGCATTATCGAGAAATTTAGTTTCTTGGCTCAAGAAGCGGTTGTTTAACTTCAAGGTTCAAGATGAGGGTGTTAAAATTGATGTTATTTTTATATTCTTGTTTGCAAGCTAATTTCTTTTCTCAAGAGTTGGTTGGAAAATTTGGTCTAGAAACTTATCAACACTCTAGGCCTTATGTTTTTGTTTTGATCAAGGAAGGTACACATTTTCTTGTGAATAGACAATGAAGTTTATAACTTTATGTTAAATCCAAGTTTGTTGATGAAGTGGTTTTGAATATTGTTGCTTTGGATGTGTGTGGCATTGTGTGCACATATGATCAGAAAGTGGTTTATTATTGTAGGGAAAACAAATATTGCACATAGGCAAGAGGTAGCAGCTTAGAGGGGTCCCAAATATCAATGGCGACAGATTACTAAGTGGATCATTCTTGTACAAGAAAAAAAACATTGATCAAGTATTTTGATGTTCAAGCACTTCAGCATTATCAGTTCTTTCAAATAGTTGGAGACAACTCTTTTGAAGATTTTGGTTGGTCTTCCTTCTATGGTTCAAGGTGAGATGGTATTAATGACATCGATTGACAAGAGTATCCCTCCCTTATTGAGTCTTCATAGCTTTTAGGGAGCAAAAGCCTCCATATTGGGATATGTGATTCATAAAGGATTTGTTTGGCTTTGTGGCAACAAGGAAGAATAGGTTTTAGAATAGAGGTAGACACTAAGATGGAGAATGCTTAGGAGGGTATGGGATTGTATGCACCAAAACATACACACGGATGTGTTCACGTTGGTGGATGATTTGTTGTTTGTTGTGGATGAGGCAAAAATTGTTGAAGTGATAGTTCTTGTGGATTGTTGGTTTGATTTTGTTCCTGATTTTCTTGTGGCAATACCAATTGTATGACAATTTGTTGGATGGTTATGTTTGCAAGTGGGCGATTTTTTGGGAGGACAAGAAGTTTGAGGAGATGAGTAGGGGAATAGATAGAATCTTTCCTAGTTACTCTCTCACAAGATTAGAACACATGAAATTAAATCAAGATGATCTATTGGGTGTTTGAATGTGTTTGACTAGTTTGTTTGATGTTGACATTTAAATGTGTTTGACTAGTTTGTTTGATGTTGACATTTAAATGTGTTTGACTAGTTTGTTTGATGTTGACATTTAAATGTGTTTGTTTGGTTGGTGTAAAAGAGTAAAAATTGTGACTTTAGCTAAATGTTTTTTCACTACTTCAACATTATGATTTAGTTAGTTTGCTATTGTTTCAACAAATTAATGCTATTATCCGTAAAATACTTTAAATGAAATATTATTAAATAACTAAGCATAGAAGGAAATGAGAAATCACTGATTTCTAGAAATTGGAAGAATAATGTATAGATTTTTACTATAGAACCAGAACAAGGGGGATGTTGTAGGAAGTCTGTAGAGAACTATAGAGCTTGAGAGAGTTGTGTGTGCTTGAAAGTATAAGAGAGCTAAGAAGAAAGCTAATGAATGAGAGATAGATTCAAAAAGAGAGGATGCAAGAGGAATAGGCCGACAAGTTGTTTGGAATCATTTTAAGCCATTACTATTGGGAAGGTGACAAATGGAGAAACACTCAGAAATGGCCACCGAACAAGAAATTCTCATCAGATGATAGTGTGTTGCGTGGATATCTACATGTGGTGCTAGTGTCTAGATAGTTTGGGCCCAAAAGCAACTAGACACTAGAAAATCGCAAGAATAACATGAAAGTTGACAAAAAGTGAACATAGGAAACAAGGCCTAAGCACCATGGGAGGGAAAAAAGCTAATGCACGGGTTAATACCTAAGTAAACACAAAACATAGCGTGAAATTGCAAGGGTATGCAACTTTTGACATTATAGTTAGATGATGATGAATACTTTGTTTTCCTAAAATGTTTTTATGTTGTGCTATTTGTATTCTTTTTGTGTTGAAATGAAGGGATTAATTAATCTAACTAAATAAAATGAGCCACTCTAATATAAATGCTCAAATTGACTAAATAATTTTTTGTTTTAAACAGATGAACTAAATAAAAAAATAATAAAAATAAATATTAAATAACTACACTAAATTGATGAGAGTACTCTAATTAATACAATGTAATAAATTAATTATAGAAATGTAGTTTATCTAATCTGCGAATTGATTTCTTCCTTTCCACAGAAGTGGGATAAACAAAGAAGCAAAGAAGCTTTCAAAGACACACAACTAAACAAATCTCTCTTTCAAAAGAATAAATTGCTTCCTTAATATAAATAAGAGAATTTTTAGATTTGAATATTGTTTGATTAATTTTGTTCTGAAAAATGTTGTGGAAGGTGAGTAAAGATCTATTAGAATAGTTTTAGAGCTTCCGTAGAACTTACCTTCGAGAAATCTTAGATGTTTTCTAGGAAAACATTACTAGAAACATCTCTTGGGAGTCTATATTTTTTTTTTGTGTTCCGTTTGTTTCTTCTTATTTATTTCTAGAGAAGATTACGAAAGTAGAGTTGAATAAAAAGCTTTAAATGCAATATAGAAAACAATACACATAGTAAATAAATTCTCCTATTTTTAATCCTTCTTCCCTAATAATTTCGAAATTAACAAATGAAATCTACACTAGTGAAGACAAGCTTTTGAAGACAATTTTTGAACTACTAAAAAGAAGCTAAATCTAATCAGCTAAGAACTTCCACACTTGAAGCTGGTTTACTTAAAGTGCAAAGCAAGATTTAAAGTAGGCTAGTGTGTCCGCAAAGCTTCAAGATCTAGCTACTAGCTTCCTCCTTTTGTGATATTCAAATGGTGGGTCAATCTATAGATAGGGGAGTAGTGAAGTGGGAGGAGGATATTGGGACAATGGGTGACAATAGCTGAAAATGGTTGAATGTTGGCTACAAACAAAAAATAGTAATAAGAAGGTAAGGGCTTTATAGTGGATTGTATCTTCTACTCTTAGAGTTTGGATCCATGAAAAGATTAAGATTGACTTATTTGTAGAAACCTCAATTTTTTGGAGTCATAAATGATAAATGTGATTGGCAGATCTAAATTCTTCTTCACCAGGCCAAGAAATGAAGCGAAACTCATGTTTTTTGGAATTAATTATGCCATTGGATAACTTGATGAGTTTGTTGTGGCAAACATGCATTCACAACTTGAGCCAAGCAGCAAATGCATCACAAGGTTGAAAAACATGACTTTTAGGCCAAAGAAAGATATGAACACTTGGTGGATGATAAATGACAAACATAAGGGATGCATGGGGAGTTCTAAGAGGTTAACACATGCCATTGTACCCTAGAGATATTGTCAAAATCACAATTTTATGTTTTATACCTTGTAGGCTTATTGTTAGGGTCTTTAGTCATTGTCAAACTTGCCATGGAGGCTCGTTCATATTTGGGCACTTATAGGGACATCTTAGAGTAGGCATTGGCAAGAGAAAATGTAATGAAATAACTTGCACAAGAGAAGAACATGATAAGAAAATGCTGCAAATACTTAATAATAATAGGCCACTTCTTAGCTTCATAGGGGCATACCTCCAAAAGTCTTTAATAAGAATTTAATTTAAAATATGATGATTAATAGCTACTCACAATTTCCTCTATATAGGCACTTTTGGAATATTCTAGCATCCTAATCCAAATGAGGCTGACTCACCATATTATAGTTATGCTTATGGATGCCAATAGACTTAATTAAGGATTGTGTGGCCCATATTCAATTATCACATATCTTGATACATGCTATAGGATAAAGGGCGTAGCATGCACCTCCCGTTAAAACCAGCATTGTCCTCAATGTTGATGATCCATGGATGCTTTTCCATGAATGCTTCATCTTCACATTTTGAAACTTTGCTAGCTAAATTCTTTCACTTGATTAGATACCTAGTAATCTCCCTTGTTCACAACCACTTGGCTTGTGTATAAAGGATTCCGTCTTGTCCAAATATGGCTTTTACCTTTGCATCGATCCCTAGTAACTTTGTTTGGGTTGAAATTCTATGCTAATCAATTTGTTGCTTTCTTTTTCTATGTTCCATTGCTTTTTCTTCTCCTTGAGACTTGATAGCACCTCTTGTTGGTGTTGAATGTGTTCTTCCATTACTGTAATCTTTTGGTGTACCTTCAAAGACGAGGTGATGGATGGTGGATAGTATCTTGGTACATGGTTAAGATGTCTTTTTTTATGAAGTAATCTTTTGGCATGTTCCCCAAAATTATTGAGTGCCCATCCAAAATTTCTTATGGATCTAGTGATGTGAGACTCTTTGGTTGTTGTACTTCTAATGAAAACAATTGAGCTAGACTCTTCTATGCCCACCTATCAAGCATCTTTTGGCTTTGATGAGAGCTTACTAGTTGTGGACACTTGCATGCAATCATCTTAGTTCAAATATCCTACCCATAGAGTGAAAACGCATAAACAACTCTTCAAAGTTCATCTCAATTGTTCTTAAAGTTATTGAGCTATTGGAATCCCAAAACAATGTCTACTCTAGACATTGTGATAGCGAACATACAACAATTCAACATGTAGTCTTCATGGCAAGTTTAATGTTGTGGCATTCCATTGAGCAACTAGTTGTGCCTCCGTCTATAGTTATAACTTGAAATTTTGGGTTTGGATAAACAAAATAGTTCAATCGTATTGCCAACTTATACTCGATGAAATTGTTAGTACTCCTTAAATTAATCAATATTGTCACTTTCCCTTTTTTAGGAAAACATATTGCCTTAAGGGCTTGTGGGGCACTAATACATAATAATGCTTGGAAAGAAAATAGTTGGCTGGAGATCTTTTGAGTCTTCCACAACCACTAATGCTTCTTCTTCATCATTTTGTATATCATTTGTGTCCTCAATATAGATCAACTTCTTTTCAGATTATTCGTGTTCTTTATTGCATTTGCTATCATAGTTAAACCATAATCCTTTGCCCCCTTTTTCTTCAATTTTTAAGGTGTCAAAATTATATGTTGAAGAATCATGAAGTAGGGGTCCTCCAATGTTTGTTACTGACAAATTCCTCCCTTTTGTTAGCTAAAACCTTTTCCTCTGCTTGCCTTGCCAAAATCATTGATTTGGAGATGGACTTGGATTGAACAATCTCAAATTTAATGTGGTCATTTAAATCCCCTAGTTATAGTTCCTTCAATTTTTCCCATGTAACATGCTCCATTCTTAAAGACGGGGTTTGGAATTGTTTAACATAGTCCTTAATTGTACCTGTTTACGTTAATTTGGCAATCTAGCTAAAGCAGCTATCCATAAAGTTGTCACTATAATATGTAGTGACTAGTGAGTTCCTCTTGGAAAATGAACCATGTGACAACGCATCCCTTCTTTTATTCTCTCCACATAATCATATACCAAACAAATTGATCTAGTTCCAAGTATTAGGATGCCAATGCAACCGTTTATTGACATGGAACATTATGAAGATAAAATAATTGTTGTTGGATCACTGCCATCAAACTTTTGCATATTCGTCTTTGGTGTGAATTGCCTCGCTATTGAATTGTTTGGGTGGTGATCCATCCTTATATTTGAGTGAAACCCAAAAGCATCATGTCCCTTAGAAGACACATCTTCTTCCCAAACCTTATGATGTGAATCCACTTGCTTAGAGTCCCTAGATATCACAAGAGAATCAAATCTTTTCACTAATGCTTTGATATCTTCACTCATAGCAAACTCTCTCATCTCTTCCCTCAATGCCAAAATATCATCCTTACCATGGTGGCTTCTTTTATAAGAGCTTCCACATCTAAGGAACCCTCTCCTCTATTATTGGATCATCCTTGTCTAAAGATTTTCCAAGTGTGATAAGATTCCTTTCTTCACCTTTGGTTGAAGTCCCTACCATGGTGTGGTGAATTAATTTTACAACAAATTACAGAAAACAAATCCAAACAATATGAATTTTTTATTGTAATTAACCAAGAAATTTGCTTACCTGCAATCTTTGGAGTGAACTTGGTGGAAACCTTTATTTTGCAATAACTTATTCAAATTGGCTTTAAAGGATCTCAAATCTGGACTGTAGCAGCTTTAATATGTCCTTGTTCATCTTATCACAGATAGTAGCAGACCAAGTCCTTTAAATGGATGAAGGGAGAGGGTGCCAGATTGTTGATGTGTCTTTTGTACACGACCAAACACAGAATAAAATACCCAGAGGTATCTTATCCTCTCTTGAGTAAAGTTTCCGAATGCTGAAGATATCGCAAAAAGGATCAATCGTTGAAACTTCAAGGTTCTATTATGTAGGTTCTCTACTCGTGGATAAGCTCTTTGTGGTATGATGTGATTTGCTGGAATCACAAGGGGACTTACACTCGATGACTTGAACGTCTGATTTGCTGGAATCACAAGTCCTATTTACTAACTGGAAGACAAACAAATGGTAAAAGATGCAGGGTTCAGGAAGTCTACTCTACTACCTAGAATGCGAGAAGATGGATGAACGTCTAGGTGGAGTCCTACTGGGCTGGGTGTCACCATTAGGCTTGAACAATCCGACACCAACTCAGTGCGATCTTCTAAGGGATGCTTCCAATATGTTCAAATCGTACACCATCAGACACTGGTCACCATTCAAGATAATGCATGAACAATAGACGTGTAACGACTTAAGATTAAGCTCATTTTATGCCAGTTGACCACGCAGGGCACACTTGCAATCAGTAAGAGGCTAGTGGTATGGATTAGACGGATTCCACACAGATGCATTCAACAATTTTCTTCATTCAATCTAATTATCTATCGTCTAAAATGAAGATTCAACAAGAGACCATGCATATTGCAACGAAACAACACACTTCACCATAACTTCAATGAAAATGGAGTTTGTTTACAATCACTGGCAACAATTTCTTGCCTTGTCCTCCTAATTTACTCTAATTGCTATCCTATTAGTTGACTATTCACTATTAGCTAACTATTCACCCACTATCAACTATTGACTAACTATTATCTATTAACCTTTTCAAAATGAAGAGCTTGAGCCTTTTATAATGCTCTTAATACAATTCAATGGCTCAGATCAACTTGAGATCAATGGCTGAGATTTTACAATAAAAACTCTAATTAGGGTTTGTTACAACAAACTTAATTCTGACCAATGAAATAATTGCATTATTTGGACACATGTCTTCTTTGGAATATTCGACCAATGGATAACTGGGGTAGGTACATCGAAGTTAGTGTCATTTTTGATGAGTCGGGTACATTGAATTTGGACACGTTGAGGTGGACCCATCTGACTGGAGGAGTGATGATTGGGATGCCACCTTGTCTGACACTTGTAACTTGGTAGATGTTCAATTTGATGATGCTGAGAAGCTAACTTTAATTAACTCTTCTGAAACTATCTGCTTCTTCAACAGACCCTTGCTTTAACCTCCTTTGTCTTTGATGTGCAGGATGGATGGTGTACCTTTCCTTGAAATGTTGGATTGGAAGAGGTCGTCCTTGATGATGTTGGACTGGAAAAGGTCGTCCCTGATGATGTTGGACCGGAGAAGGTCGTCCTTGATGATGCTGGACTGGAGGAGGTCGTCCTTGGTCTGGCCTGGTCTTCTTTCATTTGCAAGACAAACCAAAAGATGATTAAGGTCATATAACGAATTCATTTCAACATAGCATTTTCTACCTTAAATCATCAACAAGAAGATATAAAACTGAAGCTTGCTCAAGATTCTCCCAAAGGGACATGCCCTATAAGAATTTCGCCCTGGACCCTTTGGAAGGGTCAGGAGCGAATTTTGCATTCCTGGCTCATTTAGAATTTTGCATTCCTGGCTCATTTAGACCTCACTTTGCGACTACGCTTGCTTAGAAGCATGCCTAAGGATCCCTATATTTTGAACCAATACCAAGTTTGATGCAAATTTGGGGCAAAATAGAGGTTTGAAGAATTTCGCTCTGGACCCTTTGGAAGGGTCAGGAGCGAAATTTGTATTTTAGGACAAAATCCATTATGTCTCTACTCCAAAATGCCTTCCAAGGCAAGCATACACTAGCCTTCTCTCCACCAAGGCCTGGGAATCCATCTTTTGATCTTCATCATGAGCAATTTAGGTGAAATTGAGAATTTTGCTTTGGACCCTTTGGAAGGGTCAGGAGCGAAATTCAAGTTTTGCTAAGGTTTATCCTTTTCACTTTCTATACTTGGACTTCCATCCTTGGATCCCTCTCCCACGCTTGCAACATTTTGCGTGACTTCAAAATGACCAAAAAAGAGGATTTCGCTAGAATTCATGGCCAGGGATAGGACTTATAATGGATTTCGCCCTGGACCCTTTGGAAGGGTCAGGAGCGAATTTCTTCCTCTAGCCCAAAATCATCATTTTTGGAGACAACAATCAATCTAAGGGCAATCTCAAGGGCATCCCTCACCTTGGTCTAGGCATAGCTTGGCACAAATTTTGGAGAAAATGATGGGTTTTAGGATTTTCGCTTTGGACCCTTTGGAAGGGTCAGGAGCAAAAATCTTGTTTTAGGCTTCTTCCTCCATCCTCTCAACTTGAATCAACCTCAAAAGGCAAGAAAATGCTCCTACTCACTCATCCAAGCTATAAAAACCAAAAGCTTGATTTGATCCAAGGGGAAAATGATGGATTTGAAGATTTTCGCTCTGGACCCTTTGGAAGGTTTAGGAGCAAATTTCTAGATTTGAGCTTACTCCTCCATCTTTCAACCTCAATCAACTTCAAAAGGGCAAGAACACCTCTCCTTACCTTCAACCATGCCATAGGTATCAAATTTTTAGCTTCACTCAAGGAGGAAAAGGGTGGTTTGAAGAATTTCGCTTTGGACCCTTTGGAAGGGTCAGGAGCGAAATTCTCTTTTTAGCTCAAAATTTGCATTTTTAGTGATCAAAAATCTTTCCAAGGCATTCCAAATGGTTTCTCTCACCCTAGTCTAGGCCTGACTTCACTCAAAATTTGGAGAAAAGGATGGGTTTTAGAAATTTTGCTCTGGACCCTTTGGAAGGGTCAGGAGCGAATTTCTCTTTTTGAGCTCATTCCTTCATATTTGATGACTCTTGGCAATTCAAAGACATACCTAAGGACACCTCTAATCTTGACCCACACTAGACTTGGCATAAATTTGAGGGAAAAGATAGGTTTTGCACAATTTTGCTTTGGACCCTTTGGAAGGGTCAGGAGCGATTTTCAAGTTTTTGAGCATGTTCCTCCATCCCTTCAACTTCAATTCACCTCCAAGACTAAGGACACATCGCCTCGCTCCTATGTAGGCCATAAAAATCAAAATTTTAACTTGTCTTGCAAAGGAAGTAGGTGATCTTGGGATTTTCGCTCTGGACCCTTTGGAAGGGTCAGGAGTGAAATCCTTAATTTGGCTTAATTCCTTCAATTTAAATGATTTCTAGCAACTTGAAGTCACTCTTAGGGGCATCTCCTTCTTGATTTTACCTTAGCGAACACTTGATCTAGCACAAAGTTGAGAGCAAAGAGAGGTTTTGAGAAAATTCGCTCTGGACCCTTTGGAAGGGTCAGGAGTGAAAATCTCATTCTTAACTTGATATTTCATCTCTTCAACTCCAATCCTCTCTAGAAGGCAACTAAACATCATTCTTCACCCAAGTGACAAGGTCTTAAGCCTAAACAAGGTCAAAAGAATAGGTTTGCAATGAATTTCGCCTTGGGCCCTTTGGAAAGGTCAGGAGCGAAATTCCCTTTTTTGGTTAAAACCCTCATTCTCCAACGCTTTCAAACATCCCTAAGGGCAACAATATGTCCATTCTCTCTTTCAACATGTCTTGGACATCAAAATTTGGTCAAACTAGGGAGGAAATGAGTCTTAGGTAGATTTTCGCTTTGGACCCTTTGGAAGGGTCAGGAGTGAAAATCTGGATTTAGGCTGTGTGATTGCTCATTTTCGAACTTCAATCTTCTCTGGGAGGCAAACATAGACTACTCTCCATCCATTTCCACCTTGGTCCTGACTTTAGCTAAAGGAAAAATGAGTGTTTTCAAGAATTTTGCTCTGGACCCTTTGGAAGGGTTAGGAGCGAAATCCTTAATTTAGGCTAGAATTCCTCATCTTTCAATCCTTACAAGGCTAGAACATTCAAAAAGACCTCCAAGAATGCCTTAGAAACCAAGAGCTTGGCTTGGACAATGAAGAAATTGAGGTCTTCAAGGATTTTCGCTCTGGACCCTTTGGAAGGGTCAGGAGCGAAATTCCTCTCCCAGGTTGATCTCCATCATTTCAAAGTCTTAAACCTCCTCCCCATGCATCAAAGCCTACCAAACCATGCCTTAGAAGTTCCAAACTTGGTCAAGCTGAGGAGCAATATAGGGGAAATATGAATTTTGCTCTGGACCCTTATGAAGGGTCAGGAGCGAAAATCATGTTTGGGCTTAAATCCTGACTTCATCTCCAACCTTTCCTTATCAAAACAAGAATTTTGCTTTCAAAAATGCCTGGGACAAGGATTAGTTCATAGTTTTTCGCAAGGTAGGACCCTTTGGAAGGGTTAGGAGCGAAAATCATGTTTGGGCTCAAATCCTGACTTCATCTCCAACCTTTCCTTATCAAAACAAGAATTTTGCTTTCAAAAATGCCTGGGACAAGGATTAATTCATAGTTTTTCGCAAGGTAGAATGCCTTATGGAAAAAATCGCTCTAGACCATTTGGAAGGGTCAGGAGCGAAATTTCTCTTCTAGGCTCAATTCACCTCAAATTGGACTTGGCTTTGCCTTAGACTTGATCCTAGATCCATTTCTTCCATATCTTAGCCAAACTTGCTCAACCACTCTCTGACTTCCTTGAACTCAAATGGGACACCACTAGCAAACCAAGCCTAAGGAAGACCTTGAAGGAAACCCTAACCCGGAGCATTCACTGACTCATCCTAGCTCAAGCAGAGCCTGCTATCCAGTGATCCCCCTGACAACACTCAAAATGCAAAGGCTAACAGACAAAACCCTAGAAACCCAGAAAACAAACCTCAAAAAGCAAAAAGCAGGGGTCCCCATTTGCAATGGGGCGATGTGTGAATACGTCACAGCACAGATCCAAGATCATCTATTTAGAGGACTTGGCCTGCTACTATCTCTTCATTTCTCTCTTCTTTGGCTTCCTTATCTTGATGATGGATCATGAAGTTTGATCTTTTGTCAAAAACTTTCACAGTCAAATCTGGAAATCTGTGATAAGTTGTTATTATGGACCGTGGAAACTTCATGCTTTTATTATCCTTGATCAACCCTCCGATTTGCAGAATTTTCCTTCCCAAATTGAAAGGTATATGCTTCACAATTTGACTTCCTGAATCGAAAAAAGTTGACTTGTTTCTTGCCTTCTTGATGTCAAGATCATGCTCTATACCACTTGTAATGAAAAAAATTGCATAAGAGAAGAATATAATAGGAAATATGCTTGCAAATATTTGATAATAATAGGCCACTTCAAGGGGACAAACCTCCAAAAATCTTCAATAACTACAAAATGCACAATATGATGATAACAACTACTCACTACCTTTTATATAGGCATCATTCAAATATTCTAACACACTAATCTCAGTGAGACTAACTTTGCATACTATAATTATACTTATGGACTCATAATAGATTCCATTAAGGATTATTATGTGGCCCATAGTAGGCTATCACATATCATAGTGCATGCTATAGGATAATGGTGTAGCAGAAAACAGAGAAAAAATAGTGTTTCTGGCTTCTTGGTGAAACTGCCAGTTTGCAATAAGTGTCTGGTTCACAACTTTTTGGCTGGTTTTGTCAAAAAGAAGTTATGGTCTTGTTAAGCATTGGTTTCACAATCAGCAGTGGTAGTTTTGTGATTGCCCTGTGATGACAAGTGACAGTTTTGTTACATGATTCTTGAGGCACCCTATTGCCAACCACCCACCCCAAAGGCTACGGCATGCTTCATCGGCAGCAGCAGTTTATTCTGTTGATGATCCAGTCTCCGATAATGGTGATAGAGATGAAGCGGCTGCCTCACCCTGTTCGAGATCCAGATATGTCCAACCCTCCCGGAATGAGAAGTTCTTGGTCCACCCATATGCTTCATAGGCAGCAGCAGTTTATTCTGTTGATGATCCAGTGTCTGATGATGGTGATAGTGATGAAGCGGCTGTCTCACTTTGTTCGAGATCCAGCTATGTCCAACCCTCCCAGAATGAGAGAAGTTCTTGGTTCACCCATTGCCAGAGTAGGAAGAAGAAGGGGACATGACTTGTGGTGTTTCAAGTTTCAACATTTTTTACTGTTCAACTTCCACTGATTCTTGGACTTCTGCTCTTGTTTGTAAACTAGAGCATTAAATCTTTATTGTAAACCCAAATTGGGAACAGTATGTAATTGGATTTATTGGGAAATTGAGAAAAATTTTAAATTCCAAAATAGACCATGTTTAGGCAAAGAACAACATCTGAATTGCTGGAGAGAGTTCAATAGGGATCCTAGAGATTGAATTGTGTTAGATTCAAGCTGTTAGAAGGCCCAAGTGGCCTAAGATCTATATTGCTACTGGAGTTGTGGGATTTAACAGAGTTTTTAGCTTGCTGGAGATTTCTCCCACACTTGGGTTTCTCAAAGGGAAAATGTGTCTTCAATCTGTGGTGATGTTTTGCTCTCATTTTCAGGTATTCAGAGTTTTAAATTTGCTTAGAGAATTTCAGTCCTTTGTCATTTAATCTTTATATTGATGACTAGTGTTTGGACCATCCATCCTAGTTTCTACAGATCAATGGTAATACTTATTTCTTCATCTATCTAAGATCAATATTATTATGCATCAGTGAATTGGTTCTAACTGCCTGTTCACATAGTTTTATCATTGCGTATTTGTGTGGCTAGCACATACCCTAGCAGGTACTATTATAAATTGAAATGAATGGATTTATAACCTTAGGAATAGAGTTCTGTAGTGTTGATGTAATAGTGTCGGTCGTATCCTTTCATGGCCGACATAGACAACTAAATTGTCTAAGAGGCCTATTGGCCTTAGACAATTTAGTTATATCGGTTTGCTGATATTTATTAATGTGCGATTTGTGTATAACAAATAACTCCCGCCACCCTTGTATAAATCGTGTTTGTTATGATGTAACAAATCTCTAACAAAAGGACCTGATGGTTAAATAAGAAGCCAACTTGTAGAAGAGGCGTGTTGATTGGAGACATCCATGCATAGGTATAAAGATGAGTCTCATCTCCCCTCATAAGCATCGAATCAATACAATCATTACCTTCAGCAGTTCGTATCATCTACAGCAAGCAGATTCGCACTTCTCCATCAGTGATTCATATTGTGTGTATCTCCATCAAGGCTATCTACAGCAGTTTGAGGATCTTCAAGGCAGATCATAGAATATAGAAGGTGGATTTATCAGCATAGACTGATATACAGTAGTGCAGATTCCTTACTTATGTCTAGGGTGATCTTGTATCATCACTTAGCTTCAAAGAGTGAAGCAACTTCTTGTAAAGACTCTTGTCTTATTGAAGGAATAAATATCTTCTTTTTTGCTGGGTTTTTCACCTTCAAGAGGAAGGTTTTCCCAGGGTAATCTCTGTGCAAGTGTGTAAATTTTGTTTATTTAATCTGATCCAAATTTAACATGTAGGAGGTCCATTGTCTTTGCTTCTTTTGAGATATACAAAATGCTTTGAATTCCTTAATATCATGAGAAATATATGAAAATGTTTAATTAATAAAAGTACAAATATTTTGTTCAAGCATGGTAGTGAATGATTTCTTAAACTTGAAGGGCTCAAAATGCTTAAGAAATCACTTCAATTCTCAGTAAAAGTTTGATTATTACCTCATATATTCACTCCTTGTTGACAAGATTTCTGGGACAACATGCTAATTATGGGAGTATAATACAAGTGTTATTGAAGGTAGACTTCTTTTCTAGACTTTATTGATTTTTTTGCATTATTTTTGCAGATTGTTTCACTGAGGAATATACTTGAAAGCAGTAGTAGGGCAGTAGTTACCAATCAACAACAGCATGGTCGTCTCTTACGAATTTGCCTCACTGATGGACACTCAAATGTTACTGCGATAGAGTATCGTCCTTTTGCATCCATTCCAACAGATTTGGCACCTGGAACTAAGGTAGTTCATCTTGAACTGTTTTACAAAATAGCATACTTAATTATTGTAAAGAAATGCACATAATCTATAATTATCTCATTCTAAAAGAAAGGAAAATGAAATGAGATATTCGTTGTCCAGTAACAATTAATGAATGATTAATATGATAACAATTATTTTACAAATACTAGCAAAAATGGAGTGTGTCCTGCAACTACAGTAGTAAACTCAATAGCTAAAAGAGAGGAAGTTCTAAATGAGTTGTAAAGCATTTAATATTCATGCCCTCTAGACACAAATAAAAAAGATGAAAACTTTTGAAGAAGAAAGGGGATGAAACCTCTAAGCGTTACTAATTTACTAACCATTTCTAACATCAAGATTGAAAATAAATGAGTAATGGGTTTAGTGATTGCTAGTGTCTTTGTGCACTTTGCTGTCAAATTAATCTACTAAGGCAAGGCTGTTGTTGAGACTTGCCTGCTTTGATTTGTTACATTAAGTAGGCTGGTCATCAGGACTCTTATGGTGTGGTCTACATTGGGGACAAATTTTTGGAAAAAGCATTACTGAAGGAGATCATAAGCATTATGTTCTATGAGAGATGTTAGCCTTGATTGGGCTGTGGGAGAGAGCCAAATTGTCAATATGTGAAACTTTTTTCTTCTTGGAAATAGCGAGCATGCCTGTGATGACTAACTTATACCTACATCCTGACATGACACAAATATAGAATGCACCTATTCATGGACAATGGAGGAATAATAACGACCTATGAAACTCACCAAGGTAGGGTTGTTTATTTTAGGAAAACCTAATGGATCCTTTATGATGAGTACCATTCAATGCCCATTTCATCTATTTGTGTATCGCACATGCTAATAGATGGCACCAGCCATCTCTTTATACTGTTCCAGCCTTGATCTGAATTATTCAAAACAACCATTTGATAAATGAGTATCATATAATTAAGCCCTGAAGTTTCATAGTTCCTTCAACTGTGCTATCCATTGATATACACATGATATTGTTCTGTTCTATAATAAAAATATGGAATTGCATGAAATGAGCTAAACAAATGCAGTACTACTGCAAAAAGTTGATAATTTTATCCTTGAGTCTAGTTTCTGGCATGGGATAGTTCTTTATGGTCATAAAACAACATGAATAGATAGTATGCCTGACCATTATCACAGCTTATGCGGAGAAATTTATACAGGAAGAAATATGCAGCAGACAGTCATGGGAAACGGGGCTGGAAAATATCCAGAAGGGTCTTCAAGATTCAAATGCATAAGCTGCTTCCCTACAAACTGTTTGAAATGCTGAAAAATTGTCTTTAGAATAATTCATCCTCTAGTAAATGTGCCTTATTTCTTGTACTTCCTCATTTGAAGCCTCAACTTTAATCAGCCATGGGAACATTCCACTTTATATTAGTAAACGAGATGCTTTACACTAAAAAGTAATTTTTTTTGAACTAAAATGTTATTTAGTCGAAAGTAATTTGTTTGGGAATGTAAGTTTACTTTTCAAATAAATTTGCAAATTATGTGGTCATTGTATATTCCATCCTTTTTTTTTTCTAATAATATAATGTCTTTAGCACAAAACAAATATTCATTTGTCACTGTTCAAAAATCATTTTTTAAAATTGAAGTTGTTTAAAACAATTTTTTGGGGACAGTTTCCTATGTGTAATAAATGTTTATCCACTTTATAGAACAACATTGTTATGAGCTGTGTCACCGCATTCGCCGAATTTCCGGCTTCAGGTTCGGAATCGGCGAATCTATTAAAAACTAATCAAATTCCAAAAAATTTGTCGAAAATTCGTCGGGGCGGTTTGTTGTTTTGTGTTCGTGTGCTGAGTCTGCCATTGGAGCTCGTTTGTTTGCTGTGCTCAGCCGCGACTTTGCCCAGCAACTTTTCCCTCCCCCTCGCAGTGCCCTGCCGCCATCGGTCACCCGAATAAGCCTTCGGATTTTTGTTTTTTGTTTAGGACTTTTGTTTCCTTGCATTAAGATTAATGTTCTTTTAATATTACCTTTAGTTATTATGATTTTTGTTTCCTTGCGTTAAGAATAATGTTCTTTTAATATACTTGGAGTTACTAATATTATATTAATTTATATTTATTTATTGTTTTATAATTTTAATTTATATTAAATTCTCGTTAAAAATCTAGTATTTAGAAAAGTATTCAGTATATTTAATTTATTTTTAATCGGTTTATAATGATTTCAAATCTATTTTACAATCTTAAATTATTTTGGTAATTTATTGGATATATTGCTTATATTTAAAAAAAAAAATTATATAAGGTGAATTTAATGTCGAATATTTTTTGCCTTTGTCGAATTTTATCCAAATTTTTATGGTTGCCAAACTCGAATTCAAATTCAAATGCGGTGACTTAGGTTATGAGTCATAGATTCATGACCTTCACATCCCTCCATCATTGTTAAGGGATCACTGTGTTTATAAATGTTGTTATATGAGATGATTTATGGATTAAGAGAAATGAGTTTAAACAAGAGCATACAAATAGTGAATTATTTTGGTATCAATATATTTTGTGAAAACAAATGGTGGTGAATATATATAAGTAATACTAGCATATTTATATTTAGAAAAACCTGTGTAACAGATGTAGATATTCTTCTTGAGGCACCTATTTCATTTATACACGACAATTTAAATTTTTATTTAAAAAAATAGGTATTTCGGGAAGAATATCTCATGGTGTCTTTAACATGATTTTTCTAAAGATAGGTGTGCTAGCTATATAATTCAATATCCATATTAGGTCTTAAATAACCATATTTCCATTGACGTCCATGCAATTCGATTAATAAAATTATTAAACCTTTGATGAAGGAATATTTAAGAGTTGTTTGGGCCAACTAAAAATATTACTAAATGCTGTGCATTAACTAGCATAAAAACTTCCATAAGATAAACTGCTAATGGATTTTGGAATAGACTAAAACTCTGATTTCTACTTAATACTTAGTGTTAATAATTTTTATTTAGACTAGTCTCAATGTCCCTTTTTTTTGATCAGTAAATGCTTTATAATTTTAATAATAATAGTTATATTATAGACAAAATTTCGAGTTCGGGCCAATCTGTGGCAGTATAATAGTCTATCTCCCCATGATACCTTACAATGTTTGATTCAACAGTATACAGTCCCCAATTCGATATACAAAAATATACAGCTATCCTCTGCTATTATCTTCCTATACATCCCTGCACTAAGGCTACTTTCATACGAAATCTATAGTACCCGTACACTGTCCAATTTGATACCAAAAAATCAAGGCGGAAAAAAACAACCATCTTCAACAAAAGAAAATTAGGGGCATCAACGTCCCGAACCGCTAGACACAATCACACACCCACCAATTCCCTGAGTGTTAATGTTATAGCTATGCTCGGATCCTTCAGGCTGACATAGCAAATGAAAATGTGTAAGTGGCCTATTGGCCATGCACATTTATCAAGTTTGATTCCTATATTGCCAACCCTTATTTTATAGTGGCGATTTCATGAAGCGGTTTATTAATAAAGCATAACTAATTATCTAACCCACCACCTTGGTGATAAGACGTGTTAGTTGGCATTGAATTAATGCTTGAAAAGACGTGATGATTAGAGAAGAGCCGACTTTTGGAGAAGTCGTGTTGCTTGATATGGGTATATAGTTCGGTTCCCTCTCACTTCCAAGGCATTGAATCAACACACATTAGCAGATCATATTCCTTGATCAGCATATTGATATCCTTTAGCAGCTCGTGTTCTTCTTCAGCAGATCGACTCCATTCTTCAGCAGTGTGCTCTCATCTTCAATGCAAATCAATTGATATAGAAGTCAGATCGAACATAATAGATCATCATACAGCTGTTCACATTCCTACAGCAGTTCGGATTGCATACAGCAGTCTAGGGTGTATCTATATCATTATATAGCTTCAAAGTGTGAAGCAATTCTTTGCAAAGATTCTTGCCATATTTGAAATTATAGAGATATACTTTGTTGCTGGGTTTTTCACCTTCAAGAGGAAGGTTTTCCCAGGGTATACACTGTGCAATTGTGCTTGAATTATTGTCTATCTAATCTGATCATAAAACTTAACATGGTATCAGAGCCACAGTGAAGTAGATCGTGATCAGATTTCCCTATAACAGCGAAGTTCTCTTTCATCTCTCACCTTCAAGAAGGAACATCAAAGCCTCGAAAATGGTGTATGGGTTGAAGGTTGAAGATAGATTTGAAGGTGCTTCAAATTTCACTTCATGGAAGTTCAGAATCCTTGTTGCACTTGAAGAAAATGATCTTCTTCAGTTTGTGGAAGGAAAAGAATTACATGAGCCTGAAGATCAAGAAGAGAAACTTCAATTCAAGAAGAATGCTGTCAAAGAAAAGAAGATCTTGATTGATTCCGTGAAGGATCACCTAGTGCCCATCATTTCCAAGATGTCAAATGCAAGAGACATGTTCAAAACTTTGGAAGGGATGTATGAGATCAACAATACAAGTAGGGCAATTGCATTGAGGCAACAACTTCATCAAGTCAAGATGGCGAAGGGAGAATCAGTCATATCCTTTTTATTGAAGATTTCAGAATTGAGAAATCAGCTAAGCGCCATTGGAGATGAAGTTGTGGACAAGGATCTTGTCATGCTAGCATTGAATGGCCTTCCTCCTTCTTGGGAGCCATTTATTCAAGGTATAAGTGGGAGATCCAAATTCCCTAAGTACGATCGTCTTCATGCTGACTGCATCCAAGAAGAATCAAGGTTGGCTGCAAGGGGAATTGTCAAAAGTTCTCAAAATGAAAACCCTCATGTTCTTGCCACCCAATCTACTAAGAAGAAAGGAAGAAATTGGAAGAAAGGCAACTTCAAGAGGAATAGAGTTCAAAGGTCAGACTTTGCTCCTGATTCAAAGAAGAAGAAAAAGGATCTCTCCCACATCCAATGCTTTAGATGTGACAAGTTTGGTCACTTCGCAAGAGATTGTTTGACAAGGCCTCAGCAACAAGTGGCAAACATTAATGAAGTCTTTACTCAAAAGGAAGCAGAAGACAACTCTAATGGGTTCCTCTTCATATCTGCCTTATCAAGTGATGTTCCCACAGATAGTGACACCTGGCTAATTGATAGTGGGGCCTCTCGACACATCACAGGCTTTCGAGATCATCTTTCAGATTTGGTGGAAAGGGAACCTAACCTTCAAGTAATCATTGGAGATGATGAACGCTATTCGGTGAAAGGATCTAATGCTACATCACTCAACCTAGAATTTGGAATTTCTCTTCATCTAAGTCATGTCTTGTTCATGCCAGGAATCAAGAGGAATCTTGTGTCTATTTCAGCCTTGGAGGATAAGGGTTATCAAATAGCATTTTCAGAAGGGAGAGTTCTTGCATGGCCAAAGAACTCCAGCATCAAGACTACACATGTGATCGGGAATTGGCATGAAAGTTTGTACAAGCTTTCCACTCATCCAGTTCCAGCCCTCCTACACGACTCTTCAAATTTGAGTGAACTATGGCATAGAAGACTTGGACATCTACATTTCAGGTCTCTTCCATCATTGGAGAAGATGGTGAAAGGTATTCCTAAACTTAGACATGTTCATGATAATACATTTAAGGTTGTGCTATGGGTAAAAACACTAAGAGTCCATTTCATAATAGTGAAAGTAGGTCTAAAGAAATTCTAGATCTTGTACATTCTAATTTATGTGGGCTAATGTCAATGGCATCCCCAAGTGGATTTTTGTATTATGTAACTTTCATAGATGACTACTCTAGGAAGATTTGGATTTATTTCTTAAGGTCTAAAGAGTCTGATGAAGTCCTAGGTAGATTTAAAGAGTTTAAGGCTCAAGTAGAAAACTTATCTGGGAAAAGAATTAAAATTTTAAGATCTGATAATGGAGGTGAATACACCTCGGGTAGCTTTCGTGATTTTTGTATTGAGGCAGGGATCAAGAGGGAGTTTTGTGTCCCTTACAACCCTCAGCAAAATGGGGTTGCTTAAAGAATGAACAGATCTATTGTTGAAGCTGCTAAAGCCATGATCCATGATCAAGACCTTCAAACCTTTCTTTGGGCAGAAGCTTCTAGAACAACAGTATATGTTTAGAATAGATGTCCTCATCGGATATTGCAGAATATGACTCCAGAGGAAGCCTTTTCAGGGATTAAGCCTGATGCCAGTCACTTGAGGATCTTTGGTTGTCCAGTATATGTTCATATACCCAAAGACAAAAGAACCAAGTTGGAACCTTTTGGCAAGAGAGGAATATTTGTGGGCTACAGTGAAACCTCTAAAGCCTACCAAATTTACATTCCTGGTCAGAAGCAAATAGAAGTGAGCAGAGATGTTACATTTGAGGAAGATGTTGCATTTAGAAAATCTAAGGGTTCATGCATGGAGATAGATGATGAAAATCATGAGACTCCTCAAGACATGGATGTTGATCATACTCTTGAGATTCAGAGGGAGTCCATTGAACCTGTAGCAGATGATGATCCAAGTGAACCTTTGGATCCTACTGATGGGCCTAGAGATATTGTTGTGAATCGAAAGAGACCTCTTTGGGTAAGGAACACTATGCAAGAGGCAAAAAAGTTCGCGGCTCCTAGAGGCACATTCAAAGAAAGTAAAAGACCACAAAGATTCTCTAGCTATGTTGCATTGATGTGTAATCTTATTGAGACTGAACCTTCTAGTGTTGAGGAAGCCTCAAAACAACACGTATGGAAAGATGCTATGGATGAAGAGTATCAATCCATTAATAAGAATGACGTTTGGGATATTGTTCCTAAACCTGAGGGGAAGTCAGTTGTATCTTCCAAGTGGCTATACAAGATTAAACATGCAACTGATGGGAGCATTGAGAAGTACAAGGCTAGATTTGTGGCTCGTGGTTTCTCTCAGAAAGAAGGAATAGACTATGAAGAAACATTTGCTCCAGTTGCTCGCTATACTTCCATTAGGACCATCATTGCCATTGCAACAGCTAAGGGATGGAAGCTACACCAGATGGATGTGAAGACAACTTTTCTCAATGGTGTGATTGAGGAAGAGGTCTACATTGAGCAACTTGAAGGGTTTGTGATTCATGGGAAAGAGACTCATGTATGCAAATTAAAGAAAGCATTATATGGTCTTAAGCAGGCTCCTCGTGCATGGTATGAAAGAATCGACAAATACTTGGTGAGTTTGGGTTTTTGCAAGAATGATGCTGATCCGAATTTTTACTTCAAGGTATTCAATGGTGACGTGTTAATCTTGGTTCTATATGTTGATGACTTGTTTCTTACTGGGGAAGATCATCTCATCCTTAGATGCAAGGAGTTGACTTCAGAATTTGAGATGAAGTACCTAGGACTGGTGCATTTCTTTCTAGGTGTGGAAGTGTGGCAGAGGCCTAATGAGATTATCCCGAGTCAAGGAAAATACACCATTGACATCTTGAAGAGATTTGGAATGTTAGATTGCAAGTCTATGTCCACACCGATGGAAACTATCTTGAAGAAATTGAGGGAATCTGCATCTAGTTCAGATCTTGTGGATCCTACTATGTATAGGCAGTTGATTGGATCCTTGATGTATCTAGTTAACAATAGACCGGATATTTGCTATGCAATGAGTGCATTGTGTCAGTTCATGTGTGAACCAAGACAAATGCATCTAGTTGCAGCCAAGCATATCTTGAGATACTTGCATGGTATAGTTGGATATGGCTTGAAATATTCTTCCAGTGTGGACCTGAATCTAGAAGGCTATTCTGATTCTGATTGGGTAGGGAGTGTTACTGATCGGAAGAGAACCTCTGGTTGTTGCTTCAGTTTGGGATCTGCTATGATTTCCTGGTGTAGCAGGAAGCAGTCTTCAGTGGCATTGAGCACCGCAGAGGCAAAATACATTGCAGCATGTGTAGCAACTCGCGAAGCAGTGTGGCTTCGAAAGCTCCTTGCAGGATTGTTTGGACAATCGTTGGAACCTACAGTTATTCGTTGTGATAACCAAAGCTGTGTGAAGCTTTCTGTCAACCCAATGTTCCATGATAGAACAAAACATGTTGAGATTCAATACCACTACATCAAAGATATGGTGCAGAGGAATGTTGTTTAGTTGAGATACATTTGTATTGAGGAAGAGGCGGCTGACATTCTCACCAAGCCCCTTGCCAAAGTGAAGTTTGTGTATTTTCGAGACAAGCTAGGAATTGTGGAGAATGAAGCACTTGCTGAGAGGGAGTCTCAGCATCAGTAATTTCTTGAAATGTACTATAATTCATTCTTATCTGTGAGAGAAGTTTGAGGTGCAAGCCCTTGTTAATGCATTCTTCTCTGTGAGAGAAGTTTGAGGTGCAAGCCCTTGTTAATGCATTCTTTTGAGGGAGAAGTTTGAGGTGAAAGCCCTTGTTCCACCCTCTAGGAGTAGCCATGGTGGATGTCATGTGAGAGACTCCATGACTAGCACTTGTGTTTATTCACCCCCTGGGAGTAGCCATGGTGAACATCATGATGAGATGACATCACATTGAGTGATTCTGTGATGGGCACTTGTGTTCATTTGTTTTTCCATACATGGGTGTAGCCATGATGGACCCACCCTCTGGGAGTAGCCATGGTGGATGTCACTGTATGACTCAGATATAGAGAAGGATTCCTCCCTAGCTAAGAGGGAGTGTTAATGTTATAGCTATGGACGGATCCTTCAGGCCGACATAGCAAATGAAAATGTGTAAGTGGCCTATCGGCCTTACACATTTATCAAGTTCGATTCCTATATTATTGACCCTTATTTTATAGTGGCGATTTCATGAAGCGGTTTATTAATAAAGCATAACTAATTATCTAACCCGCCACCTTGGTGATAAGACATGTTAGTTGGCATTGAATTAATCCTTGAAAAGACGTGATGATTAGAGAAGAGCCGACTTTTGGAGAAGTCGTGTTGCTTGATATGGGTATATAGTTCGGTTCCATCTCACTTCCAAGGCATTGAATCAACACACATCAGCAGATCGTATTCCTTGATCAGCATATTGATATCCTTTAGCAGCTCGTGTTCTTCTTCAGCAGATTGACTCCATTCTTCAGCAGTGTGCTTTCATCTTCAAGGCAAATCAATTGATATAGAAGTTAGATCGAACATAATAGATCATCATACAGCTGTCCACATTCCTACAGCAGGTCGGATTGCATACAATAGTCTAGGGTGTATCTATATCATTATATAGCTTCAAAGTGTGAAGCAATTCTTTGTAAAGATTCTTGCCATATTTGAAATTATAGAGATATACTTTGTTGCTGGGTTTTTCACCTTCAAGAGGAAGGTTTTCCCAGGGTATACACTATGCAATTGTGCTTGAATTATTGTCTATCTAATTTGATCATAAAACTTAACACTTAGGCCAGAGCTGGTACCAACCTCCCTCGAATCAGCCTATTTACCCTTGCTTTGATGTGCTCTGGAGTCCACCTCTTCCCTCTTTTCGATGTATTTTGATCCTTGGGGCTGCCCTCATCTTTGGGAAGGTTCAACTCCCTCTTGCTTACTTTGCACTTGGTCTAGATCCCCTACACTGCGACAAGCCCTCACATTCCACGTTCTGATGATATCCTTGATTCTTTCCATACCAATCGGGGCAGCCACTACCTTAATTTCCTTGTCTTCGGTTGGACTCTAGATGAAAAAGGGTCGCAGTGGGGGAGGATATTGTCCAACATCCAACCAATCTCCACTCGGGGCATGAAAACCTACTCCTTGTTGTGCAATGGTTGTGATGGAGGCAAGTCCCCAACACCATTCTTGCATGACACATTGGTTCATAATCTAGTGAGTATCCTCCATAGATTCTAGCTTCAAGCAAGGAATAAGGACGCAATATCAATGTTTGTCCTATAACGGTACTCTGTCTTCAAGAACTCATCTCCAAGCACCATCGTCACTTAGTGTATCAACTCTGGGTCTTCAAATTTGAAGACATCCCTTAGTCTTTTTTTGTGATTTTGCCCCAGAAGGCAACCATAAGTTTGAGAGTTTGTAGTGAGAAATTTGCTTGCATCTTACAAACCACCTCTTCAGCTTCCTAGAAACAAACCACTCAATTCAATGTGGTCTGCAACAAAATGGGTGAGAGTAGCCTTCATGGGGAAGCTAAATGTAACTCCGCACGCTTCGCGCCAACCCCTAGATCATCATTTAGTGCAGATTAATTGCAGTGCTCCATTACCATTCTACCGTACCATCCTCCCCGGTCACCACCTTTGCAATGCTATGTCCTTGTAGATCCTTCTAGATGTAATCATTGCCTTGTACTAACTCCACTGCCAACTTGGAGTACTTGTCTGCCAACTCATTTCCCTCTCTTCTAACGTGGGATATTTTGAAATTTTTGAACATTAGCAGCCAGCTTTTGATAATTTTCACTATCTTGTCGAGTTTCCAGTTCTCGGCTTTGCCTTTGATTAGGGCATTAGTGATAATTTGTGAGTCTCCTAAGTGGAGCATTTGGATGGATAATTTTTTTGCCAATTTCATTGCTAACAGAGTTGCTTTGGCTTTTGGTACATTGTTCGAACCTAGCCTGAGCGTTAGTGATAATTTGTGAGTCTCTTAAGTGGAGCATTTGGATGGATAATATTTTGCCAATTTCACCGCTAACAGAGCTGCTTTGGCTTTTGCTACATTATTCGAACCCTACCCGAGCTTTTGCATACCCCATGCCTACACACCTGCCTTCCAATTCCTGGCCACACATCCTGCTCCCGACTGTCCAGGGTTACCCTTGGAGACTTCATAGAAGTTAATTTTGATCCACCTCTCTTTGGGGCAGTCCACTCCACTGCCACATCCCTATCTTGGATTGGATTAGCCCAATTAGGCCCATTAGCAAGCCCTCAATGTTCCTTGTTAATGTGGAACAATAATCACTTATCCTAAAAACTAAGAGCTAAAACAATCTTTCACATTTTATAAGAATTGATCTTTGTCTTTCTCTATTGTATTTTAGAAAGTATATTGTACTTGAAAAATTGAAAAGTACTAGTATCAACTTTCAAGTTATCATTTATGCACTATGGAGTATGTATTATACTATCATGCAATGCAATGTAATTAGTGATATGTATTATGAACATATGAATGAAAAAAAAATATATTCCACAATTCAATGGCTGAACTCTCTTTTTTATTTGTCCTCTATATCTTTATACGATTTGAATGCCTTATAAATTTATAATAGTAAATTCTATTTATTTTTAACATTTTTTTTTTCAAATCTGACTTTTTCCTAATTAAATTCAGATTTTTAAAAAATTATCTTTTAAAATTGCTGAATTTTCCCCTAAATGTTTTTAGCTACTATGGTCCAAGGTGTCCATGGGGGTTATCTTAGATGTTCTAGTACGTAACCTTTTCTCAAAGTCCTGTTGCCAACCCTGTTTTGGTCATAAGATGGGTCAATCTACTAGTGAAATATAGTTATAAAAGATACATTGTATAATTATTTGATAATTATAATGCCAAAATATTGCTTATGTATTTTGTACTATTAAATATATTACCTATTGCTGTGATGTATTCACACATCGCCCCATTGCAAATGTGGACCCCACTTTTTTCTTGGCTTTCTGGGATAGTGTTAAGAGTCCTTTGCCATTAGCCTTTGCATTGGAGAGATATAGTCAGTTAAGAGGCCAGGAGTCGAGAGAATAGCTCTTCTTGTGAGGTGTGAAATGAAGTGTTATGAGATGAGTGAGTGGTTGTGAACTCGATTGGTCAAGGCCTGCAATGGCAAAATGGTGAAGATGAGAGGTCAAATTGAGCATAAAGAGAAAGAGGTATTGATGGAGGAACCCTTCAAGATCAAACCTAATCGACAATGCAGGTGTTTCCTCTATCATCCAAGTGACTTATATATACTTATATATGCTACAGTGAGAGGTGACTTCTAGAGGCAAAATTTGACTAAGTATGCCAAAATTTCCATTGCTCCCTAGTTAGAGCGAATTTTGCTTCTATTGCTCCTCATTAGGAGTGAAATCCCTCTCGAGGCGCCCCAAGTCATCTAAAATTACCTCTAATCATCATGCAATGTCTCAATTTGCTCAAAGAGTGTATTGAATGATCAATAACCCTGAATTAGGTCAAGTATATAGGCAACATCCTTTGCTCCCTAATTGAAGCGAAATCTTCTTCCATTGCTCTTAGTTGAGAGCGATGTGGATTTCATAAGTGAATTTGGTGGAAATGAGTGAGTTTTGAGGCTTCGAACATCATATTGATCATAACGAAAATGAAGTTTATCATGATTATAACCAAGGAATGGAGGGAAGAAGACAAATTTGAGTCACTTCCATTGCTCCTCCGCAGGAGCGAAAAATACTTCCATTGCCCTCTTTTCAGAGTAAATTTCCCTTCCATTGCCTTGGGTTGAGGGCGAAATCACATTCAAGGTAAGAGTTGAGGTCTTTTGATGTATGGAAGCAAGATTAAGGTATAAGATTGATAAAATTGAGTTCAAGGATGCATTTTGAGATGACCTTCCATTGCTGAAGACTTAGGGCGAAAATCACTTCCATTGCTCCCAGATGGAGCGAAAGTCACTTCCTTTGCCCTTGGTTGAGAGCGAATTTTCACATTGAGCATGGTTTGATGCATTTGAGTTGAGAAAGTGAACATGACTGAGCGAAAATGAATTAAGTGTCAACTTGGAGATCACTTCCTTTGCTCCCCGTTAGGAGTGAAATTCACTTCCATTGCTCCTCAGTGGGAGTGAATTTCACTTCCTTTGCTCTCTTGTCGGAGCGAAATTCTCTCTAGAGCTTTCTTTGAGGCGAATTTGACACATCTACACACTAGGAAGGCAAAATTACAAGGTCTAAGTTGATGCAAAGGCAAGGAATTGATTAAACTTGGCTAAGAGATGAGATTGAGGCCTACTTCCTTTGCTCCTCAGTGAGAGCGAAATTTGCTTCCTTTGCCCTCCCATGAGAGCGAATTCACTTCTAGAGCCTCACTTGAGCATGATTCAATGTATTTAAGTCGATAGAATGGGTAAAAAGGAGCTAAGTTACAAATTGAAGTTCATTTCCATTGCTCCACCTTAGGAGAAAATTTGTGTTCCTTTGCTCCTCAGCAGGAGTGAATTTCACTGCCAATGCTCTTGTTTAGGAGCCAAATTCCTCCTAAGGCCTTCTTTGAAGACAATTTGACATATTTTCATGTACGAGTGGCCAAAAACTAAAGGTTTAAGTCGGTGGAATAAAGGTAAGTGGATAAGATTGAGCTAAGAATCCAAGTTGTAATGACTTCCTTTGCTCCTTGATTGGAGCGAAATATCCTTCCATTGCTCCTCATTGGGAGTGAAATTCGCTGCTATTGCTCCAATCTCAGAGCGAAATCACCTTCAAGACATTTGGTGGGAGAAATTTGACAACACTTGCATATGGAGAGATGAGTTGATGAACGGAGAGCAAAAATTTGGCTAAGTACCCAAAAAAATCCTTTGCTCCTCTCTAGGAGCGAATTCTTGTTCCTTTGCTCCTCATTGAGAGTGAAATGCTCTTCCTTTGCTCATGAATAGGAGCAAAGTTGAGCCCAAGGTTCTTCTTGAGGTTATTTTGACCTATTTTGACCTATAGATGTTTGGAACCTAGAATTTGAGTTGATAAAGTGGAGATATTGAATGAAATCTTGACTAAATGGTTACTTCCATTTGCTTTTTGAGTGGAGCGATATTGCCTTCCATTGCCCTTCTTTGAGAGAGAAAATCATCTCAAGGCAATTTTGATGACAATTTCAAGCATTTCACATGGAAGAGACGGCGACTTTGAGACATGAGAGGTGGAAATGTAGCTTAATAATTGAATTTGATAAACTTCTATTGCCTTGATCTTGAAGAAAAAATCACTTCCTTTGCCATTGTGGAGGAGTGAATTTCCCTTTTTGCTCATTGAAAGAGATGCATATGCCAAAATCTGCTAAGTGTTGGAAAATTTCCATTGCTCTCATTTTGGAGCGAAAACTACTTCCTTTGCTCCCTGAGAGGAGTGAAATCACTTGCCTTTTCTCCTTCATGAGAGTGAATTCACTTCTAAGGAACTCATTGAGGGTAATTTGATGATTTTTGCACAAGGAGGCTAAAAAACGTTAAGGAATGAATGAGGTACAAGAGATCAATTGATGAAGAGATGATGGAATTGCTCCAACTTCCATTGCCTATCCTTAGGAGCAACCTCCTCTCTAAATGCACTTATCAAACTTGCAAATCACAAAGTCAGAGATTATGTCAAATTAAGAGATTATAAAGGTTATATATCATGTGTGTTTGATGTTCATTTGTTTATTTTGCAGGAAGTGAAGAAAGAAATCAAAAGGACGAGGTTGAAGGAAGATTGGAACAAGTGTCCTAAGGAGTCGATTTCAACATCGAGATCGAGATACAAGGAAGATATCCTCAAAAGGACTTTATAGGCAAACAGTAGGGTATCCAGGAAGGTGACTGCACAAGAAGGATTCACTTACATGAGGACATGATCCACAACACTAACATCATGAAGAGAATCACAAAGAAAGAGTTTCCAAAAGAGTGAAGAAGCAGCTACAACATCAAGGGTTCATTCCAAGGCAATCTCAAGACCCAAAACTAAGAGGAAGTCAACATCTATACCTTGCACCTCCATGATTGAGACATTCAAGAGGATAGTTTCAAAAGAGTTAATCAAAGTTAGAAGATCATCATCATCACTGCTAAAGCTGGATAATGTTGAGTATCAAGAAATATTATTCAATACTCATTCATGATGATCTATCAAGTCTACAAGTGCAAGTCGAGGTGTCATCCCAGGCACCGCTCACCAATCAGAGGAGTTCCACATCAACACGTCTAGATGCAATGAACCTGACTCATCCATGATAACACGAACTTCAAGGCACCTACCCTCGTTTTCTATTGGTTCACATTCAATATTGAACCTGAATGTAATTATTTCATTAGCTAAGAGGAGTTTGTTGTAACAAACCCTAATTAGGGTTTCATTTTAAAATCTTGGCCATTGATCTCGATTCAATCCAGGCCATTCATTGTAATGAGCTCTCTATGTAAATCTCAAGCTCTTCATTGTAAAGGTTAATAGAGAATAGATAGTTTAGAAGAATAGAATAGAGAATAGTTCAATAGCAGATAGCAATTAGAGTAGAAGTTAGATTAGGAGAAGGCAAAGATTGTTGCTAAAATCTTGTTGTAAAGAGTATATGATTTCATTAAAGTTATGGTGAATTAATGTGCTATTTCAACAAGTCGCATGGTCTCTACTTCTCAATTTATTTGCTTTCATGTTGATTAGATTGAATGATGAAATTTGTTGAATGTATTTGTGTGGAATCTGTTTAATCCATACCACTAGCCTCTTGCTAATTGTAAGTGTGCCTTGCGTGGTCAACTAGAATGATATGAGCTTAACTTCGAATTGTTATACATCCATTGTTTATGCATTAACTTTAATAGTGATCAATGTTTGATGATAATGATTTGAACATCTTTGAATTATCCCTTAGAAGATTGCACTTTGCTTGTGTCAAATTGTTCAGTTTGATGGTGAGACCTCACTTAGTAAGGATTCCACTGAATCATTCACTCATGCCTTTTGCTCTTTCTTTATTCTCCCAGCAAGTAGTTAGAATCTTAGTTCCAGCGATTCAAGCATTCAACAATTCAACGTAAGTCCCCTCGTGATTATAGCATAATCACATCAAACCAACGAGCTTATCCACACGTCATGATCTAACATACAAGAACCTTGGAGTTGTCTCAAGTGATCCTTAAGCAAATCTTCAACATTTGAGAGAATTTGATCGAGAGAGGATAAGATACTTTTGGGTATTTTATTCTGTGTTCGCATGTGCATGAAAAATGCAACAACACCTATCTATCTATGTTTATGCACATATCAATATGTAGCTGAAGCCTGAAGCTTAATTTTTCAAAAGACTTTTGCATCCATACTTGGTTATCACTCTTGGTAACTTCAAAACCACCTTATTTATTTAGATGGCCCTTCGAGATTTGTATAATGTGGATCATATATAATATTTCAGTGGTGTTTGTTTCATTTCATATGTACTTGTTGATGTATTTTTTATGCACATGCAAACACAAAATAAAATACCCAAAAGTAGCTTATCCTCTCTTGCACAAAGTTACTCAAATGCTGAAGATTAGCTTAATGATCACTTGAGACAACTCCAAGGTTCTTGTATGTTGGGTCATGACGTGTGGATAAGCTCAATGATTTGATGTGATTATGCGAGAATCACAAAGGGGACTTACGTTGAATTGTTGAATGCTTGAATCGTTGGAACTTGATCATCTGATGTTGCAATCTTGTGATGCTTTTTATCCTAAACTAGCTCGAGTTAAAAAAAAAAGGACAAAAGGAAAGGGGTTTAGGAAGCCTATTCTAATCCTAAGAATGCAAGAAAGAGCGAATGATTCGATGGAATCCTACTGGGCGAGGTCTCACCATCAAACTGAACAATTTGACACAAGCTCAGTGCAATATTTTAAGGGATAATTCAAAGATATTCAAATCATTATCATCAAACATTGATCACCATTCAAGTTAATGCATAAACAATGGATGTATAACAATTCGAAGTTAAGCTCATATCATTCCAGTTAACCATGCAAGGCACATTTACAATCGGCAAGAGGCTAGTGGTATGGACTAAACAGATTCCACAAAAATGCATTCAACAAATTCCTCCATTCAATCTAATCAACATGAAAGTAAATTGAGAAGTAAAGACCATGCAAGTTGTTGAAGTAACAAATTAAATTCACCATAACTTCAATGAAATCACTTATTCTTTACAACAAGGTTTTGGCAACAATCTTTGCCTTCTTTTAAACTAACTTATATTCTAATTGCTATTCACTATTCTATTCCTCTATTCTATTACTATTCTCTTACTATTATTAACCTTTACAAATGAAGAGCTTGAGCTTTATATAGAAAGCTCTTTACAATGAATGGCCAGGATCAAACCCAATCAATGGCTAAGATTTTACAATGAAACCCTAATTAGGGTTTGTTACAACAAACTCAATTTTGGCCAGCAACATTTTGACACATGTCCTCTCTGGAATATTCGGCCAATGGATAATGGGGGTAGGTGCCTCGAAGTTTGTGCCTTCATATGATGAGCCTAGTTCATTGAATACAGACGTGCTGATGTGAAACTCTTTGATTGGTGGAGTAGTGACTGGGATGCCACCTCTCTTGTAGACTTGATTCATCATCATGAAGGGATGTTGAGAGATATCTCTTGATACTCAATATTTCAAGTTCGCTTGAAGTAGTGGTGATGGGAAGCATTGATGTAACTGAGTCATTCCTCCATCCTTGCCTCCTTGCCTTGGGGTGATTGTATGACTTCTCCTTTGCACTCCTTTGATCTCTTCATGTCTCCATGGTGCGGTGAGAGTTGAGATTCCTCTTGGGCATGAAGTTTTCCGCTTTGCATGGTTGTGTAGATCTTACAATCTTCCTCCTTTTGCACTTTGCATCATCGTCCTCTCCCATTTGCAAAACAAAACAAATGTGATATCAAACACACATAATATATAACCCTGATAATTCTTCTAACTTGATATATTCTCTAGTTTTTATGTGTTTTGCAGGCGTGATGAGTGCATTGGGAGGGAATTTCGTTCCTACCAGGGAGCAATGGAAGTATTTGGGTACTTAGCCAAATTTTCATTCACTTGCTTCTTCATTCATCAATTCATCTTTGAAGTTTAAGTGCTCACATGCAAAGGCCATCAAAAAAACGTTTTAAGGATGATTTTGCTCCAAGATAGAGGCAATTGAAGAGGATTTCGCTCCCACTGAAAAGTACTTGAAGTGTTTTTTTTCTCACTCCTAGAGAGGAGCAATTGAAGTTCTCTCACACTTGATCAAATTTTATCCTTCATCACTTCAAATTTGGGTGTTTTGCTATCTATGCAAGTGAAGGAGTCAAATCAACCTTGGAGAAGGCTCTATAAGCAATTTTGCTTCTAACCTTGGGCAAATGAAGCAAATTTTGCTCCATCTGAGGAGCACTTGAAGTTGAAATCGCTCCAAAGAAGAAGCAATTGAAATGATTCCTCGAATTCGAAGTCTTGCTCACTATCTTTTATTCATGACAACTCAAACGCACCAAATCATATTCATTCAAGGCTTCAAAGGCAAATTCGCTCCAAGGGAAGAGCACATGAAGTAAATTTTGCTCCAAAGAAGGAGCACTTGAAGTTTTTCACTCTAAACTTAGAGCACTTGAAGTGATCTTCAAACTTGAAATTGAACTCGCTCTTACTCACTTCTCTTCATTCTATGGGGCTCAAACCTTAAGTCTTTTAACCATTGATTGATGAAAACATGTCAAACTAACCTCAAGAAAGGCTTTTAGGAGAATTTCGCTCTGAGACTTGAGCACATGAAGTAGAATTCGCACCTACTAGGGAGCACCTGAAGTGGATTGAAACTTGACACTCAGCATTTTCTTGTTCACTCTCCTTCATTCCATCTATTTAGGTGTTTCAAACTAAGCTCAATGTGCATTCTAGGAACAATTTCGCTCTTAATAAGGAGCACTTGAAGTGAATTTTGCTCCAAAAGAAGCACACTTGAAGTGATTTTCGCTCTCAATAAGGAGCACTTGAAGTAGCTTGAAAATGCGCCTTTGAGTCAAATCTCATCGTTTTATGCCTTAGTTTATGCTCCTATACACCAAAAGTCTTCAAAACTCACCTTGAATGTGACTTCACCTTCAACTTGAGGCACTAGAAGTGAAATTTGCTTTGAGAAAGGTTCAATTGAAGTGAATTTTGCTCCAAAAGAGGAGCACTTGAAGTAACCCTTACTAGCAATCTCTCTTCACTCCTTGATTGAATCCGTGATAAATTTCACTTCTTCTATGATCAAGAATGTTGTTAAAGGCTTATGAACTCACTCATTTCCTTCAAATGTTGCTCAAGAAGTCCACATCGCTCCTTACTATGGGCAATGGAAACAGATTTCGCTCCAACTAGGGAGCACTTGAAGTTGCCCACATACTTGACCTGGTCCAAGCTTATTGATTTTGCATTGCATTCCTTGCTCGAATTGAGACATTGCACAATGACGAGACATCTTGAGTGACTTGGAGAGCTTGGAAAGGATTTCGCTCCTAGAGGAGCAGTTGAAATTTTTAGATACTTAGTCAAATTTTTGCTCCTAAAAGTCACCTCTCACTGGGATGCGTAAAAGTCACTCAGATGACCGAAGGAGATACTGGAATTGTTGACTATGCTTGATATAAAGGGTCCCTCCATTCATTCACCACTTCATTTCACCCCTCATAACAAGGGCTATCCTCTTGACTCCTGGCCTCTTAACCAACTATACCCCTCCAATGCAAAGGCTAATAGCTAAGGACTCAAACTACTACCCTAGAAAGCAGAAAAAAGTGGGGGTCCCCATTTCCAATGGGGTGATGTGTGAATACCTCACAACAGTACTAATACTCAAAATTTTGGCCTCGTGGATGTTTAAAAATCTTCAATTCCAATTGTATTCTTTACTTCAGTTTTCCTGTCAACATGATCAACCTCACAACAGTACTAATACTCAAAATTTTGGCCTCGTGGATGTTTAAAAATCTTCAATTCCAATTGTATTCTTTACCACGGGCACAAAGTTATATGCATTCTAGCTATTGGTCTCATGGATATTATCTTGATTCAGGTTAACAGTTAGATACCAACTCATCTAATGACCAATTATTGGTGAAGAGCTGAAAATATTCAAAAAGTTCTATGCATTTCAGCTTGCCATGAATTTAGAAAACATTTAATTGATGATGACTTATATTTTTTAGTGATGATTAGTATATATTTTATGCTTGTAGGTTCGTTTGGAGACAACTGCCCCTGTTCAAAGTGGGATATTATTGCTGGAAAATCATTCATTATGCATATTGGGAGGTCGCGTGCAATCTCTTTATGAGGAATGGGAGATGGATTGCAAATATTCAGGACTCTTTCGTTCTACTCTGAATTCACCTCAAAATCAAGGTTCATCTGGTCCACCACCATTTGAAAGGATTGAAATATCCACAGTTCAAAGTCAAACTCTTCACAAATTGCGTAAGTTCGATACTTCAATCTCTTATATCATTTTCTCTAAGAACGAAATATTTAATTCCTTTTTGGTTTTAACTGAAAGCATATATTAAATTTGTCATTTATTTTCTCTTCTTTGTAATCTAGCTATATTTGTTATGTTTCTGCTTCAGACTCGTGCTTGAAGTAAAATCTACAGTAACCATTTGTGGTAGAGACAAAACATCCATTTCTTAGTTTGGCGCAAAGCTTGTGTTGCCAGTATATATAATAATTTAGAAGAATCTATATTGAAATAATATTGTCTAAAGAATGAGTTTTGTGTTATGCAGAAGCATCTACAAGCATGAACAAACAAATGGCTAAGCAAACGACATCATTTATAAGGTCTCAGAACACTGCCACAGAGGTTTTGATGCATGATGCAGCTGTTGTGCAGAGTGGCAGAAACCTGCCTGGTACAAGAACAGGTCAAACAAAAGATGATGTTGGTTCTTCAAAGAATGGAAGAGTAACTTCTGAAAGAGTACGAGGTGGATATGAACTTTACAGGCCAAAGGCATCTGAGCATAGGCCAGGGGAAAAATCGAAGCCCTCTTCTGAAGCACTGGACAATTCTTCTCGGTTTTCAAATTTAGATATGGATGTACTATCAGGGAAGCAAGAACAGGGGGGTTCTGTAGAGAGTTTGATATCTTCTGAACTACAAACTAACGAGTCAAGAAAAAGTGAGATGCATTTGGTCTTTATGTATGAAATTTCACATTCATTTAGTCTTGTTTTGAATTTTTTTGATTGGTTGATTTTCTGTTTAGTCTCACAGGTTTGCATATCTTTTTCAGATGAGATTCTTGGTGGACAACCTGATGTGGTAAACCAAAAGACACTATTAGTCACAGAAGCAGTTCCAGTTCAAAATCAGGCTGCAGCACAAAAGCTTCTAAAGAAAATGACTGATATGGGCAGGGGAGGTGGAGAAAACAGAAATGATAGGTTTGGAAGGTCAAGAGGAAGGCATAATGGCAAAGGCAAACGGGAAGAGGCTGCACTATTAACTTTAGATGAGTGGGAGATGCAGAATGGCAGAACAAATGCAATCTCCTGCAGAAATGATGATGTCTCTCAAGATGCAGAACTAGCAAGACAGCTCCAAACCCAGTTAGATCTAGAAGCTGCAAATGTCAGTATACGTTATCTGACTGCAATGTACCTTTGTTTGGTATAAAATGCGCATTCTGAGCTTCCTAGCTTAATTTATTTAGCACTGCATTGCATGACTAATGCCATTTCAATGTTTACTTATTATTTCACAGGTAAGGATGTCACATGAAGACGAAGCAGAAAAAATCCGTATGAGTGTGTTCAACTTCAGGAATATGAGTGACAATAATCAAAGCGGTTTAAGGAAACCAAGAGGACGTGGAAGGGGTAAAAGGAGATTTAATTGACCATGTATAGAGTCTTTCTTGCTGTAGTACCAACGAAACTCTAACAATTTGGGTACATCTCTTGTTTCAGTGGATCTTTTCTTCTTGTGTACTATAAACTTCAGAGTCAATGCTTTTGTTAACAGTTGTGCTTATTTCAATTTAAACCTGTCATATGCACATTTTGTGATGAATCTTCGTTTATTTTTAATGTATATGTTATTCTTTATAACCCCATTATTTTGCCAATCTGGTGATTTGATAACTCATCGATCCATCACAATTAGATCATGTTACCTGTTGCTCATGATCTTGGAATCACTCTTCATTTCATTGTCATTGGCCTTGGTGATCATAACCTTGACATGCTTACCTGGAAAGGAAAGCTGTGGACAGCAGAACATTGTGGGTGCAAATGCATGGGAAATATGCTGAGCAACAAACTTCGTGCCAAAGTTTTTTTTTCTTCTTGATGTTCTTTTCTACCTCTTCCACTAAGAGTTTGGTTGACTTATGCCACAGGCTTTAATTTCCATTCAAGGGTTCTTAGAACTTGAGACCCTGTCACGGTCAAGGATACAGTGATGGTCATTAAGGGGACCATAGCTTTTCCATTTTCTTGGCCGATTTGTTTTCACCCTCTTATACCCTATTATTGTAAATGGGGGTAACACCCTGTTGCTCCATTTTGAGGCACAATCTGGGGTCTTTTTTTCAACTTGTGCGTGTGAGGACTCTTGTATACATGTCTTCACCATGTACAAATTTCTTAGACAGAATCATCTTTCGTTCATTTTAAAGGTCAGAGTTGTTCCCCAGGAGATCCTATTCTAAGAGAAGGCACGTGATAGCAGCTGTGGTTTGCATATTCAATCTGACAGCAGTGACATTTCTTAGCATACAAATACAAATCTTGATTGAGTCTATTGCCCAATAAATAAGGTATTGGCTTGGCATTCTATTCCACTGGTTGATCGTCATGCATCATCAAGTGACCTGGTGGTCATAGCATTATGTTACAGTGGGTTATCATGTCTATGGAAGTCTTATTATGTACTTGGAGTCATTAAAAGGCCCCACTTCAAGTTTCATTCATCAAGGATATGAAACATGTGTCTAAGGTTGTGATTGGTGCAGCATATAAAAATTGTCATGCAAACAATTTTACCATGTAGTGTAATAAAGAAGCAGAAATAGGGCTAGGTTTTTAGATTAGAAAAGAACAGGTTTTTAGAAGTTGGAGGTTTGCTAGGAGTAGAAAAGTTTTTTGAAGTTTTGTCAAAACCTATCTGATTCGTTTCCTCTTAGAATATGTAACTGTGTTTGTAATCTTCTTATGAATGTTAATGGATTGCAATTTTAACATGATGGAATCCAGCGATGTTATTAAGTGGATATGGTAATCTTTATTATCTTACAAAATCTGATTTTTGAATTTTCAGTTTATTGAATGAGATTTAATCACATCCTATAGATCTTTCTCAACTGCATGCCATGTTTTCTCTTTCTTACTTTGTGATGCTAGGGTTTGAATAATGAAACTTTGTGTTACCTGCATGTTGCTTGATTTTTTGTGTTTCTATGAAGTTTTAGTTGTACCACTGTGCAAAGCATACACCTATTTCCATTGCCTTTACACAGGAGGGGTTTGCAGTATTTTCCTTTTCCTTGATTTATCTGGTTGTTCCTCTACACATTTGGTTCATGTAGAGTTTCTCTTTTTCTCGTTTATGCCATTCTTTTCCTTTTATTTTCATATTCCTTTTGTGCTTTCTGGTAAAATGAACATAAAAGTACAAAATCTCAGTCATTCCATGGAGCTGCCTCTCTCAAACATAGAGGGAGATCACCCCATTGATGATATTCCTTAACACAATTATTTAATTTGTTGCTCCCTATTATGTGAGTGACATAGGTATACTGTGAAGTATTGGGGTGACAAATTTAAATGTTTTTGATTAATTAAGCAACAAACTAGGGTGTTATGTCATGTCCCCTTTCTAGAGTGGACATCAGAGACGAAGGAGTTGGCCTATCATTAGAGTCTCGTAGGTTAGCAGAGGTTGATTGGAACTCATTCAGTGCATATAGTGATTGGATTTTGGCTTTACAGGTAGTTTGGAGCAGTTCCTAGATTTTAGGGGATATCCCTAAATTTTAGGAGGTTCTGACAGTTGCCAGTCGTGAGGTTATTCATGACCTTTCAGATGGTTTCAGTTTCAGGACGATAGGGTGTGTTTCCTAGTTTCTAGGAGCATCCCTAGATTTTAGGGAAGGGACTGCTAGTTGACCCATCTTGTCCGGTATCAGTCATAGACAGGTGACATGGTCAGTTGCATGATTATTTGGTTGATTTGGGCTTTTAGAAGCATAAACTAAGTTAGTAATTAAATAAAATATAATAAGGCTATTTATATAGCCATTTCGGAGTAATAAGGGGATAACTGAATAATTTGGGCGTGTATGCCTATGTGTGATAGCTCATTGGAAAGGTCTCGAATTATTATAAACTATTTTCACTATCCGGAGGCTTTTTGGTGCTATGAGTTATGACATTTTAATAAAGTAGCGTTTTTCCTATAGTCTGGATGCCTTTAATTGGGAAAATGTTATTTTATTATATTTTGTTTAAAGTGCAAAGTGTAATTCCCCTTTAGGGTTCGATTTGCACTTGGAAGGGGATATAAGGAGATGGAGACCTAATTTCTCATTATCTTTTACATATTGAAAACTTGTTTGGTGCGATATTGCTCTGGTAGAGCAATTCTTCAATCTGGAACGCAAACCCCATGATTGGTACTCGCTGGGACGTAGCCCTCAACTATTGATTGGTAGTGGATTCTTTTGGCATTGACATTATTGGTTAGAGTGTATGCGCTATTCCTTGTGGAGATTCAGATTGCTTGGTGAGGGTTTCAGCAAGGTGGTTGAATTTCTCAGTTGGGGCATGATTGTTTCAGCTTGATGCCACCATTGCAGCAGGTACACTTTATGCTGGAAGTGGTGAAGACTTTCATTCAGCCATAGTTGGTGTTCTTGGTTTGTGTTCATCATCTATCCTTCAGTTGGCACCATTATTGGATGTAAGCACATCCCCAGTGCATAGGGAATAATCTAGATATTATAAATCATAAATCCACCTGGTACGATTTGTATCAATTATGATTTAATTGAATGTTCTTACTTGTTTAGCTTCCTTCCTTATTTGCTGTTCTTTATTCATTACTTGCTTATATATTCAAAAAAATACAAAAAGAAACCAAACATTCTGCAACTTCTCTCTATTCTGTAAGACCATCAGCAAAATCACAGGAAAATATAGTTTATTATTTTAAAAATTACAGCAGATTAGCAAGGGGATCCATCAGGGATATTTCATGTTGGCCCTTTAGAACAACAAGCCCCAAAGGCAAAGAAACACAGGCCAAAAATAGGCCACTTACAACATTCCAAAGGTCATTAACAGACCACTTACAACACGCCTCAGACCATGAACATACCTCTTACAGTAAACAGACAACCCACATCAAGAGCGGGTAGGATTTTTGCCCACAACTCGAGGAAGAGTTTGTGAAGAGGAGGAAAGACCTTTCCTCCATGGACTAACATTAGTCCAAGCAATACTATCATCAAGAACACCAATACAAGGGGAAGCGTGAAGGGAAACCCCCATGGAGAGCCTGTCAACACACAGAGTAGAGGGTGGAGGAGGGGGAAAATCCTCCACCAAAGCTTGACACTGAACAAGAACAACAGGCAGAGTAGGGTACATGCATTGGGCAAGAGGTTTACCTACAGGGGCCAATGGGCATGAAAATGTCGCATCAGGATCAAGAGGTTTGTTAGCATCCTGTGAAGAGCATGAGAGCGGAAGCACACCCGCAACAGATGATGCAGAGACAACAGAAGATGCAGTAGGAAGCACAACGCAAGAGGAACAACGGTGAGGTTCTGAAGGCATCGTAGTCTATATAGGTGGGGTAGAAGGTTCAGTAAAAACCTCATTGGAAGCATGAGACATCATCATCATTTGAGCACTTGATGAATCAAAAACATTGATAGTTAAATGGTCACCAATAGCATCCTTCCACCATGTAGTAGAGCCCTTGCAACATGAGAGACGACAATATGTAGCCAGGTGACCAATGGAGAAGCAAAAGCAATTTTGAACCTTGGTTGTTAGCTCTATAGGCAAGAAGCCCCACTATGTCACCAAGGGTCAAGGTAAGCATGGTAGAGAGCAGTGAGGTTTGAACCTGTGACAAAGTTAAATGTTAAAACATCCATGCACGATAAATAACAACAATAATAGCTATCATATTATAATGTTTTCTCCTATGATGGTGATTGCAGACGGGAACAATGGAGGTGTGGCGAAGGATGATCTTGGTGATACAAATGAGGATAAGTGGTCTAGAGCTTGGGATATAGAAGATGAGTTGCTTCTAGATTTGTTGACCAAAGCTAGGTTGAAGGAACAATGACCTACCCTTGCGATTGTTAGGAATGTTGCAATCATGTTGCAATGTTGCGATTTGTTGTGGGAAATGATGGTGGCAATCAATAGTGCACCTTTTGGTTTCATAGGTCCTGAGTATGAAAAGGTGCACACCACCTTATTGGCAAGATATGTTTTTTTGTAGAGACATCACTCAAACCAATTAAGGATTCTTGGATTGAAACATGTGCATCTATTGTTTTTGATGGATTGAAAGATTGCAAAAAATGACATTATCATTATTTCAACAGGTTGCAAGTTTTTCAATTGAACGAAATTGGATTACATATTTATGTATCCACTCAACGAAGCATAATTGGTTGGTTGCAAAAAAAGTAGAAGACTTGGTTTATGTCCATAAGCAAGATCACTACAAGGAAGGGTCAACGATGCATTGGGACATGGCCCTTGAGTATACCGACTTGGATGCATCTATTGAAGAGCTTGCTATAGTCACTATAGATGATGATGATGACAATCTTACACATGATACACCTAGTGGGAGTGGCAATACATTTACTTGTGGTTTGAATGATGTTGAACCAAACAATGACTTTGATTTAGGTCCTTTTGATGATTGATGAAGATTGAAGACAATTACACAAATTTTTGATTGTATTAATTTCAATTTTGTAATTGTAATGATTTTTATTTGAATTGTAATTGTAATGATTTGAATCCGTATGTCCTGCATGGTTTGTGCACAAAATTTGCAGTACCAACTATCATACATTGAATTCGTACGTCTTGCATGGTTTGTGCGAAAAATTTGCAGTACTAGCTGAGTTTGCAGGTAGAACAACATAGTTTGCTGCGAAAGTTTTTGATTTTTAATTTTTAATTTTAATTTTATGTTTAAAAAGTATTCATTTAGGATAAGTAAATTTTTATTTTCTTTTTTTTTGAAAAAAGGGGTAAAAACTTTATTGAAAATCAGACACAAGAATTACAAAGAGACCCAAGGCCCCAAGGCCCTAGAGAAGAACCACAAGCCCAATCCCAAGATCAACCAATCTCATACCCATCCCAATCCTCAGAGAGAATCTTCTGCAGGTCTTGACAATAATCCGGGGAAAGATGATCCCACCCTTCAACTTTCCAGTCACTACCATGTTCTGAGGCCCACTTGGCCAAACAATCTGCAGCTCTATTCCACTCACAAGGAATATGGATGAAAGACACCTGCTCCATAGCCGAGCTAATATGAGTAATCTGGCGAACAATCTCTGCCAACTGCCAATGCACCCCACTCACCTTCTGCTCAGACAACAAGTTCACCACAACTTGTGAGTCCGATTCACATATAACCTTTCTGCAACCCGACTCCCAGGCACACTCCAAGGCATTGAGAATAGCAAAGCCTTCCATAAAATTATTAGAATGCCACCCTTTATGAACTGAAAATAAGACCACCTCCCCCATACAGTTCCTACCCACACCACCAATCCTAGCAGGGCCTGGGTTACCCCTAGAGGAGCCATCGGTATTAATTTTGATAATCTCATCCTGAGGAGGAAACCATCTTTCGATCCTATGAACCTTCTTCAAAGAGCGTCTGCCTCTCCTAACACAGGCTGAGGCAGGGGACAATTCTTGCAGCCCCAACCTTCTCACAATATCTGCCTCGTCTTTATTCAGAGGAAAATGCACCTCACATTTGGCTTCTACCGTCTCCCTGATCATAACTATGATTCTATTCCACACTTGCTGAACCATCAGTCTGACCTCACGAAAGATCCTCCTATTCCTCTCGAGCCAGATCTGCCACAAAATGAAGATGGGCCCAATGGACCAGACAGTCTGGAGGAAGGAGGAGGAGATAGGAGGTCTGCCCAAGCTGCTCCAAAACTCCACCAATGAATCCACGTGAACACAAGGATGCTTCCACACCCCCCACCAATAGTGCCATATAAGCATAGAGAAGGGGCATCTGAAAAACAGGTGTGAAGAGTCTTCCTCCCCATTACCGCACAAGGCACAAATGGAAGGCCCCAAAAATCCTCGCTTGCGGATATTGTCCCAGGTTAGGCATTTGTTCAAGGCCAAAGTCTAGGAAAAGCAATTACACTTTGGCCAAGAAAGACTATTCCACACCTGTTTCCACCAAGGCACCTCTCTTCCCTCAAGTCTCCGGTTCAATAGTACCCGGTATCCACTGGCAACAGTAAAGACGCCCTTAGGATTCGAGAGCCAAGCAAGTCCGTCCCTACCCTTGAGAGAACTACAATGTCTAATCGCCAGAATGCCAAACAACTCTGCACACTCTTCCTCCATCCCAACAACCGACCACTCATTAGGGGTCTTCCACCGCTCCATCTCCAGCTGCCCACACCTATACACAGCCTTGAAGTCTCTCACCCTAGACCACCCCGCCTCCAAAAACCTCTGGCAAAGAGTCCCAAGGTTGGGAAACTGTTCCAGGATTTGGGGGGGTAACCATCCCAAGAGTCATTCTAGAATAGGACCTCTTCGCCCCTCCTGCAAATCCAAAAGAGACCTTCCTTAATAAGGGAGACCCCTTTCTTAAGAGTACTCCAAATCGTTGAACCTTTACCCTCTAGTGGATATCTTGGAATTTCCTCCATCAGGATCCTGTGCATATATTTGTAGGCCAAAATCCTAGCCCAGCCACGATCCTGCTCCACACACCACCTCCAGTACAATTTAGCTGCCAGAGCCTCCCCAAATAAGATAGATTGCCTTAAACCAAGCCCCCCTGACTGCTTCAGGCTACACACCAACTCCTAATTGACAAGACTCCATTTGGAGGAGGAGAGGCTACCCGCCCATAAGAATTGCCTAGCCAGAGAGTCCAATCCCTTCAAGAACCACTTAGAAGCCACTTGAAGCATACATCGAAAAGTCGGAAGGGCTTGAACCACCGACTGAATCAACTGAACCCTCACAACAAAGGATAACCATCTATTCGTCCAGTGATCAACCTTCGTGCAAAATTTATCCAAGATGCCTTGCCAGGATTCCTTAGGAGGGTTACCAGGAGAAATAGTAATACCCAAATAAGTCAAGGGCAAAGAGCCAACTTGGAATCTTAGGATAAGAGCAATCCTTCTTTGAATAGGACCCAGAGTGTTGAAAAAGAGGATGGAAGATTTATCCTCATTAATCATCTAGCCCGAAGCTGCAAGATAAACATCCAAAACCTTTCTCAGATTAGTGGCCTCTCTGATCCGAGCAAGACCCATCAGGGCCGTGTCGTCCACAAACTGCAAGTGAGACTGCGGTTGCAAGTCATTACCCCAGCTCCATCCCTGAATAAATTCCTGACCCACATTATGTTTAATCAACCTCCCCAGGCCCTCAACCAAAAGAATGAACAGGTATGGCAATAGGGGGTCCCCTTGGCAAAGACCCCTAGATGCACCAAACAGCTCAATATGGTCGCCATTGATTAGCACCAAGAAAGATGTAGACGTCACACAACTCATTACCCATTGGATCCATTCGTCAGCAAAACCAAATGTCCTGAGAATCTTCTGAAGGAAGGACCAACGAACTCTATCGTAAGCCTTAGCCATATCCAATTTAATGAACATAGCTTTTACCTTGGAGTTTGCCATAGAGTGAATAGTCTCCGTAGCTATAACCACCCCGTCCAAGATTTGGCGCCCTTCCACAAACCCACTCTGCTCCTCAGAGATAACATCCCCATGACACTTTTTCAACCTATCCGCTATCAGCTTAGAGATAATCTTGTAAATCACATTGTAGAGAGAGATGGGTCGGAATTGGCCTAACCGGTCAACCCCATCACACTTGGGGATGAGAGCGATGAAGGTTGCATTTAACGCCCGAAGCATCTGCTTATTCCTCTGGGACTCTTGAACTACATTCCATAAGTCCAATTTGATAATATCCCAGAACTCTTGAAAGAATTCAACCGGGAATTCATCCGGACCAGGGGCCTTCCCCTTTCTCATGTGAAAAACAATCCTCCCAAGTTCCTCCAACGAAATGGGACCCATAAGCTGCTCATTCATCTCCCTAGTAACTAGAGAGGGGATGCAGTCAAGAACTTGATTCTCCTCCATCGGTTCCCCCCGAGTCTCCTCCTTGAAGAGGGCCTGGAAATAAAGTAATGACTCCTTAGAGATCTCCTGAAGTGATAAAAGCTGCTCACCTCTATCATTAACCAGAACTGGAATGGCATTTCCATGTCTTCTAGCTTTCACCGATTTGAAGAAGAAAGCCGTGTTCTTATCACCCTCTTGCAACCAATCAATGCGAGCTCTCTGTTTCCAGAATATTTCCTCCCTAAGCTCCCATTCCTCTAGAGCCTTGACAACCCTGTCTTCCTCCCTAAGCAGTGATTCCGACAAACCATGCTCTCTAATGTCACTGGTGATTGCATTTAACTCAATCTGAGAAGCTTTCTTAGCATGGAAAATATTTCTGAAACCTTGACGATTCCACTTTTTAAGCTGAAACTTAACAAATTGCAATTGCTTGGCAAAAGTGTACATCGTAGTGCCGAAGGCCGGCTTCCCTTGTCTCTAGCAATCTGCCACAAGAGTCTGCAGATCAGGATCCCGAAGCCACATAAGTTGGAATTTGAAAGAAGGAGAGTGAGCGACCCGAGCCGAAGAAGAAACCAACTTGATGGGCCAGTGATTGGAGCCTCTCCAATCAAGGATCTCTGAGCTAGTAGACCACTCCCCACCAATCCAAAAACTGGAAACCAGAAAACGATCCAGCCTTTCCGCAATCCAATACTCCCCTATCCTCCTATTGTTCCAGGTGAACAGACCATTACCAGGCTTAATGTCAACAAGATGCAACGAAGCTATATTATCTCGAAAAAGGAGAGACGAAGGTTCTAACCGCATAACAACCCCCTTCTTCTCACTCAACTCATGGATGGCATTGAAATCGTCTGCCATAATCCAAGGATGGAGAGGGGCCAGCCCCCGCATACTTGAGATATGGGCCCATAAATTATGCTTACCCCGAAGATCAGTGGGGGCATAGATGTTAGTAACCAAAATATATTCCCAGTCTCAAGACTAGAGACAACCCCAAATAGCGAAGATCTGGAGGCCACCGACCAGTCAAGACGAATCCTTAGAGGGTTCCAAAGATAGGCCACCTCTCCTGAGGAGCCCACAACACCAATACACTAACACTGGCTTCTCCCCCAAATCTTTGGCACTAGATCCATCATACTTTCTACAGAAAGTTTTGTCTCCTGCAAAAAAAGGATATCAGGAGTGTGGCTCCTTATCAACTCCCGAACAACTTTTTGTCTAGGGCCACTGTTCAAGCCCCTCACATTCCATGATAAAACAATCATTTAGGGGGATTGGAAAAGTGCGAATCTAGAATCTTAACTGACCCTAACTCAACCAAATTCTCCCCCATCAATTTGATCTTCTCTAAGTCCTTTTTTCTTCCAGCCTTAGAACTCTTCTTCGATGAACCTTTCTTAATGTCCTTTTGGTGGAGACCCAAGTGTGCACCCATCTTGTTACTTTTGGCCCCAGCAGGTTCCATTTTTTGAGCAGAAGGAGAGACCTCCCCCCCAACCAACTCCACTATAGCACTAGGTATGGACCCCAATTGGGTTACACCTGGCTGATCCATCTCCATTTGCTGGCTCCCCACAATTTGCAAAGCCTGGGTCGAGTCCCTAAATACACCATCATCTGCCAACCTTGGAGCATCCTGATTCAAGGGAGTCAACCTAGGATTTACCTCCTACTGGGTGTGGTCGTCCAGGGCTTCAAACCTATTGAAAGTATCCTCCTCTTGTCTTACTTGTAAGGTCCTTTTTTGTCCCCGATTCTTGTTCTTTGTCTTGACTGGGACAAAACCATCAGTACCCACAGCTTCCCCAGTCATGGCGGCTTTTCCTTTATCAACCACGTCTGTGTTACGGGTCGGCTGTTGAGATTGTTGCACCATCGGTTTATACCTAGAGCACTTGCGCTGCAAGTGGCCGTACTCATGACATAGGCGACATCGGAAGGGTAAAGTCTCATAATCCAGTTGTTGAACCCAAAAATAAGAACCCACGCACATATCGATAGCATCTGGCAAAGGCTTACTAAGATCAATCTCCACACAGATGCGAGCGAAGGTCATAACCCTTCTCCCTAGGGTTTGTGAGGATGCTCCAACTGGCCTCCCAAGCACTGAAGCGAGCATCCGAAGCACATCCTCCCGACAGCATTCCACCGGAAGTCGCGGTAAGCGGACCCACATTGGGACCCTATTCGGGAGTTCCTCCGAAGGGTTGAACCCTGCATGCCAGGGTTTGATAAACAATTCCACCTGGTTGTAAAAATACGACCCTCCTTCAAAAACCCTACTCCGATCCTCCATGCAATTGAAGGTAACCATGAAATAGTTGTTCGCCAGTAACATGATCTCCATCTCCCCTTCCGGAGCCTAAGTTCTTTGAGCCTAGTTTTCCAAAAACTGCAGAGAGACCCTCATCCCCAAAAACTTACAGTATAACGAATGTTTGGAAAAGTAATCAACATCTTCTGCTATCATCTTCGGAGGAATACTCACCCTAGGTCTCTCGGTGCACTTCTCTAGGCAGCCATTAATCTTTGAAATCCGCGAACCCCCGGTGTTTCCAGACCCAGACTCTGATGCAAAAAGGTTATTATCATAGGTTTTTAAATTATGGGATGGGGGTTTCAACCCCCCCCGCAACCCGAAGCTCCATATCATGAGGCGCCTTCGAAGCCTCACCACCGGATCTAAGCATGTCACCACTCGAAGAGCCCACCCTCTAAAGGGAGCTGGCCAAACGCTCCGAACCCTACATGCAGCACACACCCTTACCCCCCGCGAAGCTTGGGCCTCCCCCAGCCCTTCCCCGCGCGCAGACTGCAGATCCACAAGGACCCTGAGCCCCTGCCCCCCGCAACACCTACCTCCCTCCCTCGCAACCACCACCCCTCCTTCCCCCGCAGCCCCGATGCCACCCCTTCCCACAGAAGCACCCCCGACCGCAGAATAGGCCCGCCTACGAGCTAGGGCTGCGATACCCTAGCCCCCACTCGGCTCCATTCACACGCAGCGCCGCCATCATTTATTTTTAACTTCACAATTCTAGTTAATCAAGTAAATTTTTATTTTCACTTTTATGTTTAATTTTAATTTAATTTCTAATTTTTAATTTTAAAAAATATTAATTTAACATTGTGAAAAATATTTTTCACTTTTATGTTTAATTTTATATATGTTAAATTTAAAATATAATTAATTTTATTAATATTCTTTGATAAAGTTAGAGTAGTTTCATTATATAGTCTTTTGAGATACATAAGATGTTTTTAATGGTGGTGAAAAATTTATTTATAAATTAATAAATTCAATAAACTAATTAAATGTAAAGTATAAATATCGAAAATATTATTCTTTCAATATATATAAAAAAATAATAAATTTAAACAATCAATTCTTATTTAAATTCAAATATTTGATTAGGACATTATTCACTTAAAATTAAGAATATGATAAAATTTTGAAAAATAATATTTTTGATGGTAATATAAAACTTATTAATAAATAAATAAATTTAAAATATTGATAAAATTTTAAAGTGATATATTGAAACTTCAATATAATTTATTAATAAATTAATAAATTTATAATCAATGTAAATATTTTAAATATTAATATTTATTCATGTAATTTAGACAAAAATGTTGTCTATTAAATTTAAACTTTTCAAAGGTATAATAAATAAAGTTTGATTCCTAACAATTATATTAATTTTAAATTTAAATATATAATTATTCAATCTATTACATCTCACATAAATAAAAAAATTGTAATTTTAATATATAAATTATTTGTCAATACAAAAAGTATCATATATTAAATCTTTAAAAATTATTTACTCATATAAATTAGATATTACAATTTACATTATAATTAAACTATTTAATTTAATTTTATTATTAGGTATATATTATAAACAACTTATAAATTATAATTACAATTAAATTATATACGACGGACAAAGTAAAGAGGAAGCGAAAAACCGGTAGAAATCAAAATGGTGAAAGTCAACCACAGAACATGGAAAATCGATGAATGAAGGATACACTTCCAATTGTCTTGCATTGGTTTTTCAATCGTAGATTTCAAAAGTCAAGTAGTGCGTCTCATATAAAATACGCCTTTGGCATAATAAACTACTTGATTTAACTAAAATGCACTGATCTCAAACAAATAAAGGCTTTACATGTCTTGTGTTGGCTTGGAATACCAAGCTCAATAGTGACACTTCCAGATTGGGTGAGTATCTGAAGAATTGGCGAGCTTTAAAGTCACTTTAAGGCTCTTTTAAGTCTGTACAAGCAACTCACTGACATCTCTGTTATGGTTAGAATAAGAAAACAAAAAACCTTAGGTTTATTTCATTTAAGCCCATGTTTTCCTTGCAACATTATTTACTTCCAAAGAGGATTTTTTAATTTTGACTGTAAAAATAATAATTAGCAACTTATCATCAATAACATCAGAGTTCATTGTGGGAGCTAGAGAAATGGTGATATTTATATTTGCAGTTTCCTTGTGCCAAATTTCCAGTAGTAAGTATTGGAATGACATATTCCTTAGGTTATGAGTTTCTTCAAATTTTAGTATTTTGAAGGTGTTTATGCTTTTTTCAATTTTATTTGTTGTCTTTTTCCTACAAATATTTGGATCTTTAGAAAGAAAAATTGAGAGGTTTTATTTGTCAGTTTTCCCAAACCTCTTGTTAAAAAACAAAAAAAACATGAAACCCATCCAAATTTATCACTCAAAACATCGATACAAGTGAGAAATTGTAATGTTATATAAGATTGTTGTAGATAAATCAAAAGGAGAACATGTAATGCACATATTGTGGCAAATTGATAGGATTTTAACAGGTTAGAAAAATTACATTTTAACAAAGTTTTGAAGACAAACATAATGCCATGCTCTATCCTCTTACTCTAGGGGAAGGGGCCCAATTACCACCCATGTTCCAATAACTATTCATTGGAACATGCTAATTAAAAGTCCACTTAAAAATCATCTACTATGCAAATAGTTGCCCACTTGTATACCTAGTAGATGAGAAAAAAAGCTACTAATTAGAGGAATTGTGCAACTTTATTGGTACCTATAGCACATGATTACTGTAATGCCCCACCAAGAACCCCAAAGGAAAACCAACAATAAGGTGAAATAATTTTTTTTTAAAGTATAAATCACATTAAGTGCATTAATTACTACATTGCACAATAATAACACAATCGGAAGACTTACACAAGAATTCCTAAAAGGGGTAACCAATGAAGAATTAAACGAAAGGTTAAATTTCATAATTACGATTAATCCAATTAACCATCAATTACTCATAGAACATAATAAGCCATATACAATAACAATTTACACCATTTAAACATTGAAAGGGTAACAATATAATTTTCTCTTAAATAAGCATTTACACAGATCATAGAGAAAGCTGATAAATAACATCCAAAACTTAGGATTACATCGATCATAAAATACATGGCTTCCAATAATACATATAAAGTTAACATCTTAACCAAATTACAAGGTTACATAAGTTCACGATACAAATGACCACATAGGTCTCCAAGGAACAATAATCTCCAACATGAGATAGAGCATGAGTCACGGAGATGGAAAGTGGCACTACACTCGACCATGTGATCCCAAAATGGAATCACCCCACCATGCTAGGAGATAGCAGAGGACCCTCAAGCAAGCATAAGTAAGACATGGATGACTGAACAAAATGACTCCACGACTATACAATACGACTCCACAATATTCCAGGTGAATGCAACATCACAATACTCAAGTGACCCTAAAGAGAGAGTGTCATCGCATAGCTTATGATGGTTACCCTAGGTAGGTCTCCATAGGTCCCAACCCCCATCTTGGGTTATCCTGGTAACCTTTTCCGAACCTCCGACTCCATCTAAGTCTCATGCGGACCCTACCAACCCTTCGTGAAGACAAGGTGGTCGGTTTGCCATTCCAGACCTTCCCATTACATCTTGAGCCTATAAGAGCACTCAACCATGCATGAGGTACAATATCTTATATAATGTTATAAACTACCCACCCCCTAATCAATTATTAGGTTATCACTTATTATCTGACTTTCAAGGCGTTATCCTGCCATCCACTTCGGGCGTGACCCCCACTCGAAAGCCACTCTCTCATAGGACACTAAACAAACATGGTCACTCCACGAGGACCCTATGGGGAATAGACAACCATAACACCATTTTCCAAATACAAGTGGTCAAACAAAGACATACTAGCTCTTGGCTAACCATAAGGAAAAGCTCTATATGGTTAAGACAACGAGGTCATCATACATCACTTGGTCAAGAGACACAAAAATACGCCACAACAGGACGATAGAATATAGACGAGAAATAACAACCAAGTAAACTCTTTGCAAGAACAACTAAATTCACTAAATCCGAACTCAGTCAATCTTTGAAAATATCAACAACATAAACACTTGCAAATTCATTGATTGAAAATTAAATAAAACACCCTACATTTAATACATCATTCAAAAACGACATTCGATTTTATAAATTTCCAAAACAATATTCCAACCAAAATAATAAAATCCATATTAAATTTTTAACAAATAAAAGTATGATATATATAAACAAATAACTTTAATAAACTAAAATTTAAACTAACATAAAAATTTCATCGCATTTTAATAACATAGCGAACGCATTTTAAATAAACCGCGAAGGGAAATAAAACAAGGCGGTGGGCAAAGCCCTACCCACGGTAGTGCTGCTGCCATAAAGAAGCAGATACTACCTATCGGTAGTGCTGCTACCGTCTGGTAGCAGTCACTACCGACTGATAGTGCTGCTACTAACCGATAGCAGTCCTATCGACCGGTAGTGCTGCTACCTGCGGTAGCAGACATACTGTCCCACGTGGTGGGACTAGCCTGCCATGTGGGCTTAGATTATATATATATATATATATATATATATATATATATATATATATATATATATATATATATATATATATATATATATATATATATATATATATATATATATATATATATATATATATATATATATTGAATTTAATTTAAAATTTAAACATCCCCTGCCCTCCATTACTGGTAAAACCCAGTGCACAAACTTTCGAATTTGCAATGATAATTTTTAATAAGGAAAATTTGCAAATTAATAAAACACAAAAGCCCCAAATATATAAAGATCTTGGGCAAAAACAAAATAAGTTTAGGGAGATAAGAGGGATTTGATTAATTTCTACACTTTTTCTCACACAGGAAGAATCCTTGCATCATGCAAGAGGCAATTTAACAATTTTCGCCAACATAAACCCCCAAATCTTGGGCAAATAGGAACTTGTAATCACATAGAAAACCAAATCTATTCCTTTCTACACAAAATAGAGGAAATAGTCCAAGAACTAAATTTTGCAAGAACATACAACACACAACAAATAGAAAATTGAACCATTTCCTTTCAACATGCACACCTTTGATTTGTATTCAATAAAACTCAATAACAACTACTCTTTCTTTCAAATCCAACATCCAACAAGAATCTTCAATAAGATTTCACAAATTTGAACAAACACACAAGAAGAAAACTCAACATTCAAATTTTAATTGCAAAACAATAAGAAGACTATCCAACCTTCAAAGCAATCCAGGAAGCAAACTTGTGGAAGATTTCCAACCTTGCATACCAATTTCAATTCCAGGCTCCTCCTTCCAAATGATTTTCCAAATTTTGCATTAAAAAATCTGCCTCTCTTCTTCTTGTGAAACCTCGGGAATATATGGAAAAATCTAATTTCAACCTAAACTTTCTAGATGAAAAGTTTTTTCCACCAATCAGAATAAACTATTTTAAAAAGTAAAAGAAATCCGATTTTATTTTTCATGACATAATCCCTTTTTCAACAAATTAAAATCTAAAAGCTAAATAAAAGGTGAAAAGGGAAATGCCTTTATTTTTATTTATTTTCTAATCCCATGATACTTTATTTGAACATAAGCATTTACTAATTTCTTTTCCCAATATTTAATACAACTATAACACAATACATTAAGCAAATTTAACCATTTAAATCTAGCAACTCATTTATTTAATTAAATCAATAAACTCAAGAGCATAATAATTAACTAATTACGCCAATGCAAAAATAGCATCATTCACTCAATTTAACAACCATTCAAATAATCAGAAGCACGCAAAATGAGGATGATCAAACGATGACTCGCAAAATGATAATACCAAAGCACTATGACTCGCATACCAGTCAAATGAAAAAGACAACCGACTGACAACACTCACATGAGTGTAACTGTAGGTCAAGTTAGGGTCCAACAACTATCTCCTTCACTCCCATTGGACAAATAAGGCACGCTTAGACCTATGAAACCAGGTGAAGTCGATACCCCGTACCTACCTGGTACTTGTACCTACAATGTCCTGCATCAATGAACCACACGTGTATATAGACAAATATATAAATAGACACGACACACACACCAATGAAGGAGAATCGTGACGTTCCCTGTCTCATCGGAGTGAGTGAAGGAAAATCACCCGCTCACATCCCATACACTAGCAAACATGAAACATATAAATAACACATCGCACATATTAAAGTAAAAGTGTCAGTCCATGTCAGTAATCCATAAAAAATCTCATTTAACATAAGTACTGAAATACTTCATGACAAGTTAAAGCATAAAATAAAATCGCATAAAGTCTGAATCTATATATAATAATGTATCCACTGAACAGTCAACTCAAGTCAAACATAAGTCCAAAAGAGTCTGATCGAGAAGGGGTACTACAATTACTAGGCCATTTGTCCATAAGTATTAAGTCGATTGCACAAATTTTGTGGTGGTCAAAGTGAATGGTTAACGAGGCACTCGAAAATATGTATCAAACATCACCTTGAAATGACCACTTTTGACCCTTGCATGGATAATGAATCCTCCCGCGTTTGTTGCCACTACATAGAAGCCAAAACAATAGATATAAGTTCTTAAGTCGCATACGAGGAAATCCATTGTTGAGAGAAAAGGTAGGAAAGAAAAAGGTGGATGTTGAAATTGTGCAAATATCATTTTCTTAAATGGTGCAAACTCTTTGATTCCTAATGGCATCACCTATTCCATGACTAGATTTCAAATGAGCATCTATGCACAATTGTCTTACTATTATTTGTTTTACTTTGTCTTTTGATGGACTTATAGTTCTTTTTTTCTCCTTAGTTCTTGTGACTATTTACAGTTCTAATGCACAACCATCCAGTGGAATCGAGTCTATCATGAGTAGGCAAGGGAAGCTATTGAAAATTTTGACATTATTTTCACAAGTCCTTCAATGTAACAATTCCATTTATTTGAGTTTTCTTGGTGGGGAGATGTTGGGTGAATTGAACATCGTGTGATTTGGACATAAAATGTTCTATTGTAATATGTGATGGATGCAAATTTACAAGAGATTTAAACTAGCACTTGCACCAAAAGGATGTGCAATGGTTATGCTGATAGTAAAATAAACTTTGAATAAATGATCGGAGGGTACAAAAAACTAAGAACGAATGCAAATTAATTTAAAACTCTAAGTTACACAAAATGTTTTTCTATTATAATATGTTTTTACAATGTATCAAAATGAATAACTTTAGGTATTGATTACATTGAATACATTTATTGTTGATTGTTGAGATATCTTGTTTACAACTATCACAATTCAAAAATCATACGAACTTTTGTATTATCTTATTCTCCAAAATCTTTTTGGATTTTTCATTTCAAGATATTGAACAAATACTTCAGTATAATAAATTGATTAATTCTTTTGTGAACATGTCTACACATCAATTTGTATTTTAAGTATGTTGTTTGATAATTTGTACACATCAAACATAATTGACCAACCACAAGGTGCAAATTTGTTCAAGAAGATGTGATTTTAATTAATAACATCTACTATGGATATTATCAAATACAAATATTTATACATATTGAAGAGTTCATTTCATATTGATTATAGTGGATACATATTATCTTATATAAGAAATGTTTGAGCATCTTCGAGGAAGACAAATTTCATATATGCCAATTTTGAATTGGGTTTTCTTATAAATGAAAGAAAAAATTCAATGAAAGAAATCATTCCTTTATTATCATGTTTTCCCAACACATGAGTGACAAGGATATATAATAAACATGCACGATGAAATAATAATCATGAAAGTAATTTCTAGGGATTTCTTAAGCAACTATAGGTGAAACGACTGGAGGACAAGCATGCACAATGGTTTCAACCTCTAAACTTGAGATTTTAATGACATTATGCATTAGGATTGTGAATCTATAGTTAAACACTAAGAATCTTTCTAGATCTAAATTCAAAGACATAAAATTACCATATGTAACTCAACACTACAAGATCATATGCTACATGATTATATATATATATATATATCAAAGTATTTTTGGGGCATTTAAGCGACATGAATAGAGATGTAGGTTATTTTCTGTTCTAGAAGAAAACCAAGTTGATGTGAATGCTGTGCCAAACAATGTTCAGATTGACAGTGAAGCTAAGGATGCAAGGTTTCACTTTATTATAAAATCTGCAATCTATACATATAAGTAGATTATCAATAGAAGGAGGTTTCCCTAATGGTCAATATAAAAAGACAAACAAATTCAATCTTATTTCATATGCTTCTGGATCATTTTTCTCCTTCATCACTTTTTATCATTCTGATGATGGATTGTAGAGTGTGATCTGAAACGTTGATGCAAAAAATTCTACACAATCTAATCCAAAAGCATATGAATGTATATATATATATATGTATTTATGTATGTATGTATGTATGTATGTATGTATGTATGTATGTATGTATGTATGTATGTATGTATGTATGTATGTATATCAATATTCTAAATCATGTTTGTTTCACTCATACATCGTAGAAAGATGCCTTACCTTATAGTAATGCATCTTTAGCTATTTATGTGAATGCTATTGACAATGTTACACCTTTTCATTCCTTACATAACATTATGGGTTTTAACGTAAAAATTTTACATAATGATTACATTGCTTCTATGGATGTCTCTTTACATGTGAAGTCATTTTCACTTGATATTTATGAACATTTAGATGATAATATCTCATGAATTAGTGAATATAGATTATTCTTAAGTGGTAGATATTTGAAATAGTTTAATTCATCTTGTTTTGTTTACACCTCCTTCATAAATGATACTTTCATTGGCTATCTTTATAGACATAGTTCACACAAGGATAGTATGAGATTAGATATTTCCTCACAATTTATCTTGTAGTACAAAATTATAAATGTTCCCTCACGATTCATCTTTTGATCCTAATTCATCAATGAGTCTTATGTCTCTCCTATATCTATCTTTCGGGATGCTCTTGATTCACATAATTATAATCGTGGGGGGCATAGTCATCAAAGATTAGGAAGAGGCCAAGATGTTAATTTATCACTACTAGCTTTTCAATCTAACACTCTTAATTTACCTGTTACACTTATAGCCACATTTTAAATAAAATAGTATGACATTATTTAACAAATGAAAACACTCAAGCTAAAACATCTTTATGGGACTTCATATGTAGATGCCTCATTATAGAGATATAATGCAAAAAGTATTCAAGAAAATCCAAGTTGGGAACTTGACACGGTGGTAACATCTTTGCTTGAGTATATTGGTTGCAATGAACATTAATATGACATTCAATGACAATGAAATTTCATTTGAGGAGGTTGTTAAAGAAGCAATTCCTTTGCATATCATGGTGAAATGTGGCAAAATATTCATTAAATAATCTTTTATTAACAATGGATCTAGTCTTAACATATGTAATGAAGATTGTTAAGACAATTGGAAGGGGATGTGTCAAATATACAACCAATAAACCTTATTATTACAATATTTTGGCTTAAAAGGAAGCTTTTTTGTGTACCTATAGACCCAAAAATATACAACAAATGCAAAGTAATGAATACATCTAATAATTCTAATACACAAAAGCATCTTTTAGATCATGGCTATAACACTTTACATAATGATGCTTGGGTTTCATTACACTTTATGCCTTGTAGTGTTGGTGAACATCATGTGAATCCTGAAGCTTATGATATCCCTTTACATATATCCATTCATCTCTAGTACAACCATTCATGTCTATGACGATGCAAAGGAGGCACATTTGTGCGAAAGTGAACTTGCAAGAAACACATCTTCATCCAAATCATCATCTCTTCCTAAACTGGTATCATTGAAAAAAGATCTCTAGTCCTAGATACAAACTTGTGTATAAACTAGGATACAAAGAAAATGGACCAAGCATAAATGAACAAGGTCATAAATGATGTGTTGAACCACAAGAGGCTAGTAGACACCATGGAATGGGCTATCAACCTAAAAATGTATCCTTATGGCTAAATGAACAAAATGAAAAGGAAAAATAAATTAAGTTGATCTAAGTGTTAATCCTAGTTAGGATCTTTATTCATTCAATTTAGGTGATCAATTCCATTTAGAATTTTAATTGATTAATCTTTTAGGAATCATTATAGTATAAGGGCTCATTGATTGCCATAGATAACAAGAGTGTTATTATTCATGATAGATCTTACATGTACATACATACATATACATGAACCTTGATTTTAAATGTTGCATCTCCATAGTAGTCCATACTAATTGTAATATTACTAAAGATGTAGGTCTAGGCAATATGATAATATAATGTACATCTATAATTTTATTCATTGCCCTTTAATAAAAATGTGACTATATTTTGTTTGATGATGACCTTCATTATATGGTTATTAATATTTTACGTGATGGATCGCTCATGTTCCTGAAAGTCCTAAATCATATATATAATCTCTATTAATGTGAGGATCCAGTTGTTACTGAGAGGGGGGGGTGTGAATCAGTTATAACAATAAAATGTAATCATTCACCAATCTGAAAACACTTCACCAAAAACAGTTCATAACTAGTACCGGTAGTTGATCAAATAGTCTTCAAATCAGATTTACCAAAACATTACTGGTAGCCATTTAAGTGTTCATCATAAATCAAATATAGTAAAGATATCAAATAAATAACTCAACAATTCATCCACAATATGAACACAAAGATTTTTTCATGTGGAAACCCAAATGGGAAAAACCACGGTGGGAATTGGCACCCCCAAAATAGTTGCACTCTTTTGGAATGTGCCTTGTTAAAGGCCTAGCCCGGTTAGGAGCTTTACAATAATGTTCGATTAAGAGCAGACCCTGCTAGGAGTAACCTGGTGAATGGATTTCAACCTCAGCCCTGTTAGGAGCTCTACCCTATTAGGAGCAACCTTGCTAAAGGATTTAAACCCAAATTAATGAGCCACTCGGTTAAGGGATTTACAAGATTAGGCTTGTTAGGACCTACGCGGTTAAGGGATTTTAATACTGCTGCAACTGTTAGGAAATAACAGATAAATGATCTGATCAATGCACTCTCTGCTTGCTAATACAGATCCATTTAAGCTCTAATCTTCATCACATATGTAGACATCTCAATCTTGTTCGACACACTCTTCTTCTCTGATCACCGACACACTAAAACTTCTCAAACTTGACCTAAATATACTTTACAATTAGGTCAGTTACAAAACCCTAACAACATTCAAAATAAATTGAATTTACATCATAGATCATATCAAATCATTACAAATCATTTACAAATCATCATATAGATCATTAAAACAAATTTCAAGACAATTACAACCTTTGAATGATCAGAACTCATCACGACATATCTATCTAATAAGATGTCAAACCTTTAACACATTCTGCTAAGAACTTCGCTATTTCCCAAGAAATTCGATCCTTGTATGTGCTTAAATGCAATCTTATCATCACACATGGTTTCTGACACATCATCACTAAGTAATGAACATGATAAGATTCACCACCAAACCATAAAACATCACCGGTCAAAAGATCTTGTTACCGGTTCTCAAACCCTAGCTAAATATACAACAATCAATGACAAATATGACTTCCGGTTCTCCAAACATGATGCGGTTCTAGTCATAGACTCATTATAATGTCACAAGCATACATTCCAAACTGCAACACTTAACATGGATCTCTACCGCAATCATCTCCTTCATTGTTCATGCTTACCGGTTGATTGTCAACTTAGCAAACATTCCATTACCGGTTAGGTTTAGATAACTTAGATAACTTAGATGATATACCAAACACAAACAAACATGGTTTCCATCAATGACAACACAAATAACTGATCATCATATCAAAATTATATCATCACCTACAGTCCATCAATATATCATCATCAATAATCCATCAATATATCATCACCAACAATCCTTTAATATATCATCACCAAAAGTCCTTTACCGGTACATCATCATCTTCATCAGTTATGCCAATATGCCAACATTCTTCCCCTTTGGCTTTGATTGCAACACTAAAAAAATACAACACCAAAACAATCAACTGACGACAAATACCAGGAACTCACGATGTCATGTTGTACTGATCTATTCTTTACTTGATCTTCTCCTCCTTTGCATTACTTCTCCCTATCATTGTTCTTCTCCCCCTTACTGCTACATTTCTTCTCCCCCTTTGACAACAATGCCAAAGTTTCAAAGGCATCTTCTGTCTTCATTTTTGCTGCCCCCCCTAAGGAGTAGCCCACTTCTCATCAATCCATAGTGAAGGATATTCAAGAAGTCCACTGGATTGATGCATCACTAGCATCCTAGTTGATCTTGTGTAGGGGTATAACCCCTAACTTACCTTTGAGATATTCAAAGGTAGCCTTAGGTAATGGCTTAGTGAATATATCTGTCAATTGCTCCTTACTTGACACATGCTGTAGTACCCCTACTAGTTGAACTCATTAGACTCATATTTTATTATTGGTTGTTTTCAGTGGATACTTTACCATGGCATATTATTCAGATTTTTATGACATTATGCTTTATTTGGAGATGAGATGTATAATTTATTTGCAATATTTCAGTACTTGTGATTTATGACATTTTATGTATTATTGCTATGTACTAACATTTTACTTTAATTATGCAATGTGGAATTATATGTTGTGTGTTTGCGAGTGTATTGGATGCAAGGGGACGATTTTCCTTCACTCATTTCGGTGAGACAGGGAACGTCGCGATTCGCCTTCATCGGTGTGTTTGCCGTGTTTTCTATATTATATATATGTATGCATGTGTGGTTCGGTGATGCAGGATATTGCAGGTACAAGTACCGGGTAGGTACGGGGTATCATCTCCACTTGGCTTCACAGGTCTAAGCATGCCTTATATTTTTCAATGGAAGTGGAGGAGATAGTAGTTGACCCTATTTTTACTCAGTTACACTCGTATGAGTGTCGTCAGTTAGTCATTTTGTCAGTTAGTTCGGTCTTCGTATTTTGTCATTTTATCTTTTATAGGTAATTGCTTGAGATTTGTTTAATTTGAGTGTTTTAGTGGATTTAATTAATTAATTAATTAAGTTTATGAAATTATCTCATTATTGTATTGTTTATGCATTGAGATTATAAATTTAGTTAATTAAAGGAATTATTAAATTAAGCTGCATGGTATTAAAAATATATTTTTATTTTAAAAATAAATTAGATTAATTGTATTCTAAAGTTAAAATTAAATAAATGAATAAAAGGATTAATTGGAATTAAAGTATTGTTTTAATTCTTTATTTAGAAAATTAATTAATTGGAATTAAAGTATTGTTTTAATTCTTTATTTAGAAAATTAATTAATTGGAATTAAAATATTGTATTAATTCTTTATTTAGAAAATTAATTAATGTGCATGAGAAAAGTAATGAAAGAATAATGTTTTTAATTATTGCATGTGATAAATTTAGAAAATAAAATAAATTACTATTATTCTAAACTTAGGTTTTTTGTGAAAAAGCTATTGAACCTAGAATTTTAGTTTAAATAAGGGTTAGGTCTTTATTTTAGTTACATAGACAGGAACACACAGGAACAGGGCAAGAATTTAGGTGAAGAAAATTTATTGGAAGTTATTGAAGGGATTAGGGCTCTTCTACAAAATTCTTCTAGGAAAGCTATACTAGGTTGGATGATTTCTTAGTTTTGTGTTTTATTAAAAATATTTCTGTTTTTCTCTGCTTGATGTGTGTGTAAAATAATTGTCAAATCCAAAACTCTCTTCTGGTGAATTCGAGTTTTGTTTGAAAACTTATGCCTGATGTGTATTTCTTGTTTGTGGAAAGAACATATTTTTGTGGAAATTAGGAAAATTATTATAGAAAGTTTGCCAAGTTTTTATGGTGCATGGAAATTGCATGATTTAGGAAAAAGGGTATTTACCTGAGAAATGGTTTTAATTACCTTAAGGAAATAAATTTAATTATACATTAAATTTATTTAGGTTAATTAAATTTTAAAAAAAAATGAAGAAGGATTGAAATTTTGTTAAAATGGAATTATGGGAAAAATATTGTTTTTGTTATTATTGTTGTTAAAATTTTATTAAAATGAAATTATTAAAAAAAAAAAATATTGATTAATTATTTTTCTGTTTAAAAATATATATATAAAAAAAAATATAAAATAATTATAAAAAAAAATATAAATTAAAAAAAAAAAATGAAAAATTTTTATTACCTACGGTAGCAACTGCTACCGGCGGTAGTACACAGTGCTACCGGCGGTAGTAGTGCTACCGGCGGTAGTAGTGCTACCGGACAGTAGCAAGTGCTACCGGACAGTAGTACTAGCTATCGACGGTAGCATAGGCTACTATGATAGACCTATTTGCAATGTTTAAAGTGGTTTTTATAATTTTAATTAATTTTTAAACCTTGTCCACTGTTTCGGGTTTCGTACCCAGGGAATTCAATAAATTAGATATTATTATATGTATGTATATAAATAAATATATGTATCTTCATATATGTGTTTATATATATATATTTAATATTAGATATATTTCTTTTGGTAGTTATTATAATATTTTAAATGTTATTTGAAATATTATTTAATTACAGTTTGGAATGTTAATGTAAATAAATATGTTGAAAATACTTTAGGAGAATTATTTGTATTTTTAAATCTTTTTGACAAATGATAAAGTGAATGTTTTGGTATTAAAAAGTTGTAAATTTTTGTTATCTGGGAATTTGTAAATTGAATGTTAATTATGCTTTGGCTGTTTTTAAGGAAAGATTGCCTGTGATAGGATCTTACGTATATTGTGTTCTCATTCAAGTGTTATTTCATTGCAATCTTGGTTAAATTGTCATTGTGTCCTATGATATTATTTCTCCTATACCAGGTGTTGTTGTATAACCTATTTGATATGAGCCATTGTGTGTCTTTGTCCAAATGGTCATTCTTGGGTTGGTATTGTGTATCCATCACCTGTGTTTGTTAGGATTGTTTATGGTTGCCTATTTCACCATAGAGTTCTCGTAGAGAGAAACATTTCCTGTTAGTGTCCTAAGAGAGAGAGTGGCTTTCGAGCGGGGGCCGTGCCCAAAGTGGATGACAGGATAACTTGTCGAAAGTTAGTTAAAAAGTGATAACCTAATAATTGATTAGGGGGTGGGTAGATTTAAATATTAAATAAGATAAATGTGCCTCGTGCATAGATGAGTTCTTGTACAAGGCTCATGATGTTACGAGAAGGCCTGGAATGGCAAACTTACCACCTTGTCTTCACGAAAGGATTGGTAGGGTCCGCATGAGACTTAGTTGGAACCGGAGGCTCGGGAGAGGTTACCAGGAGAAACCCGAGTATGGGGACCGGGACCTATGGAGGCTGTACCATGGTAACCATCAAGCTATGCGATGACACTCTCTTCTTAGAGTCACTAGTGTTTTGTGAGTTGTATTACATGGATGGTTGCAGAGTCTTGTAGTCCTTTTGTACTTGTCTTGCTTTTCTTGCTTGAGGGTTTTCTACTATCTCCTAGCATGGTGGGGTGGTTCCATTTCAGGATCACATGGTCGGGTGGTAGTGCCACTTCCCATCGGATGTTCTACATTGTATCTTCAGGCGAGGAAAGGCTTCGCTGGTGTTTCTTGGTTCGTGGTTTATGTACTAGCTCTTGTTCGAGATCATTGTTCAGTTGAGACCTTGTGGTCATTGTATCAGACTTTTATGTAACCTTGATATTGTATCTTTATAACCAGTGGTATTATTGGAAGCCATGTATTTATGGATATTGTAATATTATTATGTCAGTGAAATGAATGTTATTGTTTTGATCTTATGTTTAAATGGTTTATGAAAATTGGATACATTGGAATACTTTTATTTCTTTATTATGAAATTTGGATGTATGTGTAGTTTTAAACTTAAGAGTTCAATTTATTTAATTAAATGGATTAATTGTGGTGTTAATATAATCTATGAAATTAATCTTCGTTGGTTACCCTTAGGAAAACTTATGATAGACTTCCGCTATGTTGATAAACGTACTATGATTATAGTTAGTACATTTAGTCTTTAACAAAAAAAAAATTATTTCACCCTTTAGTTGCCTAGTTGTGTTGTTTTCCTTTAGGGTTCTTGGCGGGGCATTACACATGCTCCAGTCTCACTTTCTTTTCCTGAACTCTTTCTCTCAGAAAGTGATACTTCAATTCAATATGTTTAGTCCTAGCATGCAGTATCAGGTTCTTTGAAATATTTATAGCACTAGTGTTATCACAATGTATGATCACCGGTTCTGTAATATCTCGCTTGAATCCTTCCAAGACATGTCTCATCCATATAGCTTGCGTACAATTCATGGATGCAACTACATACTCTTCTTCTACTGTAGACTGAGATATACAAATCTGTTTCTTACTGGTACAAGATACCAGTCTACCACCTAGAAAGAATGCGCCACTGATTGTGCTCTTCCGGCATCCAAATTTCTTGCCCAATTAGAATCAGTGAATACCTACAAAGAAAAATTGCCTTTATATGGATACCATAATCCATAATCAACTATCCCTCTAAGATATCTGAATATTCTCCACTGATGTCATATGTGTCTCCTTAGAGCTCTTTTGAAATCTTGCTACTAAACCAACTGTATGGGCAATATACGGTCTACTATGAACAACATAATGAAGTTTCCCAATCATAGATATGGATTCCTTCTCATCGATTGAGGTGAATCATCTTCTTTTGACAATCTGCAACCTGTAACCTGTAAAGCGGAAAAATCGAACCCTAGTTGTTCTCCCCTCCCCAACTCCAAGGAGAGAGAAGGGAGAGTCACTAGGGTTGATGGTTTTCACTTAGGAGAGACTTTACATTCAAAAGAGGGGTTGAAACCCACAAGATCCAATCCCACACAATGCAAGATTGGATTCTAAATGAGTTTCAAGGGTTGTGATAGCAAGGATACCCTCTTTTGTAAAGAATGTAGATAGAAAGATTGAACTAGGAATGCATGTAAAGTAGGAAAGATTCGCTTATAAACAGAGATAGGGATACGGGATGAAGCTGCGGACCTGGATTTAGCAGTAAAATGGCAAGACGGTGCTGTTCTGCAAATTTGGGCGAAAGTTGACGGGACGATGGCGCCCGGCGTGCACACGGTCCTCCGAAAAATCCGCGAAATGAAGGTGGATTTGTTCATCTCTGCACAAGGATTCCAGATCTTCAATTACAGCCACGTACCTGCAACCTACACATAGAAAAGAGAGGACGATTGGGGGGTTAGGGATTAGGGGTTTGCCTTTAGGTCAAACCCCGATTTTGGAATTAACCAAGAAATGAGAATGCTGTAAGTGTAAATGTTTGTAATGTAAACAAGTACTGATACCTTGTTGTAAGAATGTTTGTATTGTTACATGCGAAGGTGTAATGTATGTAGTATGTTGTATGTTGTATGTGATCTCCTCTTCAATGGTTGAATCCTTGTCTTGAATGCAACACCTAGCCTTGAATGGAGACTTACAATGCTCAATTGCTTGAAGGAATGCTTGAATGCTTGAATGTTTGAATATCGCTTTCGCCTCTTGCTCTTGCTTATTTTTCCCCCTTTTCTAGGAGAGGAAAAGTAGTTTATATACTTGTCAATTAGGATTGATAGACTGATTTTTCCGACCTTAGGCCGACCAGGAAACATTATTTCTCGAATTGCAAACTTAAAGACCCGATGCCCAAAAGAGACCGGGCCCAAAATAGGGCCAGGGACCAGGGCGCTGGGCGCCATGGTCCCACCTCCCGGGACAGCAGGGTGCAAGGAGGGATCAGGCCAGGGTGCAGAAAAATGCAGTTTTTGGTGTCATAAACAGGTTTCGGGGTCTCCATTCAGGTTCAACGTTGCGCCGCCATCGTGGAGACCCAAATGCAGTCGAAATTGCAAGTGTCACAATTTTAGGATGCTACATAACCATAGGTGTTCCAACCGGTTTACAATGTTCCATTCCAAAGGTCTTTAACACTGCACATACTTAGACTGACTGATAAAAATTCCACCTTTCAGCTGTTGGACCTGCAAACCAATGAATTTTTTTATCTCACCTATCAGAGACATCTCAAACTCTTCCTTCATCTCATCTGCAAAATTCAGACTCATATCATCATTTCCTCCAAATATGATGTCATCAATAAATACTTCTGCAATCAACATCTTGTCTCCTTCGGTCTTCAAATAAATATTGCTGTCCTCACTGGTTCTCTAAAATCCTATCTTTATCAGATGTGCATGAAGTCTCTCAAACCATGCCCTTGGTGCTTTCTTTAATCCATATAATGCTTTATGCAATTTGCATACCATATCCTTATCTTCAATCAATGCAAACCCATCCGGTTGTTCAATATACACTTCTTCTTCAAGAATACCATTCATAAATGATGACTTTACATCCATTTGATAAACTTTAAAACGTTTAAAGGCTGCAAATGCAAGTAGCATTCTAACTCCTTCAATCCTAGAAACAGGTGCAAAGGTCTCTCCATAATCTTCACCTTCTTCTTGTGCATACCCTTTGCAAACTAGTCTTGCCTTGTTTCTAACAACTTCACCATCTTCATTCAACTTGTTCCTAAATACCCACTTTGAACCAATCACATTTTTATCATTAGGTCTAGGAACAAGTGACCAAGTGTTGATTTTCTCAATTTGATCAAGCTCTTCATTCATTTCCTTTATCCAATCATAATCCTTAAGAGCTTCTCTCACTGTCTTTGGTTCCATTGTGGAAATCAGACATGCACTTTCTCTGATTTTTCTTCTAGTCTGTACTCCAACATTCTTGTCACCTATTATCTGGTCTTCAGAATGATTTAACCTTACATATCTAGGTATAACCTATTCCTATGCAATAACCTCTTCTTGTTCATCATCTTCATCTTCTTCATCTACCGGTTGAGCAATATCCTACACACTGTTCTGCCCAACATCAATCTGAATGTCTAGTTCAATAACCACTATCTTATGTCCTCAAATTCATTAGACTTGCTGGTATCATCAGATCTGATAGAATACTCATCAAACTCTTTGCAACTATGGTTTCCAGTCTGAATGCTCTTCCACAATATTCACAATCAACTATCAACTTCGCCAAAGTAGTAGCAAAAAGTTCTTCTATGTTCCTGTTGCTCTCCAGATGTGCTCTAAAAAATGCTAAGTGAAAAATGAAACTATGAAACACTTTTTCTTTGTCTTTTATCATACAGGTTGAACATACCCTAATCACTATTCAACTTTAAAACTTGATACCGACACACATATCACATTCAATTTACTGGTTTAAAATGTAGCCAATTCAAAATCACTCCATAAAATCATATAGCATCAAAACATGCAGATTTGACTTACCACACATCATTCGGGGGGTCCAGAAATGGATCTGACATTAAGTTCCCCCTAAGCTTCATCATTGCTTAGTTTACCGGTGAAGGATTCTCCACTCTAGGTGAAGAATCGGAGTCCTCAGACAGTATCGCTTCACTTTTCTTCTTCCATATCTTGTTCATCTCACTTTTGGTTTCTTCAACATCAATCTTCTTCTTCCCTTTCCGATCATCAGACTGATTAACCGGTTTGCTCATTTTAGCTTTGCAAAACTTTGCAAGGTGTCTCAGTTTGTGACAATGGAAACATGACATTCTAGATGCACTCCAGGGTCCAACATTGCCTCTACTAGTTCTTCTTTGACAATTGATAGCTACATGTCCATAGTTGTGACAGATTGAACAAGTCACATTCCATCTATTCTCCATTTCATATGGACTAGACTGGTTCACATAAGGTCTTTACCAAGTAGGGTTCCTCTGGTCATTGTAAGATCTCTTCCAAGTAGGGTTCCTCCAGTCATTGTAATATCTTTGCCATTCACCATTAGACCTCTCACCCATGTAAGATCTATGATTGTTCATTGTTGACCAGCACTCAATAGCTCTATGACCATACTTGTTGCAATTGAAGCAATATCCATTAAAAGATCTAGGCTTATATCCTTCATATGCATTAGTTCTATATCCATTAAAATTACTGGATCCACTTCTACAAACATTGGTAGTATGACCTACCTTATGACAGTTAAAACATACGAGTTTGTAGGTTCTCTTACGAGTGTTCTTCTTTTTGGTCTTTGGTGCATATTTGGCTTTATGCTTAGTGTCCTTGGTACTAGATGGCTCTCCTTGTTCAAAGGTTGTGTATCTCAAGCCATGTGTATCTCTATTCCATTTTTGTGACTGAATCTGCTCATCAAGAATAACAGTGCTCTTGTTGAATTTAGCTATTATTTCATTTGCATCAGCCAACTCCTTGGTAAGTTCCTCAATTTGCTTTGTAAGACTTTCTCTAAGAGACATAGCCATGTCTAGATCATCTTGTATTTCCTTTTTTTCTTCTGTTTCTTCATGAAATTGTACATGCAAGGTACTAATCTCCCGGTTTAGCTTTAAGATCTCATAATCCTTATCTTTTATTGTGTCTTCAGTTGTCCTTCTGGCTTCCAGCTCTTGACTCATCCTGATGGGAAGGGCTTCCAGTTCTCTCCTTAGATTTGTCTCATCATCATTTAGTTTATCTACCTCATTAACCAAGGCATCAATGTTTGCTTCATCAGATGAATTGATTTTAGTGAATTCCACCACTGCTCAGCCAACTCTCTTCTCTTAGCCAGTGAAGCTTTGTATTTGAACTTTAGTTCATCATAGGCTTCTTCAGATTCTGCAAGCTTATGTGAAAGATCTCGTTTACTCATTGAACCTTCACCCTTGTTATCCTCAAGGATCTTTACCTCAAGTGGTTAAGCTTCTGCACAGAGAGGACCCAATTCTCTAATACCAATTGTTAATGTGAGGATCCAGTTGTTACAGTTCATAACTAGTACTGGTAGGTGATCAAACAATGTTCAAACCAGATTTACCAAAATATTACCAATAGCTACTTAAGTGTTCATCATAAAGAATATATAGTAAAGATATCAAATGAATAACTCAACAATCCATCCACAACATGAACACATAGATTTTTCATGTGGAATCCCAAATGGGAAAAACCATGGTGGTAATTGGCACCCACAAAATATTTGCACTCTTTTGGAATGCGCCTTGTTAAAGGCCTAGCCTAGTTAGGAGCTTTACAATAATGTCTAGTTAAGAGCAGACCTTGTTAGGAGTCACCCGGTGAAGGGATTTCAACCTTAGCCCTGTTAGGAGCTCTACCTTGTTAGGAGTAACCTTGCTAAAGGATTCAAATCCAAATTAATGAGCAACCCGATTAAGGGATTTACAAGATCAGGTCTATTAGGACCTACCCGTTTAAGGGATTTTAATACTATTGCAACTGTTAGGAAACAACAGATAAATGATCTGATCAATGCACTCTGCTTGCTAATACAAATCCATTTCAGCTCCAATTTTCTTCACACATGCAGACATCTCAATCTAGTTCGACACACTCTTCTTCTCTGATCATTGACACACTAAACCTTCTCAAACTTGACCTAAATATACTTTACAATTAGATCGGTTACAAAACCCTAACAACATTCAAAATACATTGAATTTACATCATAGATCATATCGGATCATTACAAATCATTTACAGATCATCATACAGATCATTACAACAAATTTCAAGACAATTACAATCGTTGAATGATCATAAATCATCACCGCACATCGATCTAATAAGATGTGAAACCCTTAACACATTCTGCTAAGCACTTCGCTATTTTCCAAGAAATTCGATCCTTGTACGCGCTTAAATGCAATCTTATCATCACACACAGTTTATGACACATCATCACTAAGTAATGACCATGATAAGATTCACCGCCAAACCATAAAACATCACTGATCAAAAGATCTTGTTATTGGTTCTCAAACCCTAGCTGAATATACAACAGTCAATTACAAGCATAACTTTCGGTTCTCCAAACTTGATGCAGCTCTAGTCATAGACTCATTATAATGTCACAAGCATACATTCCAAACCGCAACAATTAACTCAACATGGATCTCCACCACAATCATCTCCTTCACTATTCCTGCTTACCGGTTGACTGTCAACTTAGAAAATATTCCATTACCGGTTAGGCTTAGATAAATTAGATAACTTAGATGATATACCAAACATAAACAAACATGGTTGCTATCAATGACAACACAAATAACTGATCATCATATCACAATTATATCATCACTAACAATCCATCAATATATCATCACCAACAACCCATCAATATATCATCACCAAAATTCCTTTAATATATCATCACTGATAGTCCTTTACTGGTACATCATCATCTTCATCAGTTATGCCAATATGCCAACAATCTCCCTTTCAACAAAATCCCTTCTTAAAAGTGGGTTGCCCTAAGCAACCAAACCATAGATTTTAATTCTTTTCAAAATCATTAACTTGCAACCACAAAGAACAAGAACATCATTAGATTCCAAAGTATTTATAGATAAAGAAAAATGTTCAATAAATAATTAAATCAAAGATACTTTACAAAAGAGTGATGAAACTCAAACTCTTATAGTACAAAACGTTCATTTTGGAGAAGAAACTTTGTACAAATCCCTAATATAATTCCTATTTAGCCAAAAATGATACAAAATCAATGAAAATGTGATATTATTGTTCTTTCTTATGTATTATAGGTATTAGGAGATGAAAGAGATTCTTGCTAAAGAACAAAATAGACAAAAAATTTGAAACTCTTGCCTTCATTTAGATGAAAAAAAGAAAATTAAGCATAGAATGCTTAAAATATGTACATAAGTCCTCTAACTAAATACATATGTTTTAAGGTTCCTTATGATGTTTTTGGTGTCAAAAAGAGGATATAATAACTATTGGACCAAGGAATTATGTTATGAAAGAAAAATGTCTATTTTAAAATAAAAATTAATGTCAAAATGGATTTAAATCACTTTTAGGTCTACTACTTTTTGAATTTTGGTGCCTAAAGTGTTTGTGAAGTTTCAAAAAGAATTTTGAGATCATTAATAATAGTTTGGAGTTTAGAAAGTAATTTGATTCATAAGAAAGTTCTTATGACAAAATTATAGCTTCAATGGAATGTTTAATACTTTATATGACTTTTAAAACTTAAGAATAATTGAAAAAATAAGAAATGATTGAAGAAATAAAATTTAAACCACTCCAAAAGAGTCCTAAATAGTCCATAAGAAACCCATAATTTTTGATAATATATACACAAACACTTGAGCATAAAATAGAATTGATTCCTTACTTAAGAGTAAACATTTAAAGTTTGTTTTAAATCAAGTCTTTGACCAAAAAAAATTGCATATTTCTTTTTAGTAGTTTGAATGTTTTAACTCTTGCACATATGATATTTGTTACATAGAGGGTTAGTATGCTATGAAAAGTAGAAATCTAAATTTTGCATAGTAAAAAGAATTACTACATAACTAAAAACACACCACAACTATTATGAACACTAATATATAGTTAGAAATACCATTTTTGGAGATAAAAAATAACATGGTATAGATAGAAATGGCATTTTATGAATAGAAATGTCTTTGTATAGACATAAATGATATTGTATGGACAAAAATGTCATAAAATAGTAATCAATTCCATAGAATAGAAAAGGGAGTGAGGTACCACCAAATGTGCCAAAACTTATATTTTAAAATATAAAATAAATAAAAGAAAGAATCAAACCAATTAACCTCATTGTAAACCAATATATTTTTAATTGAACATAAAAAGAATACCAAATTAAATTATTTTACCTCACTTACCAAGCAAAGATATTCTTTATAAGTAGATTTCCTTTGGATTGTGGTTGTTCAATCTTCATTCAATATTTTGGCAAGATGTACTTATCAAAATTTTGATGATTGATTTGATGAAGGATGGAGGGTAGATTAATAGATTGTAAAATTGGGATGTGAATAAATGGTATTTATTAATGAGTGAATGGTTGAGATGATTTTAGATGCTTTTATTTAATAAAGGGTGAATATTAGGGTTACTTTTTATAAATGGTTGAGATGTAAGTGATTTGATTTTTATTTAATAATTGTAGATTATTATTTGAAGATTGTAGATGGTCATGTGGATAATTGAATTTTATTTATTTTGAATAAATAGGGAAAATAGATTATATATATGCTGAATAAATGGAGAGAATGGATTAACAAATTTAACAATTAAACATATTTAGCTAAGTAGTGGAAATGGATTACTAATGGGGTTGAAACGAGTTTGTTAGTTATGTATAATTAATTGATTGGCATGGTGGTGGTGGCGTTGACATGGTGTTAAAAATGGTGAATGAATTCTAATGATATATTTTAGGAGCCTCCATTTACATTCCAACTTAGAACCATAATCATCTACTAGCCAATTGCTTAGTGAGAAATAAATACTCATTATAAATAGTAATAATATTAATAGTTAAATACAAATAGTAATAATATTATTATTTATATGTAAATAGGTAGGTGCATATACTGTGATATAAAATTTTATGATATTGCTATCAAGATTCAACTACGTAGTTTTCGAGTCAAACTCATTGACCCATGTTTCATGAGTAGTGGCTTACAAGAACCCATCTCTGATGAGAATGAATGGTCCACTTAGCACTCATTGTATTTAAGCGATGTTCACAAAGGTGAAGCATTGGGTCTTCCTAGGAGGTCACCCATCCTAGTACTACTCCAACTCAAGCACGCTTAACCACAATGTTTCCTTCGAGATTAAACCCAATTAGCTTGCAACCCCATTTGGTGTGGAAAATATCTCCTACTTATCAATATAATTTTTTTTTTTAATTATTATACCATTCTAACAAAATCACCTAAGGTTAGTCCTGTCTACGAGGGAAAAATAGCATGTCAATTAGATCAAGAGGCAACCACAAAACCTGGAACCTAACTAACAAATTCAATCACAACCCAGTAGAGAAATTCAAATGAAATCAACAATGAAACAACATCAATGAAATCATAAAACTATTAAACCTATGTCGATTCCAATTTGCTTGTCCTCCATTGTCCTCCTTCTTGTGGGGAAATGGCTCTCAAAGTTGCACTTTGGAAATACCTGCAATATGTTAGCACAAGAATTACAAAGATCATGGTTCTAAGATAGTGCTTATTGAAAAAGAAATATCGATATTGAATTTATAGATTTTGAAAGGTTTGATTTGATGGTTGAGATTGATTTGAAGACAAAATTGATCAACAATTGAGATTTGTTGAGACAAAATAGATGGAGAAAATTAGTCAATGTAAATGAACGTGATTGAGGCAATAACTCACTTGACTAATTAGTCAATAGTTTTGATTGAGAGTGAAACTGAATTGAATGATTAGTTAAGAGACTTGATTGAATTGTTAATTGATTTGATTGATTCGAAGGATGGATTGATTGATTAGTTAAAAAAAGGTGATTGAAGATTGATTGAGAGTCAGTGTTACTAAGGAATTTCCACATGTGATGTAGGAAATTGAGATGAAATGTCATTTGGAAAAAAAAGGGTTTTCGAAAATGTCAAATTGTGATTGAAATGAGAGGGAAATGAAGTTGATTTGAATTTGGAGGGAAATGAAACTTATTTGAAAATGAGAGTTAAATGAAATTAAACAAATTTAGGAATTTATTTAATTTGAGAAGACATCATCAGATAATTAAATAATTTAAATAATTTTTTAGTTATAAAAATATAGAAATTGATTTTAATTAAACAATAAAGATCGCTTAATTAAAGTGAACTATCTAGATTAATTAAAAAATAAGATTATTTAATTAATATTAGAAAGGGGGATGATTAAATGATTAAGAAATTAGAGGGATTATGAAAATGATGAGGAATAATTAGTAAAATTGGTGTTTGTACGTGCAAGACAATTTTAGGAGTCTACATTTTGCCCCTCTTTGGGACAATGTTCAAAGTAGCATTGTTTCAAAGAAAAAGTGAAAATTATGCCCCAGTATGTTGGCAGATGGAGGTAGGATGCCCCCTCAAGAGATTGTTTGTACATTAAAGTCATTTTGATCTCTCAAAAGAAGAAGAATGTTATATGAGGGATAGAACAATGATTAGCTTAATGACATGTATGGGTTTGAAAGATGAATTGATTGATCATATTGATTGTGTAGACACATAAATTTATCAACAAAATTAATTAAATATGCAACATTTGTTTAATACACCAATGTTCTTCTATAAAATAAATTTCCATTTAATTAATTCATTTTAATCCTATTCTTTTAATTTAATTAAATAAATTTTATAAATTTATTTAAATTAAAAATTTCTAACTATAGTCCAAATATTAAATAAATTAATAAATTTATTTTATTCCCTTTCCTCTCATTTAATAAATTAAACATTTATTTAAAAATCCCCAATCAAATCCCCATTTAAATAAATAAATATTTATTTAAAAATTCTCCCATCCACTTGCGTTCTCCTACAAATGCAAGTTGCAACATTATTTTGAATAAATAAATTATTTATTTAAAAATCCCTAAATCCTCACCCACTTGCAAAGCCCACTTTCTCACTAACCTTCTTCTAGATTCTTCTAAGCCCTTCTAAATTAGCCTAAACTCCCTTCTAATCATTTGCACAATCCTAAACCCAGATTAACCCCCAACCTATCACCTCACCCATTTAAGACTCTTACAAAGTCTTAAAGGCTTCCCTTCTTCAACAAGTTAAGCCACATGGGTCTTGTCCCTTTAGTCAAGGCCTAACCATGGGTAAACCTTGCACAAGAGTTTACCCATTGGGTAATAACTTTACCATTGGGCAATAGATTTATCCAAGAACCCAACCACATGAGGTTACCTTCATGTCCTCTCAAGCATTGAATGCTTCTTCCCTCTCCTCTAAAGCCCTCTCATGGTGACACTTGTCACCATTGCATTGGTGGAAGTTGCAAACATGGATTGAGGATCAAGCCCTTCTCATGCAATCCTACCCCTTGCTAAGCCAGATCAATCTTGACCCTCCAATCAACCATTTTTTGTATAAAAGGAACCCTCATCCTCAAGCAAAGGAGGAAGCATTGTTAGCATTGTTATTATAGCTACATAAGCATTTCATTTATCTTTCTCATAGTAATTCTAGTTTGTGCATTTTCATAGTAATAGAACCACATTTTCAACCACATTCAATCCTTCATTTGGCATCTATGGCTTCATACTAAAAGCTGAGGGCTACACTCAAGCAAGCTTTGGATCTTGGAGAGGAGAAGAACAAAGGAGAGGCAACAAGAACATCATGGGAGCATCTTAGGGAGTCTCTTCTCCATTATTTTCATTTGTGTTCTTTTTAATCTCTTTTGATATGTATGTGAAGGTTTGAAGTTCATTTATTTTGGTTTTGGTTGAGACTAACTTGTTGACGTTTGAGCTTCATTTTTGGCTTGTTCTCCTTTCATGTGCATCGGATTGGGTTGATTGGGTTGATGGGTAAAGATCAAGTCTAGTTTAAGGAAGGACACATTTTGTATAAGACAAAGATAGACGATTGCCTAGTTTCAGGAAAGACACATCTTGTATAAGACAAAAATAATAGATGATTGTTTGGTTTTAGGAAAGACACATCCCGCATAAGACTAACAATATATCAAGATGTCTGGTTTCAGGATGGACACATCCTATATAAGAAAAATGATAGATGAAAGTTGGATGAATGATAAAATATTATGAAAGTGAAGAATGTTAGGGAATAGAACTAATGGATGAGTAGACTAGTTGATATGAGGAAATGAAACTATCACAAATTCTTGTGCTTCTTAAGTAGTGCAAGAATTTTACATCAGGCTTTATTATGTATTAATGGAGATTTGTACACCAAGGTGTTGATGCTTTCCCATTGCATTAGCAGACATATAGCAGATAAGGAGTGAATCCATCCATTGTAGGGTTGTTGTATTAAGGGTCGAGGTATGTGTGATGGTCACAAGCATAGTTATCCCTAACTTCATTTTTTTCATAGGATACTTGCCAAATGAGCATACCAAAATAGACCAAATTCTAGAGTCATTTCTAGTCATCTTTGAGTAGCAGAGGAACATGATGTAAAGATAAATCAAATAAAACATAACTCATTTGACCAAACGAGTCAACAACCACACTAATCTTGTTTCCAAAAATAAGTGTTTCTTAATAGGATGATCTCTCAAGGATTCCCATTGTAAGAAAGATGTATCTATTAGGATATGTTGTCTAATAGGGTACCTATTTTAGGAATGATGTATCTATAAAGGAATGTTGTTTGATAAGGATGCTAAAAATTGATAGGTAATTGATCAATTAGGTTGTGGGTTAGCTTGGTAGTTTGTTTATTGATGCATGATTTGTTAAGCTCAATGTTTTTCATGATGTTTTAGTCGTGTTTGCTCAAATGCTTGTCTCTATACAAGATAATCTATTATGAATTGTGATTGATGGATTGTTTTGGTGCCTTGATTTTTTTATTTTTTATTTTGAGGGTTTTCTTTAGGACTTATTATGACTTTTTTTGTAATTTAATATTTTTTAAATTTTATTTAGATTTTGAAAGATGTTTGATCACAGATGTGTTGGCATTGCATGAAGATTGCAATGTTGAAGTGTATTGTTGTCATTGATGTCAATAGTAACCGGTAATGGAGTTGTATTGCAACTGGTAGTAAAGCACTAAAGGAAACTGGTATTGGTATTTCAAGCAGAGTGATCAACCAATATCCCTAACCAGTTGATATGCTGAACCCTAACCAATGGAGTGTAGTGAATTAGTTATGATGATCTATGATCGAATGGTGATTGGAGATGAAGATACCACGTAAGAATGATGCACGTGATGAGTTTCAAAGTGGTTTTGGTGTGTGAAGATAACCATTTATCTTGGGAATAAGCAAATGCATAGCATGAAGTGATAATTTTATGATGAGCTACATGATTCGATGTGTGGTGATCCAAGAGTAGTTCAAGTTGTCTAGAACAATGTGTAGTTGATTGCTATGTAATCCAACGGTTATGTTTGAACCAATATGTTTGTAATCTCTATGAGATTTGTAGGTTTTGTGATGTGTTTCCAACCTATTATATTTGTATTTAAGGTTGATGAATTGTTTGTAATTGTATTGGCAATTTGGTTAAGTGTGGTAGTGTGATTGTTGCCAAACTAGATAGAGTGTCTGCAAAATGTTTTGAAGGGAGATAGGAACATAAAAGGATTTGATTAAGCAGAGTAGTGCTTCTACCAAATCAACAAAGACCTTGTTGTTCTCTAACCATTACAATAGTTAAATCCCTTAACCGGGTAAGTTTTAACATGCTTAGTGTTGTTTAAATCCTCTAACCAGGTGATCCATTAGTTTGGATTTGAAATCCTCTACCGAGATTACTCCTAACAGGGTATTGCCTTTAACAGGGTATTGTAGTCAATCCCTTAACCGGGTGGTCCCTAACCAGATTTGTTCTTAACGAGACATTATTGTATAAGCTTCTAACAAGGCTTGGATCCTAACATGGTGAACTTCAGAAGAGTTCAAAATACTTGTGGGTATTCATCCCCATAGTGGTTTTTCCCATTTGAGTTTCCACGTGAAAAATCATTGTGTCAAGTGGTGAATGATTTTGTGGATATGTTTTGATATGGTTGATATGATTAACTGGTAAAGCCACTTAGATATGTTTAGATGACCGGAAGTGATATGAAATGAGCTATTACTAATGTTAGTAAAGTGGTTTAATGTTTTGGTTAAATGGTATGTGAGTTTCAGATCTATTACATTGTATCACTGATGTTTTGGTCAACCGGTAAAGTTTGACAGTGCAGTTACAATTTTTGATACAGTGTCTAAACTAGTTAAGTTTAGCAAGTTGTTTCTGATTTGGGATTAAGTTTGGTGAAAGTTTAGTTTGTTTACTGATTCGGCTCCCCTCTCAGTAGTTGACAAGATCCTTATTGTTTCATCATATTATCAATTGCTATTAGAGATTTTTAGGTCCTCTTTTGTTTAAGCCTAATAGCTTGAGGAAAACATCTAGGAGAACACGATGAAGAAAGAAGGTCTGAATTTCAATAGGGAAAACTACAAAATCTGGAGTGTTACTAAATATAACTTGCCTAGTGGGATTTTGGTAGATGATCAAAAGAAGGAGCAACATGAGAGCAATCAAGCATTGGAGGTGATTATCAGTTCCTTTTCCAATTCAGAGTATGTTGATGTCCATGGATTGGAGACTGCTTATGAAGTGTGGAAGAAACTAGAAGATATCTATAGTGATGATGAGCATGTTAATATTGCCAAAGAAGAGAGTCTGAGAGGTAAATTTAATGATATGTGGATGGCTGAAGGAGAAAACATTCAACAGTATGGTCAGAGGATCAAGGAGATAGTTAGAGAGATCAAAAGTGTTGGAGGTACAGTGGAGGATACCACAGTGGTTAGCAAGGTGTTGAGAACACTTCTACTGGTCTATGCTATCCGAGTTGTAGCTATTCAAGAACTCAAGTCTATTGATAAACCAAAGGTAACTATTGATTCCATCATTGGTAAATTAACTGCATTTGAATTAAATGGTTTTGATGGAAGTGTTCAGAGATCATAATATGCATTTAGAGCCTCAGTGTCAACCCCACCGGTAAGGAAAAGTAGAGAAGTCAACTACAGTTGTGAGTCCAAATCCAACAGAGAGGTTGATGATGAAGACAGTCTGATTGAGATTGAAGCATTGTTAGCCAAGAGATTACCCAAAGGTATTGGTAAGTATAGAGGTAAATTACCATTGAAGTGTTTTGCATGTAATCGGATAGGACATATTGCTGCTAACTGTCCTAAAGGAGACAATGAGTAGAAACAAGAGAATTATAAGATGTATAAAGGAAAAGGTAAAAGAGATTGTGTCATTGTAGTGGATGGAGGAATTATAGATGAGGAATCTGAAGAATATGCAAATGAGGACATTGTCTTTGTCGCTATTAAAGAAGAGACATCAGATCAAAAGGAATTAGTATCTCAAATGGATAGTTCTGATGATTAGATTATAGACAGTGGTTGTTCACACCACTTGACCGGTGACCAGAGTAAGTTTCTTAATTTGAGAGAATTTAATGGAGGTGTTGTGAGATTCGATAATGACTCAATGGATAGTTCTAATGACTGGATTATAGACAGTGGTTGTTCCACCACATGACCGGTAACCAGAGTAAGTTTCTTACTTTGAGAGAGTTTAATGGAGGTGTTGTGAGATTCGATAATGACTCACCTGCATGGTGAAAGGAAAAGGATCCATCTCTTTGAATGGAAAAAGTAGTGCAGATGATGTCTACTAGGTTGAAGAACTGAAACATAATCTTTTGAGTGTTGCTCAACTCAATGATAAAGGTTACTCACTGGAATTCAAGAATGGTGTCTACAAGATTTATGGAAGCAAAGGTGAACTGATTGCAACCAACAAACATACTAGAGGTAACTTGTTTCATTTAAGTTCTAAAGTCAACAATTATTTAATTGGGAAAGTAGAAGATAGTTGGCTTTGGCATCAAAGATTCTGTCATGTAAATTTTGATAACATTGTAAAAGTCAGTAAGTCCAAATAGTAAGAGGTTTGCATCAGTTGGAAAAACCAGTGAATTCTCTATGCAAGGAATGTCTGTTAGGGAAGATGACATCCTCAACCTTCAAGAGAAAATCTTTCTCAGCAGAACATTTGCTAGATTTGGTTCATACCAATTTATTGGACCAATGAGGACTAGAAGTATTCAAGGTGATCGGTATTTCATGATTTTTACTAATGATTGCTCAAGGATGATGTGGGTCACATTCTTGAAAGACAAGACATAAGCTTTAAGCAAGTTTAAGGCATTTAGAGCCTTAGTTGAGAATAAAACTGGAAAGAAGATAAAGTGCTTAAGAACTGATCAAGGTGGTGAATTTACTTCTGAATAATTCACTAGTTATTGTGAAGATAATAGAATTAAGAGGCAACTTTCTGCACCTAGGACACCACACCAGAATGGTATTGCAGAAAGGAACAATCAGGCAGTTGTTGAAGCTGCTAGGACTATGCTAATACAAGGAGGTGTAGCTAAAACATTCTAGAGAGAACATGTCAGCACAATTGTTTATACAATGAACCGGATACTGGTTAAAAGAGGTAAGGATAAAACTCCCTATGAGTACTGGTATGGTAGATCACCTAATGTCAATTACTTTAAGATTTTTGGTAGAAAATGTTTTATCAAGAGAGGTGATTAGGTTGGTAAGTTTGAGGCCAAGAGTGATGAAGGAATATTTCTTGGTTACTCCACAAAGAGCAAAGCTTACAAGTGTTACAACAACCGGACCAAGAAGATCATTGAAAGTGTTAGTGTCCAAGTTGATGAGCTTCCTGAGAAATCAGGAGAAAGCAGTAAGGAGAAGGAGGAATAATTACTTTTACACACTATTTTTGGAACTAGAACTGATGAAGCTAGAAGTTGAAGAACAAAACAAAGAAGCCCCAGTTCAACCGAAACATGGAGGTCCAACATAGGAAGAAGAAAAACATGGAAATCAAGATCATGTCATTCCAAGGTATGTTAGACTCAATCATAGCCTTGATCAGATTATTGGAGATATGAATGTAGGTGTGCTAACAAGAACAAGGCTTAGGGAGAACTCATGTATGCTTTTGACCATTGAGCCTAGAACTGCAAAAGAAGCATTTGCAGATGAAGACTAGATCAAGGCTATGGAAGAAGAACTTGACCATATAGAGAAGAACAATACATAGTCATTGGTACCCAGACTAGAGAACAAGACTGTATTAGGTACATAATGGGTATTAAGGAATAAACTGAATGAAGATGGAGTAGTATTCAGAAATAAAGCCAGACTAATATGCAAAGGATATGCACAAGAAGAAGGTGAAGACTATGGTGAGACATTTGCACCAAGATTGGAAGGAGTTAGGACTCTACTTGCATTTGCAACATACAAGGGATTCAAAGTATATCAGATGGATGTGAATTCAACATTCTTAAATGGAATATTGGAAGAGGAAGTCTACATTGAATAGCCAGATGGTTATGCTTTAACTATAGAAAAGGACATGGTGTGCAAATTACATGGATTAAAGCAAGCACCTAGAGCATGGTATGAAAGATTGCACTCTAACTTGGTGAAGATAGGTTTTCAGAGAACCAGTGAAGACAATAACATATATCTCAAGTTAGAAGGAGATAAGATATTGGAAAGTGAGGTATTTGTGGATGATATCATTTTTGGAGGAAATGATAATGTGTATCATGATTTTGCTGATGAGCTGACGAATGAGTTTGATATGTGATAGGTAAGTGAAATAAAATTCTTCATAGGTCTACAAATCCAACAGATGAAGGATGGTATATCACACAACTTAAATATGTGAAAGAAGTATTGAAGACTTTTGGATTGGGAGACTGTAAACCAGTTGGAACACCAATGGTTACATGCTATAAACTGTCTAAGGAGGATGATTCTGCATTAGTGGATGAAAAGGAGTATAGGTCAATGATAGGTAAACTACATTATATTGTCCACAATAGACCAAACATTTCTCATGCAATAGGATTGGTTGCCAGATTTTAGAAAAAGCCCAAAGGAGACACACATGGTCACAACCAAAAGAATTTTTTAGATATCTGACAGGTATAATTGATTATGGATTATTGTATCCATATGCATGGAACTTTGACTTAAAATTCTATACAGATGCAGACTGAGTAGGAAATGTTGATGACAAGAAGAATACAATTGGAGGAGCATTCTTTCATGGAGGAAGACTAGTGTCTTGGAGCAACAAGAAGTAGAGTTGTATATCACAATCAACTGTAGAAGTTGAATATGTCGCAACATATATGAATTGTACCCAAGAAATCTAGATGAAACACATTTTGAAAGGTTTCAAGTTGAAGATTTTATAACCGGTAAGGATTTTCTGTGATAACACCAGTGCAATAAACATTTCTAAGAACCCGGTGTTGCATGCTAGGACAAAGCATATTGAGCTGAAGTATCATTTTTTGAGAGAGAATGTGTAAAGTAAAGATGTGTCACTAGAGCATGTATCTACTAAGGAACAACTAGCCGATATCTTTACTAAACCTCTTGTTGGTGTAAATAATTATTCATCATGGATATTATTACACTATACTTAAGTTTACTCAGGTACATGCATTTAATAGTAGTTTGGGTATGAGACACTTGGGTGTTTGTGCCACATTGGGATAGTGTGTGTAGGAGAATTTCCACCTTTTATGGTGTTTGTTTATGGTGAAAGTGGATACAACAATAATTGAAAGACTAAATGAATTCAACCACAAAACCCTAGCCTAACAACAACAAAGATCCACCATAACATATGAAGATTACCTAAGACAATGCAAATCAAATGAAATCACAAAGAATATACCATCACATGTCCAATAGGGTTTGAATCTCCATTCTTCCTATCTCCATTGATCTTGCTTGATATATTTGCTCTCAGATTTTATGTGCACAAGAGCTCAACAAAGAATGGAAGTGTGGTTGCAAGTAGGCTTGATTGCTTATGCAAGTACGAAAGCGTAGTCAGGGATGAATGCATAGTGAGGGTAATCAATTGATTAGGATGCATAGATTGATTAGGGTTGATAATGAAGGAAGTATCCTCTTATATAGAAGACACTATATGAAATAGAGGGATAAGATTGAGAGGTGTAAAAGAGGTCGGCTATGATTAGAGGGTAGGTAGAGGAAATAAGAAAATAATAAGAGGGTAGGTAGTGTATGAATTAAGATATGAATAGAAAAGGCTAATAAATTAATTAAATAAATAAAGATTCATTTAATTCATAGAAGAAGTGAGATAAATTAAATAAATAAGATATTTATTTAATTTAGGAAAAAGGATAATTTAAATAAATAAATGTATTTATTTAAATGAGAAATAAGGCTAGAGGAGGATAAATGAATTAATTAAATAAATAAAGATTTATTTAATTAATAGAAGAATTAGGCTAAAATAATTAAATAAATAAAGATATTTATTTAATTAGATTGGACAATTTTAGGTGTCTACATTTTGCCCCTCTTTGAGACAATGGAGCTTGTTGCGTTGTTTCAAAGACGATAATATGAACTGATACAAAGTTGCCCCAAGATGGGAATGATATGCCGCCTCGAGAGATTTGATGAAAATGTCTAAAAAGATTGCAGACAATCTCTCGATAAGAAAGAATGGCTAGAATGGACTAACTGGATAGGATAGAGTGACAAAGTCATGGGGTAAAGAGGACTGACTCGGGAGACAAGGGCTAGGGCTAGGGTGAGGGCTAGGGTAGTCTATAAGATAGACCACGAGGGGAAAACATCCTCATTGTCATCCACACATCCAAGAGATTAGAATGCAGAAAGAGCAGAGAGCAGTTAGCAGCGATGGCATTGGTGCATAGATTTGATCGCATTCGCTGATATCAGAGGCCAGCAGATGTAGGAGAGCCGATGAGTACCTCAAAACCTCCTTGTACTTTGTTGTAATAATTTTTGTCATTAATGCCTCTTAGGTAGTGCAATAAATGTGCTTTTAGGAATGTCAAGCGGGGTTAAAAAAATGCTAAGGCGCATCTGTGCTAGCGCCAGGCGCATCTGTGCAATATGTAAGCATGTTTATGTCATGAAAGCGCATTTATGTCATGAAGGTGTGTTTATGTCTTCAAGGTCAAATCGACAGTTCTGTGATGAACATACGCTGTCGATTGGATAAGCTGCTGAGAGGATACACTCAAGAAGGTCCTTTAGGGAAGACTAGGATAGATCGAGGCACTTTGTGATGAACATGGAGTACCAAGACATAGTACTTTGTGATGAACAAGGAGTACTAATATGAGTAGCACTTTGTGATGAACAGTGAGTGTCAATGTAAGCAGCACTTTGTGATGAAGAAGGAGTGCAAAAACACGTAGTACTTTGTGATGAATAGGGAGTACCACTAGGATAAATAGCAACACTTTGTGATGCACAATGAGTGTCACTAGGATAAATAGTGCCATATGATAGATATAAGCACTAAGATAATAAGCAACATTTTATGATGAACAGTGAATACCACTTTGACTGACATGATTGCTTTTCTTGACTATAGGAGTACTTGCCTATGCTGGAGTCACAAGAGAGATTCCCGTCGACACAGAGATTACGACCAGAGCTAACATTTGAGGACCGAGCTACCATTGAGGTTATGGGTTTGAGATTTATTATGTATGTGCCTGATTTTCGGGCGAACATGGGGTTGCTGACTGCGCTGGGTGAGAGATGGCACTTTGAGACATGCACAATCCATTTGCCGATGGGTGAGATGACAGTCACCTTAGAGGATGTGTACAGGATACTACGGATACCGATCGATGGGGAGTTGATTCCCTATGATCGAGACAGAGATAGGGATGGCACTGAGATGAGTGTTCCAGGATCCGAGATTGGAGATGAGGGCTGGACATGTGGTATAGGACACAATGACACAGACTAGATTAGCATTACTAGCAGTATTGGCAGGAGTTATCAATGGGTTCCTCTGTCCAGATAGGGTGACACAAGGGGTGGCTGTAGCCATATGTATTTTGACATCATTGTATCATGACACTTATGATTATATATATGAGATTATTCTTCGTTGTGGCAGCTATATGCATGTGTACCTATGTGATGAGATGTTTCATGATGTATGTTTCTATGTGATGAGATGTTTATGGATGCAAATATGTACATGATGCAATGCAATATTTTTGTTCTTTTATGTTTTATATGTTATGCAAATGTGACTGTATGAAATGCAGATGGGTATGACGATGCAAATAACTATTTACATGATGAGAATGTAAAATGTGTTAACATGTGTTGTGTGCAGGATATGGTGCAATTGTGATATCTATATGTATGTATGAAATGCTAACATGTGATATGCAGGTGCAACTACATGAAATGCAAATATTTTTGGTGTGTCATTATACTCAGTCGTGTGATAGCAGGCTACACGGATTCAAGAAGGATGATGGAGGTCAATCAAGAAAGAGGGATGAAAGATAGAAGATATGAAAGTGAAAAGAGCTTCTTGTGCGTTATCATCATTGACCTTTATTATGGCAAGTAGGTTATGACAATCAAGGCATATGTTAGACCTAGAAAGTCATTATACTTGTTTGCATGGAGATAAGACAATCATAAACAAAAAATGCCCCAGTTCATACTAGACTCACAGTGTCCTCATATCCTTGGACAAGTCATAGCATTACTAAGAGACAATCCACAAACAACAAAGAAAAATAGGTGATGATACCCCATCCTCGCCTTTCTAGTCAAAGGCATCCTGGAGATAGAATCTCTAGTCAGAGACATCCCGGAAAAGCTAAAAGACATGTCACCTAAAGATAAAATCAAAAGAAAACCAAGACTCGACACCAACATCTACTGTAGTCCTCAATTTTAGTGTCTCTTGTCACTTGTATAAGTCTTATTTGATTGTGGTCACAATGTTTACTTTCACAAAAAGGATAGATCACACTGAACCATGATGTTGTATGAGTCTGTTGAAAGATTTGATTTGTTGAAGCCCATTGTTGCTGTTGTGTCTCATCTGAAACTGAATAAATCCATAAAATTGATACTTTATTGTGGAGAAGACAAAAATTTATTGCGGATTGGCGATGCAAGTGTTGCTTTATTGTGGATTGTGCGCGAATAGACTAAAGAAAATTGAAAGAAACTGTACTCCTCGAAACATGTGATGCTCTCAGTTCCACACCCATCATTAGACGTAGGATTTGCCTTAGCCACAGATAGGAGCTGATTTATTATGAATGGAAAGGGGTGAAAAGGAAGGTTTATTATGAATGGCTAACCAATCTTAGGTAGATCAATAACAAGCCATGATAGGAATGGGTAAGTTTGTTATGAATGAATAGGTTGTGAGTGTGTGCAAAGTGAAAGGATGAAATGGAATCCTGAAGGAGGGAGGAGCAATGTCTCTACACATAGCACTGGTGACCTAGTTTTCACCATGGTACTTGCCCAGGGTGCCACCGAAGTGGTTTTCACCATTGGACGAAATGTTTTTTTTTTCTTTTTGAATTGGGGTACTCTGAAGAGCTATGTGTAAAACTTGCGAAGGTGCATGCTATTGATAGGATCCTCCAAAGGTTCACCCTCTGTGGTTGAGAGTTGATATGCACTGGATCCATAGGCTACTATAATGATGTAAGGACCAAGCCAATTTGGTTCGAACTTGCCCTTCTTCTCTCTGTCTTGCTGATTTTTAGGATTTTTTCTGAGAACTAAGTCACCCACCTCAAGTGTGGAGGCTTTACCTTGTGATTATAGCTGCAATGTTCCTTGAGCGAATGATGTGTAGCTTGAGTCACTGTCTTCCTTGATAAAGGAACTGAGATAGAATCACTAGCATGTGGACTACGTAGACTCGTATGCGTGCCACCTGCAGAAGTTTGGGCATCCCTAATAACAAATTCCTTCGAGGAAGATCCATTAAAGGTCCATGATGTATCGCCAGAAGGGAATGGATGTGCGGAATAAGTGGATGAGTGATGAAGGCTTATGATTGTGAAAAGAAGTGAAAGTAGGATAGCATGATGGAGACTTAGGATCAACAAGTGTGTTTTATGACTTAAAATTTTAGAACTTTTGCCCCCAGTTATTTTGGTATTAGGGGAGATCATCTCTTGCTCTTTTTGCTTCATAGGATTTTTATCCTTGACTTTGATTTTTGCAGAGTCCAGATCTGGACTAAAGGACTTTTCTTTATTTTTGACTATTAGATTTTTCTTTTCAAAGCTTGATTCTTGATCCCCAATTAGTAAGGGAATTTCTGATTCTTGTTGATCCAAGTCTGGGAGCAGAGTGGAAATGGAATGAGCGGATGAAATGGTAATGCTATATGATTTCTCAAGAGGGCTGGCAATACGCTCAATAGATTCTTTGTTGGAACCACTCTTAGGACTATTGATATCAAGAGCTGCTTGCACCACAAGAGGAGATTTGCATTCTGACTTAGTAGCCACAACACTAGGTGGTTCACACCCGATTCCTTGGTATTGAAAATTGCTTGTAGGTTGTTCTTGTTGACTGAATGTCTTAGGAGATAGTGGGATTTGATCAACATGAAAGATATACTCACCACATCCTAGGTCTTCAATCTTGAATTTTTCTTTTAGCTCTGGTTGCTTTGATGTAGAAGGTTTTAATGATTCAGGATCAACATATGTTGAAGATGGAATGACTTCTCGATTGATTGGGATTATTATTTCTAATCTTGACTTTAGATTGTTGCAATATATGAATGGATTCGGATCACCTTTGACGGTCACTTCAACTCCATTGTGAGGCAACTTGATACATCGATGATATGTAGATGGTACTGTGCTCATCTCATGAATCCAAGGACGTCCCAAGAGTATGTTGTATGTGAGATCTAGATCAAGGACCTGAAAAACCACATCCTTTGTAACGGGCCCAACTTTGAGGGGCAAGGTGACTGTGCCTTTGGATGAACGCTCTTCATCATCATATGCCTTGATGGTAATTTTGTTTGTAGAATTTACAGCCTTGTCAGAATATCCCAATTGTTTAATAGTGCTCAATGTACAAATGTTCAGACCTACTCCTCCATCTATCAGGACTCGTTTTATTTGATGTTTGTGTATGAAGGCTTCAATGTGTAACGGTGCATTATGTGGCTGACTTACGGAAGCATCATCGACTTTTGTGAATGTAAGGGAGTGTGGAATGGACAGGTATCCCACCATGGCTTGAAACTGGTCCACGTTCAGATCAGTAGGGATAGAGGTGTCTCTCAAGATTTTGTCAAGAATGGCTTTATGTGAGGGGGATATGCGTAAGAGCTCAAGGATTGAGATAAGCGTGGGTGTCTTCCCTAACTGTGCTACAAGGTCATACTCAGGCTTAGTTGATGAAGAAGCAGTGTTTTGAGCTGGAGCATCTTGCAAAGTGAATATACCTCGACGAGTTGTAACATTACATTCAGAGGTAGGTTTGGAAGAAGATCCAATTCCTTTCAGGATGATCTTGGGTCTCTGGGTAGAATTCTCAGGCATTTTGTCCTTGATGATAATGGTAGGGACATAATTGTCCATCGAAATGTGGTTTATAGTTGAATCATAGTTATAAGATGCTCTGGTATAGTTGGTTTGGTCATCTGTGGCTTTAGCTTTTCCCTTGTCATGCTTTGGGAATGGTTCTTTAAACATCTCATGTTCTTGATTGGATGAGTGTCCTTCAATTTCAATGTCACCTCTATCAATGAGATCTTGTATGATGTTTTTCAGCCGATGACAATTTCTTATTTTATGTCCTTTTCTCTTATGAAATTCACAATATTCATCATCATTCCACCAATTTGGTTTAACCTTTGGCTCATATGGAGGAAAATCTAGAATTGTGATTATCTTGTTTGCCACTAGCTTTTTGAAAACTGACTCAAGTGGTTCTCCCAATGGAGTGTACTTCCTTCGTGACTTTGAAGTTTTTTGAGTATTCACCTGATTGTTTGTAGAGCTTGATCCAGAATTAACGATTTTGGGTCGTACTGTATTGGCATCAACAACACCATCATTGACTGTGTTCTTGTTTTTATTCCAAAATCTTGGCTTATCTTTTCCTTTAAAGTCCTCTTTGTTTTCTTTGAATATTTTGATGACTCCTTGCTCAATTAGGACCTTTTCTATTGCTAAGCCTTTTTCAATGACATCCTTGAAAGTGGACAAGCAAGCTTTTCTTAGATCATAGCCAATGTCTTTGTTAACATTCTCGGTGAACATTTCTACCATTTGTTTTTGTGGAATTTCACAAGAGCATCTGTTGGCTAGATTTCTCCATCTTTGTAAAAATGATGAAAAAGATTCTCCATCCCTTTGCTTGGTGTTGCACAAAGTAGTGACTGATATGTCTGTCTCTATGTTGTAGGAGAAATGTTGAATAAATGCCTCTACTAAGTCACCCCATGACTTAATACCAGGTGGAAGTTGGGAGAACCATTCCATAGCTTGATCGCCTAGGCTTTGTGGGAATAATCTCATCAAATATGTCTCTTCTGAAGCTACCTCAATGCAAGATGTGAAAAACTGTCTTATGTGTGCCTTAGGATCCCCTTTTCCTCTATACTTATCAAACTTAGGTGTCACAAAGTGTGTAGGAAAAGGAGGCATTGAAATACTCTTGTCAAATGGATAAGGACATATGTCTCTCATTGTGTATGTTGGCTTCGGTGTATTTATGTCCTCAATTTTCTTTTGTAAGTCCCTGATTTGTCGCTCCAAATTGTTCTTCGGTGGAGACCGACTTCTTGGACCATACCCCATGCCTGAACCACCAGGTGGAGGAGGAGCATGTTGCATATATGGATGATATTGATCATACACATGTTCATATGGAGGAGGTCTATAATCATGCTGCGTATATGGACCACTTGGTATAGAGTCATGTTGAGGAACGAAATATCTGCTTTGTCCATGTATACCATACTCTATAGGAATGTCATGAGTTTGTTCTAATGTGTTGCCCCCAAATTTGACGTGGGGTTTCCTTGTGTCCAAATTTTGACCATGCCTTTGAATATCCAATTGCTTTGGTGGTTGATCCTTAGCATTGGTATGTGATTGAGTATATTTTTCTGCATAAGACTTCCATAATGGTTTACGAAGGTGAGTATCATATGCTTGACCATAAGGGACCTCTAGTTTTTGAAACAAAGATGATGGTGATTCAGGCACCATATGTGGTCCTCTATTGCCTCCACTATTAGGCCTCCTTTGATCCATGTTGGAGTGAGGTTGTTGCAAAGGTCGATTTTCCATTATTTGAGACATGTCAAAATCACGAGGGATCTTGGTTCCACTTTGTGCCATCACTTGTAGAAAATATTGTCTATCCCTCCTCATTATTTCCTCAACCAATCGATTTAAACGGGGATCCATAATGGAGTCTTCCACTTCTGCTGAATGTATTGAAATATTGTCCATATTGTCATTGTGTGTATCATTGCTGTTTATAGTGTCCATGTGCTCAACATTTGGAAAGTTTCTATAGGCATCCATGTCAGGTAATGTAGTATGGTCAGAATTGAAAAAGAAATCATTGCCATACTCATAAGAACTCATGTTTGCAGATTCTTGAGCCTCTTTAGCTTCTCTCCTAGATTTTTGGAAATGGGTTTCAACCATGAACTAGGTATTGACCGAGATGTTTGAGACTAGATGAAAATGGAAAGAGTATGGAAGACCAAGAGTTGGATGGAATGTAAATGAATCTGAGGTTTACTTGCAATGTCCAAAGTGTAAGACCAAGTATGTATGTAGTAGAGTGGGTGTGACTTCCAAAGAGAGGATAGTTTCTCTTGATGAGGTAAGTTGACCTTGACTCTAAGTAAGACCAAATGAGACCCAAAGGTGATAGACCTTGATGAGGGACCACTTAGAAAAATGTTGTTGTATGTAATGTGTTGACAAAGTATGACGAGGACAAGCAAGTGACCTTTTGACTCAAGTTTAGACAAATGTGAATGTAATGTAAGGTGTAAAGAAATGATGGACTTTGTGAGACCCAAAGATAGGTTGAATGCTAGATGAAAACCTGAAGAGATAGCTTAGGAAGCTCAATAAGTCTGAAACTGACTGTTCTTGTTTGTTGTACTGTAGATTTTTCCAATTTGTGAAGTTTTTTTATTGTGACCAAATCTGAATGTTTGACTATTTTTCGTGACAAGAGGACACAATGTTGATGAGGACTCAATGTTTGCAAGTGTTTAGACTCTAAATGACTCCAAGAAAAGTGTGTTGTTTGATGTAATAATGTTTTGCATACACTTGAAGACACAAAAGACACAATGTTTTGTTGTTTGGTCTTGAATGTTTGATTGTTCAAAATAAGACAAGCACAATTCTTATGGTTGGCCAGGACAATAGTTGTTGATCCCACATGGAGTTTCCCCTGAGGCTATGCTATTCAGAGCAGATACTTAGATGCTTGACCCCACTGGCTCCACCCTCGACACTCACTTCTCGGGGCAGCCAAGCATCAGTCCCCACGAAAACTCCCCGTGGTGAACTTTGTATCTCTACTAAGAACCGTATGTGTGTGGGCCGCTACCAGAGGTCCAACCTCTTGCCCCAACAACTAGAAGGATTTTGGCTTCTAAAACAAAAAGGTGCTAGTAAGGGCAACCATTTGTGTGGCCATACATGCGACACTTTTAGCTCTATAAATACAGAAGACTCCCAGCCAGTAGGGGTTACTCCCTACAAATGATCAAATAAATTTGATCAAACGGGTTTATGGGGAGACATAGTGTCGGTATGAACTAATGAGCACACGTTATTCATAGTTTTCACCATGAATATAGTTATTTATAGTGGTTTGGAAGAAGATGACTTTTGTTTTGCTACCACTTGGGTCGTTCTCTCCTCACTAGTAGTCCTAATGACCACACGGGGAGACTGGCCCTCTAAAGATGAAACAAAAAGAGCCTATTGCTCAAGACACAAAAGACAATGGTTCAATTTTAGTGCACCAATTGAAGTGTTTGTTAATATATGAAAACAATACACACAATGAAGATTAAAAACCATTGCCAAGGTCCTGCAACAAATATTTATTAGTAGTTTAGATTGTTTCAAATGATCACCCCTTCCTGCAAGCACACAAGTTAGGTAAATTTTAGATCCAAAAGACTTTGTGAAATAGGGGCCTTCAACAATGCATTTTGTTGACCAATTCAAAGATCAAATTCATCATAAAAAAATAACACGTGCAAAATTTCAAGAGATTTCCAAAAATGTAATAAAATCCAAAAACTTTGCTAATTTGCTCCAAAAATTAATTTTTTATGAAAAATCATAAAAAATTCATATAAAATGCAAAATCGATCCACAAAATTTGAAATTTTTATTGGAGAGTCCTGATGGTCTTCCAAACTTGCATAAAAAAATTTCTACAACAAATCCAAGCAGTTTGTGAGATATGAGTAAAATAATGCAAAACCCTAATTTTCAAAGATCTGATTTTTTAGGAATTATTTTGCATCAAATTTAAAATCAAAAAGAACAAATCCTATTTATAATTATGAGATATTTCAAAAAATGTAAGAAAATCCAAAAAATTCTCTAATTTGCTCTGAAAATTAACTTTTTATGAAAAATCATAAAAAAATCATATAAAATGAAAATTTGATCCAAAAAATCTGAAATTTTTACTAAATCCTTCTAATACTTTTCCTAACCTGGACAAAAAAATTTATGCTAAAATTAGAAGCCGTTTGTGAGATCTGATCAAAATAAGGAAAAACCCTAATTTTTAAAGATCCAATGTTTTAGGAAATAGTTTGCATCAAAATTAAAATAAAAAAAAACAGATCCTCTGTATAATTATGAGAGATTTCCACAAATGTAAGAAAATCCGAAAAATTCTTTCATTTGCTCTCGAAATTAATTTTTTATGAAAATTCATAAAAAATTCATAGAAAATTAAAATATGCTCCAATAGATCTGAATTTTTCTTTGAGTGCTCCTGATACTGTCTTCAACTTGCAAAAAATATTTGGTGCAAAATTTCCAAGCTGTTTGTGAGATATGATCAAATCTCTCCAAGATCTTGATTTTGTGTCCAAAACCCTAGCTGCACAAGGTTATTCTCCAAATTGTTTTACAAAACAACAATATAGGGTTAGAAATATCTACAAAAAACATAGATCTAACAAAAATCCATGTCCCACGGGGTGTTCCAAAATGTTTATGGTGAAAGTGGATACAACAATAATTGAAAGACTAAATGAATTCAACCACAAAACCCTAGCCTAACAACAACAAAGATCCACCATAACATATGACAATTACCTAAGACAATGCAAATCAAATGAAATCACAAAGATTATACCATCACATATCCAATAGGGTTTGAATCTTCATTCTTCCTATCTCCATTGATCTTGCTTGATATATTTGCTCTCAGATTTTATGTGCACGAAAGCTCAACAAAGAACAGAAGTGTGGTTGCAAGTAGGCTTGATTGCTTATGCAAGTACGAAAGCGTAGTCGGGGATGAATGCATAGTGAGGGTAATCAATTGATTAGGATGCATAGATTGATTAGGGTTGATAATGAAGGAAGTATCCTCTTATATAGAAGACACTATATGAAATGGAGGGATAAGATTGACAGGTGTAAAAGAGGTAAGCTATGATTAGAGGATAGGTAGAGGAAATAAGAAAATAATAAGAGGGTAGGTAGTGTATGAATTAAGAGATGAATGACGTTTCATAGGTAGAAAAGGCTAATAAACTAATTAAATAAATAAAGATTCATTTAATTAATAGAAGAAGTGAGATCAATTAAATAAATAAGATATTTATTTAATTTAGGAAAAAGGATAATTTAAATAAATAAATGTATTTATTTAAATGAGAAATAAGGCTAGAAGAGGATAAATTAATTAATTAAATAAATAAAGATTTATTTAATTAATAGAAGAATTAGGCTAAAATAATTAAATAAATAAAGATATTTATTTAATTAGACTGGACAATTTTAGGTGTCTACAGTGTTGATCTTATCTTGTTATTACATTCCACCTCATGTGGAATATTATATCGTTTCTCCTACCTACCCATACCTATTTCCTACCTACCCTTGTTTCTTATTGAGCCAAATTTCATGTTTGTGTGCTCACATATCCCTAGCCTTGCCTATATAAGCAGGCTCATCTACATTGTTTGTACGAACAATAACGGGCGATCAATTAACATCTTGTAATGATCCAGTTGATCATATTTTGCATCTTGATGAGAATACAGTTTATTTCTATCATCTATTTTGTTCTATCTTATTCGTGCTTTCCATTGCCTCTAGATCTTGGCAAAATCTCACATGGTATTAGAGCCATTAGAGTGTCATTGGTTTTTCAATTGAGAGAAATTTGATGCTATTTGGGGTTGTGTATTTTGGAGATTTCTATTGTAGGTTATTATTGAAGCTTTATGGGTCAAATATGAGGTCACCATTGGATTGAGGAGGTCCAAGAAAGTTAGTTTTTCCTTTTGTTTCATCCAAATTGGACTTCGGAGGCCAAATCTAGAGGCATTTGAAGTTTGAAGCTGCGGCGGAAATTTTCCAGAAATTATAATTTTGCAGGCAATTTTCAAATAGCGATATCTCACTCATCGAGACTCTTTGTTTCAAGCAATTGTTTTTGTTTTGGGATAGAATTTCGTGATCTATACATTGGTGCAGGAGTTTTCTGATTTTCAGAAACAGGTTTTCGGAAATCGTGAAATCCCAATTTTTACAACTTTGGAGGTTTCATTTGGGCTCATGTGGACTCCTTTTCAAGTGCTATTTTTTTTTGAAAGTGCATAATTTTTTAACTACTTTCATAATCTGCCATTATTTTGCAATGATTATGAGTAGAAATTGTACTTTCAATATTTGGTCATTTTTTGGCCTATTTGGTACTTGTATTTTGCTTGGATCTCAGTTTAGATAACTAGCAATATTTGTTGAAGTCTCTTATATCTCATTTTGAGAATTTGTAATCATTAAAATTAGAAGTCCACTATGCCATTATTTGCAGGTGCCAACATGATCTTTTTATGGGGGGTCAGTTGTTCATTTATATCTCTTGGTGAAATTCCATTCAAAGGCATCTTCATCTGCAGTATTCTACAGGGCTTCTTTGTAGGTGGCATCATTTTCATGTTTCCACATTTTATTATTTTATCATGATGTATGCTCTTGCTTGAGCAATGTTGTACTCTGATGGGTTGGGGTATGGGATAGACTAGCCTAGTCTCTGCTCTTGGATCCTTCCCTTGGATCACCTGGTGTTCTCTTCACACCCTAGGGTCTCTAGGACTTCCCTTGCTTGAGGAATCCCCTAACCTTTCCCAATCCACCCACCAATGAGTTGCAATGCTTCTCCTAAGGCCTCACCTACTCATGAGACTCAAAACCCCTTACTATGGCTAATAAGGGCTTGGCTTGTTCCACACCTTCCAAGGTCTTAGCAAGGATAGGTTAGGTCTTTTTCATGGTTTTTCCACCCATACATGTTCCCCCAAGAGGTTTCAAGATTCCAACCCCTTACCGATTTCACTATTTTGTGTTTTTGCTTACAAAATAGGGCTACAAGGATTTTGACCAGTTAGGCCTCCTACCTGGTCCTTTAGGGCTCCCTCTCACAAATGATGCACAAACAACCCAAAATCCCAAAATGGAATACCATTAATTTGGCAAGGGCTCAAGGATTTCTCTAGTTTTGGGCCTTCAAGTGGCCGTACAGTGCCTTGGGCGAATTTTAGGGTTTTTAAAGGGTTTTGTGAGGGTTTTTAAGGTCTGCCAGGAACATAGTGAATGTTTTGTGTTTAGACACCTTGTCTGGATTGGTGGAGGCTCCTCCTTCACACCAATGATTCTTCACACACTCCTCTACACATCCTCCAAAGGGTGCACTCTCCTCTGACCAACCTTGCTCTCCAAGACGTCTGCAATTTAACCCTTCCCAGTCGGGCACTGTTTAGTCTCACCTAGGATTGGGTCTTTTGATGGCCTCCCTAAATTTTCAAGGGACCTTCTTTCATTTAACTATAGTAAAAGGTCTGCACTCTCATTCCCCATGGTTTCATGGTGTTTCCATAATGGGGAATGGAGTTATGCAACCATTTACACAAACCAGTCCAAAATTGGACAGTAAAGAGCAAATTCACAAAATAATTACAAACACACCTCCCTTACAAATAAAAACCTAAAATAAATTCTCAAAATGAGAGTAAGTACAACATACAAGACACTCCACATAGTTTTGCATGCAAATCAATCCATTAATGATCTTTCTTTTCTCCTTTTGTGCCGACTGGCAACAAAATTGCAGTCATAGTCAAGTCAGTTTGCTTGGGCCGTACAATGTCTGACATCCAACCCAATAACTTAGGGTTTTCCAATACTTATACTACCCTCTCCTTGGTCTATGTGCCCATACTAGGGTTTTCCACACTAACCTAAATAATTTGACATCATGGTGGAAAAGTTGCTTGACAACTTTTAAAAGTTGTCATGCAACTTTTGCAACTTTTGAGCAACTTTCCTAATGTTGCTTTTCTTGACTCCTAGACCCACATTTGGCCAACCTAAGGACACCACCATGCTATGAAGGGCCTCTAAACACCTCAAATGCACACATACCCCCTATTTCTAAGAAATCCTTAATTTTGACTCATGACCCTAAGACCTCAACTAGGACCTTAACTATGGCCAATGAGCACACGACTCTTTATTTTATATACAAAGGCTTCAAAAGAAGCATAACACCAACAAAACAAAGGAGGAAGAGCTTGAAAGGGTTCTCCTACACCATACTCCCCCTCTGAACACAACTAAGAAATAGAAGAAGAAATGAGAGCCGAGTCTATGCCAAGTGTCTTGAACCTGCTCTCTTCAACCCAGGTAGCTTCAGACTACGACTGACCTGCCCACTTCACCAAGTGTTCCATGTAGACCTGGTGTCCAGTGGACTTCTTTACTCTAGATTCTAAGATCTCCTCTTCTATAGGCTTCTTCACCTATGGTAAGACATTAACATCTAGGTCCTATAGTACCTTGGCTTGGTTCTCAATCTGCCCTTCTATCTCACCCCTGTACATGATCAGGTTAGCAACATTAAAGACCGGTGATATAGAAAATTCTGAAGGTAGGTCAACCTTGTAAGCATTCTCACCATATTTTGATAGGATTTTACAAGGTCCTATCCTCTTCATCTACAATTTAGTAGGCTTGCCACTTTGCATCCTAGCTTTGCTCAAATGGACCATCACATAGTCACCCACCTTGAAATGAACCTCTCTCCTTTTCTCATCCATTTTGGCTTTCAATTTTTGAGTAGACTCAAGGATGGCTTTCTTGACTTGCTCTTGAAATTCCTTGATGGTTTGAGTGAAGTCCTCTGCTTGCCCACTCTTCATCTCTAAAGTACCAAGGTCTCTCAACTCACATACTCCCCTTGGATGTCTGCCATATATAACCTCAAAAGGACTTCTACCAGTGGTCCTATTCACACTATCATTATATGCATACTCTGCTTGAGGAATGATTAGGTCCCATGTCTATCCATATTCCTTAGTTAGACACCTCAACAAGTTGCCTAACACTCTATTGATAACTTCAGTTTGACCATCAGTTTGTGGATGGTAAGATGAGCTAAATGACAAGTTTGTTCCTAGTCTCCTCCATAATGTTTGCCAAAAATGGCCCATGAACTTGCTGTCCCTGTCTGAAACAATGCTTAAAGGGAGTCCATGTTCTAACAATCTCTTTGAAGAAGAGATGTGCTACATAGCTTGCATCATGTGTAGTCTTACATGGAATGAAATGGCTCATCTTGGAAAATCTATCTACTACCACATAGATGTTGTCCATACCTATCTTTGTCTTGGGAAGTCCTACTACAAAGTCCATGCTTAGACATTCCCAAGGCCTATTTGGGACTGACAATGGTTGATAGAGACCAACATTTCTTGATCCTCCCTTTGCTCTTTGGCATACGCCACATTGCTCTACATACCTCTTCACATCTCTTGGCAACTTTGGCCAATAGTAGTACCTCTGTACTAAATCCAAGGTTTTGTTGACTCCAAAGTGTCCACTCAAACTGCCATTGTGTTTCTCTTGGATGAGGTTTTCCTCATGGATCCTCTTGGCACACACAACTGATTACCCTTGAACAATAGACCATTTTGGAGAGTATAATCTGCATACTCACCATGGAAATGGTTCTCAAACTCCTTGCAAACCTTGTAAGCTGATGAGAAGTCTTCATCTCCTTCATAGAGGTCCTTGAAACCTTCTATTCCTATGCTCTGCAACTGTAGTTCTTGAATTGCCAACAACTTCCTGCTCAATGCATCTGCCACCTTGTTGAGTTGCCCCTTCTTATGCTTGATGGTGAAGGTGAAGGATTGGAGGTATTCCATCCATTGCAAATGCCTATTGCTAAGCTTCTCTTGAGTGTTAATGTAACTCAATGCCTGGTTGTCTGTGAACACAACAAATTCCTTTGGAAGTAGGCAATGCCTCCATTTTTTAAGAGACTGCACTAATGCATACAACTCTAGGTCATAGGCTGAGTACTTCTTCTTTGCCTCATTAAGCTTCTCACTGAAAAATGCCATAGGTCTTCCCTCTTGACTCAATACACCACTACTGCAATTCCACTTGCATCACACTCCAACGTGAATAGCTTATCAAATGTAGGTAGGAGAAGGATAGGTTTTGTGGCTACCTCTTGCTTCAACAATTGAAATGCTTTGTCAGCCTACTCAGTCCATTTAAACTTAGTTTTAAGGCCTCCTTTTATGGTATCAAGGACTGGTGCACATATGCCACTAAAGTTCCTCACAAACTTCCTATAGAATTGGGCTAAACCATGGAAACTCCTAACTTCAGTCCCTATTCTAGGTGCAGGCCAATTCAAGATTGCCTCCACTTTGCTTGGATCCATCTTCAAGGTTCCTTTAGACACCACAAATCCTAAGTAGACCAGCTCTTGCTTCAAGAAGTCACACTTCTCTAGGTTGATGGATAACTTCTCCTCATGCAACCTCTCTGAGACTAACCTCAAATGCTCAAGGTGCTCCTCTTTGGTTCTGCTATAGATGAGAATGTCATCTAGGTACACCACCACAAATCTACCTGTGAAGTCTTTTAACACCTCATTCATCAACCTCATGAAAGTGCTTGGGGCATTGGTGAGTCCAAATGGCATCACAAGCTATTCATACAATCCTTCTGTGGTCTTGAAAGCAGTCTTCCACTCATCACCCTCTTTGATTCTAATCTGGTGATAACCACTTTTAAGGTCCAACTTGGTAAAATACATGGCACCTCCTAAACAGTCCATTAAATCCTCTATTCTAGGAATAGGAAACCTATACCTTATGGTGATCCTATTTATTGCCCTTGAATCAGTGCAAAGTCTCCACTTACCTCCTTTTTTGGATGCTAGCACTACCGGGACTGCACATGGGCTGATGCTCTTCTTAATCAGTCCTTGTTCCAATAACTCTTGCACTTGCCTTGCTACCTCCTTGTTTTGATCAGGTGTGAGCTTATATGCAGCTTTGTTAGGTAGGGATGCTCTGGGAACAAAGTCTATTTGATGACTTATAGACCTTCTTGGTGGGAGTGTTGCAGGTGCTCCATCACTCACTATGTCTTTATACTCTTGCAACATTTGCTTCACCTCCTTGGGTACATCTGCCTGCAACTTGTCTTCCTCCTCTTTTGGTTTCACAAAGATGGAACACTTCACTATCTCCTCCTCATGTAGCAGGTGTAGGAACTCTTTACCAGTAGCCAATAAGACACTAGGTGTTCTTGAAGTGCCCTCTTCATTCTCTATCAAAGACTGAATCTTGAAGGTCTTGTTGTCCTTCTTAAATGAAATGGAGTTCTCCTCTCCATCATAGATCACCTTCCTATCAAATTTCCAGGGTCTACCTAGTAATAGGTGACAGGCATCCATAGGTAACACATCACAAAGGATCTTATCCTTGTATCCTCCAATAGAAAACTCTACCCAAGCCTATTCATTGACTAGCACACTCTACTCATGGTTCAACCATGTCACCTTGTATGGGTTAGTGTGGGGTATCCTTGTAAGTTTCAACTTCCTAACTGCCTCTTCTGATATTATGTTATGATTTGACCCTGAATCAACTATCACCTTGCAAGCTTTACCAAGGATCTTGCATCTCACCCTAAACAACGCTCTCCTATGCTTAGGTTCATTCTTGACTGGCTATCTTATCAAGACCCTATTGAACATCAGATTTTCTCCAGTCTCTGATTCAATATGGTCCACTTTAGGTGTCTTTCTGCTTGAAGAGTCTTCATGTGCATAAGCAACCCTCTTTCCACTGTTTGATGAGGTAGGCTTGTCAGGGCATCTATATGCTGGGTGTCCCAGTTGACCACAATTGTAACACTTCATTGTTGCAAAGTAGGAGTTACCTCTGCCGGTACCTATACCCCTACTTGGACCACCTTGTGCACCTCTTCCTCTAGAATGGCCCCCTCCGAGATTGGTTTCACTCCCATGTTCAGTCAACTTGGCTTCTCCTTGGTTCCTCTACTCATTTGCCTTGCTTTGATAACCACCTTGGTAGTTCATTTGTTCTCTACCTCTGCCTCTACCCCTGTTATTAGAGTCTCCATTCCTTTTGTTCCTCTCTTCCACCTTGACAACAAGCTGATGACATTTTTGAACAGTAGTAGGAGTCCATAGGCTTATCTCCTCTTGAATGTTCCACTTTAGGCCGCTTAGATACCTAGCCACCTTAATAGATTCATCTTCTTGGACTTTGGATCTAAGACAAAGTTTTTGAAATTCTTCGGTGTAGGAGGTCACATCAAGGTCTTTTTGCTTCAATCCCTATCTCTTCTTATGAAGTTGGACTTCATAATCCTCTGGTAAGTAGTTCTCTTTGATCTTACTCACCATAGCCTTCCAATTGGCAATAGGTAGCTTCCCTATGCTAACTCTCTCTTCTTGCAGGTACTTCCACCATGTCAAAGCTGCTCCCCTTAATCTTGATTTGGCAACCTTAACCTTTTGAGCCTCTGTCACTCCCTCACACTCAAAGCGGTTTTCCATGCCCTCAATCCATTCCACGACAGTGTCAATGTCCATCCTTCCACTGAAATGTGGCAATCCTTCAAAAGCTTTGTGTTATCAAAGCCTTGATAGCTTTTACAAAAGGTTCTTCATTGAACAAGGGATCTGGTTTAGGTATAATGTCATCTATGTCTATGGTTTTCTTGCCTTTATCCTTGGTGCCTTCTCTCCAAGGTCCTTGTGTCCTCTGATCCACCACTTCCTGTAGTTTATCTCTTATCTCACTCATAGCTTCTTCAAGGAGTCTATTCTTCTCCTTTTGCTCTTCTGCATCCCTAGCTAGCTTTGCATTAGTGACCATTCTGATCTCCCCTACTAATTCACTAGTATATAGAGACACACACAGTCCAACAAATCTTTAACCTGCTTTGATACCAATTTGATGGGTTGGGGTATGGGATAGACTAGCCTAGTCTATGCTCTTGGATCCTTCCCTTGGATCACCTGGTGTTCTCTTCACACCCTAGGGTCTCTAGGACTTCCCTTGCTTGAGGAATCCCCTAACCTTGCCCAATCCACCCACCAATGAGTTGCAATGCTGCTCCTAAGGCCTCACCTATTCATGAGACTCAAAACCCCTTACTATGGCTAATAAGGGCTTGGATTGTTCCACACCTTCCAAGGTCTTAGCAAGGATAGGTCAGGTCTTTTTCATGGTGTTTCCACCCTTACGTGTGCCCCCAAGAGGTTTCAAGATTCCAACCCCTTACCGATTTCACTATTTTGTGTTTTTGCTTACAAAATAGGGCTACAAGGATTTTGACCAATTAGGCCTCCTACTCGGTCCTTTAGGGCTCCCTCTCAGAAATGATGCACAAACAACCCAAAATCCCAAAATGGACTACCATTAATTTGGCAAGGGCTCAAGGATTTCTCTAGTTTTGGGCCTCCAAGTGGCCGTACAGTGCCTTGGGTGAATTTTGGGGTTTTTAAAGGGTTTTGTGAGGGTTTTTAAGGTCTACCAAGAACACAGTGAATGTTTTGTGTTTAGCCACCTTGTTTGGATTGGTGGAGGCTCCTCCTTCACACTAATGATGCTTCACACACTCCTCTACACCTCCTCCAAAGGGTGCACTCTCCTCTGACCAACCTTGCTCTTCAAGACCTCTGCAATTTAACCCTTCCTAGCCGGGCACTGTTCAGTCTCGCCTAGGATTGGGTCTTTTGATGGCCTCCCTACATTTTCAAGGGCCCTTCTTGCATTTAACTATAGTACAAGGTCTTCACTCTCATTCCCCATGGTTTCATGGTGGTTCCATAATGGGGAATGGAGTTATGTAGCCATTTACACAAACCAGTCCAAAATTGGACAGTAAGGAGCAAATTCACAAAATAATTACAAACACACCTCCCTTACAAATCAAAACCTAAAATAAATGCTGAAAATGAGAGTAAGTACACCATACAAGACACTCCACACAGTTTTGCATGCAAATCAATGCATCAATGATCTTTCTTTTCTCCTTTTGTGCCGACTAGCAACAAAATTGCAGTCACAGTCAAGTCAGTTTGCTTGGGCCGTACAATGTCTGACATCCAACCCAATAACTTAGGGTTTGCCAATAATTATACCACCCTCTCCTAGGTCTATGTGCCCATACTAGGGTTTTCCATGCTAACCTAAAGAATTTGACATCATGGTGGAAAAGTTGCTTGACAACTTTTAAAAGTTGTCATGCAACTTTTGCAACTTTTGAGCAAGTTTCCCAATGTTGCTTTTCTTGACTCCTATACCCACATTGGGCCAACCTAAGGACACCACCATGCTATGAGGGACCCCTAAACACCTCAAATGCACACATACCCCCTATTTCCAAGAAATCCTCAATTTTGACTCATGACCCTAAGACCTCAATTAGGACCTTAACTATGACCAATGAGCACATGGATCTTTATTTTATATACAAAGGCTTCAAAAGAAGAATAACACCAACAAAAAAAAGAAGGAGGAAGAGCTTGAAAGGGTGCCCCTACACCATACTTGCACTATCATAAAGTGCCACACCTCTTTGTATCTTGTTATTATTGACTATATGATGTAATCGTCTTGTACACATATATTAGGAATATCTTGTGAGACTTGGTGCATGGCTCCAGTTGAGACTTAGATTGTACACATTTTTGCATGGAACCCGTGAGACTTGGATTGTACTAGTATTTCAGCCATTTATGAGTATCCAGATGATGCTCAAAGCAGGTTGTCTTTATGCATGATCTTTTTGTTACAGCGAGTGATTCATCGTCATCGACATTGGTACCTAGTTTTGTCACACTTTGACATTATTGGTGCAACATTGGCTCTCTTTCTTCCTTGTGGGGAGGTATTTTGGTCAACATCATTAGACTATCTTTGCATGAGATTTGACATTGAGGGAGGGCTTCATGGTCTCTTCTTCTCTCTTATGGGGGGGACATCTTTTGTTCTTCTCATTCATCATTGAGAGCATTGTTTGCTTTCATCATCTCTCTTTTGGGGGAGGGTTTTTTCCCATTGGGTTTTTCTCTATTTCCCCGCTTTATGGGAGATTGCATTTGCATTTGTACATGGGTACCTAACATGGCCTTATAGTCGGGACCCATTTTGCATTGCTTAGTTGCATTGTAGACTTTAGTACATTCCCCTAAGTTGCACTTAAGGGGGGGTGTTGGTGTAAATAATTATTCATCATGGATATTATTACACTATAATTAAGTTTACTTAGGTACATGCATTTAATAGTAGTTTGGGTATGAGACACTTTGGTGTTTGTGCCACATTGGGATAGTGTGTGTAGGAGAATTTCTACCTTTTATGGTGTTGATCTTATCTTGTTGTTACATTCCACCTCATGTGAAATATTATATTTTTTCTCCTACCTACCCTTGTTTCTTATTGAGCCACATTTCATGTTTGTGTGCTCACATATCCCTAGCATTGCCTATATAAGCAAGCTCATCTATATTGTTTGTATGAACAATAACGGGAAATCAATCAACATCTTCTAATGATCCAATTGATCATAATATTGCATCTTGATAGAACACAATTTATTTCTATCATCTATTTTGTTCTCTCTTTTTTGTGCTTTCCATTGCATCTAGATCTTGGCAAAATCTCACACCTTTGCCTAAGGCTACTTTTGAGTATCTTTGAGGTAAGTTAGGGGTTGTACCCCTACATGAAGTCAATTAAGAAGATGTGGAAGACATCAGTCCAAGAGCTTATTGAAAATCTTGAAGTAGGATTGGTGTAGAGTGGAGCTACTTCACAGGGGGAGTAGCTAGTTGCAAACCAGTGAAACATCGAATGGTTAACCAACTAATATTGGTATTCACTTTGGCATTGCTATCAAAGGGGGAGAAGAACTGTAAATAATTGATAGCCAGTTACCAACTGAAGACATGGAGATACAGTTGAAGGAGAGTACATGGAAAAATGTAAACTAGGATTCCTATACCTATGTATGTGTTTACTCTCAATCATCATAATCAAAGGGTATTGATATTTGTATGCCATCAATGCCAAAGGGGGAGATTATTGGCATTGCATGAAGATTGAATTGTTGAAGTATATTGTTATCATTGATGTCAATAGTAACCGGTAATGGAGTTGTATTGCAATCGGTAGTGATGCAGTAATGCAACTAGTAGTAAAGCAATGAAGGAAACTGATATTGCTATTTCAAGTATAGTGATCAATTGGTAACCCTAACTAGTTGATATGTTGAACCCTAACTGATGGAGCTTGGTGAATCGGTTATGATGATCTATGATTGAATGGTGATTGAAGATGAAGATTCCACATAAGCATGATGCACGTGATGAGTTTCAAAGTGGTTTTGGCATGTGAAGATAACCATTTATCTTGGGAATAAGAAAACACATAGCATGAATTGATAATCACGTGATGAGCTACAAGATTTGATATGCGATGATCCAAAAGCGATTCAAGTTCTCTAGAACAATGTGTAATTGATTGTTATGTAATCCAAAGGTTATGATTGAATCGATATGTTTGTAATCTCTATGAGATTTGTAGGTTTTGTGATGTGTTACCGACCTATTATATTTGTATTTAAGGTCAATGAATTGTTTGTAATTGTGTTGGCAATTTGGTTAAGTGTGGTAGTGTGATTGTTGCCAAACCAGAATGAGTGTTTGCAGAATGTTTTGAAGGAAGATAGGAGAAAAAAAATGATCTAATTAAGCATAGTAGTGCTATTACCAGATCATCAAAGAGCTTGTTGTTCTCTAACCATTAAAATAGTTAAATCCCTTAGCCGGGTAAGTTTTTACAGGCTTAGTGTTGTTTAAATCCTCTAACCAGGTGATCCATTAATTTGGATTTGAAATCCTCTATCGAGGTTACTCCTAATAGGGTATTTCCTTTAACAGGGTACTGTAGTCAATCCCTTAATCGAGTGGTCCCTAACTGGATTTGTTCTTAACATGACATTATTGTATAAGCTTCTAACAAGGCTTGGCTCCTAACATGGAAAAATTCAAAAGATTTCAAAATACTTGTGGGTATTCAGCCCCATCGTGGTTTTTCCCATTTGGGTTTCCACGTGAAAAATTATTATGTCAAGTGGCGAATGATTTTGTGGATATGTTTTGATATGATTGATATGATTAGCTAGTAAAGCCACTTAGATATGTTTAGATGACCGGAAGTGATCTGAAATGAGCTATTAATAATGTTAGTAAATTGGTTTAATGTTTTGGTTAAATGGTATGTGAGTTTTAGATCTATTACATTGTATCATTGATGTTTTGGTCAACTGGTAATGTTTGATAGTGCAGTTGTAGTTTTTGATACAATGTCTAAACCAGTTAAGTTTAGCAAGTTGTTTCTGAGTTGGGATTAATTTTGGTGAAAGTTTAGTTTGTTTTCTATCTACTGATTCACCCCCCCTCTTAGTAGTTGACAGGATCCTTATTATTTCATCATATTATCAAGATTAAGGTAAAATACACGTGTCAGGATTTATTCTCAAGCAAGATATATTTATTTGTCCCAATGTCTAACAAGGCATGGAACATTATAAATGGATGAATGAATTGGTGGGATGGAAATGGATAGGCAAAAGATGGAGGTTTTTATTATAGAATTAGAGCTGATTTGGTATCTAAGGACTATCTCACAATGAGATAACATGTTTATCCAAGCTAAGGGACTAGATATAGTGAGGTAAGATGACAACTTGGTGCAATGAATGGAGTGTGGTCCACAGGCATGGACATGTCAAGAGGATTCTGAGAAACATATTTTGCATTTTATGTCCTTTCTTTTGATCAAGATAAAGGGATGAATTTGGATAGGATGGAGATATTATTTGAAAGGATAAATGAGATCAAAGGTGATAATGGATGATGGAAGTAAGAAATGGATAGGATAAGGGATATGGACTAAAGGGTGTGGATAAGGTGTAGAAAATATGATGCGTGATACTTATGAAGATCCTTAGCCTCGTGAAGATCAAAGGTGGAAAATAAAGATGAATGTTGATAGGGTGATGGACATTGGAGGATAGATAATAGTAGATGTGGTATGATAGTATAGAGTGGATGAAACTTGCACCCAAGTGTAGAGTACAAGGGGATGATGGATTGCACATGACACACATTTCCCAGGTTTTCATCATGGCACTTGCCCAAGATGCCATAAGAAGTGGTTTTCATCAGTGAATGAATTATTTCTCTTTAATTTTTTTTATAGGTTTTTCTGTCACACAAGACACCTATTTTCTAGGTTTTCATCAAAGTGACCATTTTTTTTGCTTTTTTTAATTTTTTAATTTTTACTTTTTGGAAGACAATGGATGTGTGATAGGAGATGGATGGACTCAAGAATCTTGTTATTTAGATGGTACCCTTGAAATATGTGCTACAATGCACCAAGGATATTGAAGGTATGCTCAACAATGTTGGTAGAATGATGGTAAAGGGAAATGAAATGGATGATAAGATGGAATGACGTAAGGATTTATGCAAAGGATTGAATGAGAGGTATGAAAGGATGGAAAATAGGTGTTGGATAATGGATATGATGTTGGAAAATTCATGCATAGGTGGAAGGAAATGTATTTAAGATCAACGTTGGCACACACCTTGATGGGTGGTGGAATGATGGAGGACAAGTGGATTTTGGATTTTGAGATTTTTATAGAGTAGTAGATGTGGATTTTGGGACACGAGGACCCAAAATAGATTCAGATGATGGAGTATTTAAGATAGTGGATTCAAGGACATAGAGACCCAAAATAGATTGATGAATGAAGGAAGCCTTTGAAAGAACACATTTGGATGCCAATTTTGATTTTCTTTATGATACATTGTTTTTATGATTGACTTGGGATTCTAGGTGGTTTTTTTATTTTTCTTTCTTTTGTGGTTCTTTGGAGTGAATTGCTTCTATGAGCGGCTAAGGAATCCACTCAGATTTGCATTTTTCTTTTTTCTTAATGAGCCTTTATGGCCTTTTGGTTATTGCCTTTTTCTTTTGGATCAAATTTTGCTTTGTTTTTACATGTCTTTTAGATGGGACATGTTGATCTTTTGATGTATATGGATTCTCGTACTTACAGATTTTATGCTTGGCATCTAAATTGCTTCCAAGTGGAAAGGGAATCATGTATAGATAGGAATGATTTGAAGGGATTTTGGATGGGTTGATGTAGATGGATGTTGGGAAGGTTCTTAAAGATTACACCTTTGTTGATCTCAATTTATGACAAGGTAATTGGATTGTGAGCTAGGGGTCATATGGATAGTGGATAGAGGGATGTAGGGTTCTAAGATAGATGGAAGGGAGGAAGGCATATTGATTGATAGAGATCATGTATGCTTGGATTTAGATGGATGAACATGGAATTTTGCAGGTATATCAATGTTTTGAGAGAGATCTATGTAGCCAAGGCCATGATGATTTGGATTTTCTTTTATATGAAGGGGTTCTAATATACTTTGTTCATGTAGGCCTAATCCTTTGCCTTGATAATACATGTTTTGACAAATAATTTTATTAATGAGATGCTTATTGATTTTAAAATAAGACACTAGTCCATTTTGAGAAGGATACTGTTGGTGTAATTAATTATTCATGTTGGATATTATTACACCTTACTTAATTTTACTCAGGATAATGCATTTCATAGTAGTTTGGGTATGAGACACTTGGGTTTTTGTTCCACATTGGGATAGTGTGTGTAGGAGAATTTCCACCTTTTATGGTGTGATCTTGTTGGTACTCTATCATATCCACTTATTGTGGAGTGATAATTCCACCTTCGGTTGGTGATGCACCTCATGTGAAATATTATATTGTTTATCCTACCTACCACACCTATTTCCTACCTAACCTTGTTTCTTATTGAACCACATGTCATGTTTGTATGCTCACATATCCATATTGCCTTGCCTATATAAGCAGGCTCATCTACATTGTATATAACAACTATTGATCTATTGATCATTTATCTATTGATGAGAATACTTTTTATTCTTGTCCTATTTTTTTTCTCTATTTTGTACTTTTCATTGAGATCTTGATCTTGGCAAAATCTCACATGGTATCAGAGCCATTAGAGCGTCATTAATTCATCCTTGAGAGGCGTTATTGCGACGTCAAGAGACAGATCTAAGGAGAATCACCTTTTGGAGGTGTCCTAGACTCGATCCGACCTCACCACCGCATCCGGGTGGCCGTTTCCATGAATTTTGACTATAAATTTGCCTATATTGGGTGAAAGTCAAATTTGAGGCTTGGAGGAAAGTTTTTTGCCCAATTTGGGCGATACAGTATGAATTTTTGAAATATTTAATTTTTTTTTTTTAAATTTTCTGCAAAATATTTTAAATATCTACAGAAAATCTTTTTTTTTGGGATTGAAAAAGTTAATTGTAAAAAAAATAAAAAATTATTGTGGGGGGTTGATTTACCCCGCCCCGTCGTACCATCCCTATGTATTTGGCAAGCTCTGCAAACCTTGGTTCTGTAGACGCTAGTCGTACTCTGCACAGACACTACCACCAACCATCGACACCCATGCTCTGATTGACCCTTGATGTTATGCTCCGACCCCAGCATTCCCTTGGCCCTCGCGACCCCTCCAACTATCGACATTGTCATCTCCGGCCTCCTCGCCGACCGCTCATAGTCCTGCGTCTTGCTTCCGACCGTCGACGACCCTGGTTGGCTTGTTCTTTCCCCGACGACCGCTTGCACAAGAAGGTCGCCATTTGACAACCCCTTATCAACCCACATAGGTGCCCATTTGGCACACAGTCAGTGCCACGATAGATAGACTCCACCAACCTGCCATCATTGTGCCACGTGGACATCGCCATGCGGTCACCTTCTGAGCGCCACCTTAGCAACCAAGTCACTACCCCATTAGTAGTCCACCTGTGTGCCACATCAGAGTATAAATGCTTGCCAAATCTGCATCAAGTTAGCTACCACATCGGATTTCATACGCCACACATGCCATCTGTACCTTTCCACATCATCAGACACGTCTTCTTTTTCAGCCAATCCATTTCTACCTCGTCATCTATCTGTAAAGTATGAACATCCAGTCAACATGGAGGTGACGTTTTCGTGACGACTGCCAAATTTAATCACGTGTTTTGCTAACGTCATCATTTTTTTGAAAATTTATCAGCCCCCTCCCGTTGAGCTTTTTGATTTTGCAATCCAACTTTGAAAGGCCATATCTTGCTCATTTTTGCTCCTTTTTTGGTGCAATGTTTTTTTGAAATGGGATAATTGTTCATGTACTTTCTCGTGGTGGAATTATTTTCTGATTTTCATGGACAGATTTTTCAGAAATCTTAGTTTTTGGTGACTGTACCTCTCCAATCCTTGTTTCTGCAACTTCTGGGACTTTGTTTGGGCTCATACAAACTCCTTTTCAGGTGTCCTTTTTTTTGAAAGTGCATAATTTTTTGTCTACTCTCATAATATACTATCAGTTTGCAGCGATTTTGGGTAGAAATTGTACTTTCAGCATATGTTCTTTTTTGGCCAATTTGGCACTTGTATTGCATAGATCCATATTTTTGGTCTTTTGCATTATAATTCTTAGCCTATTGGGGTAGTTGTAAAATAAAATCAGAAGTCCACCTTGCCATTGTTTGCAAGTGGCCTATTGTACATGCACTACATATAAAGTGCCAAAATCATCATTTTTTTTTTTCGGGGGGGGGGGGGGGGTTGTGGTGGGTACTTTGATTGATTGAATTTGGGGGGGTGTCTCTTGTGATTTTGTGCTCTTGTGTTCCTTCCTTTTTTTCTTCTATGGGTTCTCCTAAGTTTCCTCTCTTAACTCCTCATAATTATGCTACTTGGAAAATTGATGCATGGAGTAAACTTATGGAAAAGGACTAACTCATTACATTGATGGAACTATTGTTGCTCCCACTGATCGTATTGCTCACTTGGATTGGATCACTAAGAATATCATGGAAATTGGTACCTTAAGAAATTATGTATCAAAGGATGTCATTTTTTATATTCAGAAATGTACTCTAATCAAGGATGCTTGGCAAAAGTTTCAAGACTTGTATGGTCAAGTTGATGAGATTAGGGGATATCAGATTGATAGTGATCTCACCATGTTAGATCCCAAGAACTTTGACACAATACAAGATTATGTCACTAAGACAAAAGAGTTGAGGGCACAACTCAAGGATTGTGGCATTGATAAGAAGGATACTCAATTAATCTTCAACTTGATGGGCAAGCTTCCACAAGAATATGCACATTTGTTTCTAGTTTCCAAACCCATAGGATGATAATGGATTCAAGCTACACAATGCCTACATTTGATGATTTTGCCAAAATGTTGATGATGGAACAAACTAAGTTGATAAGCATGGGCATTCTTAAGACTTCTAAGTCTCAAGCATTAGTGGCAAATCAAGTGAACAAAGGAAATCAAGGAAAGGACAACTCAAACAAGAATAAATGGCAATCAAAGCCTAAGGACAAAGCACCACCTTCTCCACAACAAGGAGATTCATCCTCTTCCAAGAGGAACAATTCACCAAATAGGGGCATACCTACTTGTGCCTATTGTAAAAAGGTGGGTCATGAGGAGCGTCGTTACCATTCTAAGAAGATTGATGAGTTCTCACATATCCTCAAAAAGCACAACATTGATTTGCCTAATGCCTACAAGAAGGATGATTCATCAACTTCCACTTCCTCACATTCAAAAGGGAAAGGGAAAGCATTCATTACTTCTACAAGTGGGAAGACTCACTCTTTTGGGACAAGATAAGGAAAAGCTCTTTGTGCTACTACAATTCATGATTCAGGGAGATGACTTCTAGATTCTGGGGCTTCTCATCATATGGCATCTTCACAGTCTATGTTCTCTACATTTGAGCCTTGCACCATGCCACAGATTTTGATGGGCAATTATACATACATGGATGCAATTGGGAAATGAACTATTGCCATTGGGGATAACTCCTTCAATGATGTGTTATGTGTACCCCACTTGACAAACAATCTTCTTTCCATCTATCAATTCACACATGGTGCAACTAAGAGAATTGTGGAGTTCACACCTAAGTCAATTTTCATTAGAGACTTGGGAAACTAGAGCTATCATTGCAACTAGGGTGGTTGATCATGCATCACGGTTATACTCCTTTTCAAATTTTGTTGATGAGGATGATTTCACGTATGACGATTCTACACATGATGATCACACTTCTTGTGATAATTCAGATTTTGAGGAGAACTTTGGGTACTTGAACATGGGGATTCTCACATGTGAACCCATTCTTGAGCCTTCTATTTCATCTCTTCCTATTGATATCACATCACCTATTGCACCTGATGATGCAGATAGTGTGACAGTTTCGCCTTCTTGTGATTTAGTGCAACATGATATATCTTGTCTTCCAGCTTTAGTTTCACGGGATGAGTACTTGATAAACATTGCAGGTTTGTTTGTGGAGTCCTACATTGCAGATTTGGGAGACATCATTGATGATATTCATCTTCTCTTTGATGGAGATGATCCTTCTTTGATTGTTGTGAGGGAACATTCTGACCCTCTTGTTCATTCTCTACATGATCATTCTTTCAAGGTTGACATGATTGTATATTCTTATGTACACTAGTTGGAGGAAGTCTCTTTATCATTTGAGGAGACATGCAAGTCTTTGGATATTGTTGTATATTCTTCTCCACTAGATCTTGGAGTGCCTTTTTCAGTAGTGTGTAGCAGTTCACCACCTTTGGAGGGGGTATCTTTCAACATTGACATGGAGACATTTGAGAAGTTTTCAGAGTCTTCATTCATCATGAGTTTTTTTCCTACATCTTCCCTTCATGATTGGGGAGAATTCATGGATACACCTTTGGTTTTGTTTCTTCCTAAGGGGAGGAATGTTGTTTGATGTTCATGGATTAGTTTCTTCATACATCATCAATCTTCTATCATTGGTGCAAATTCTACATTGAGGAGGGGCTACCTAGCTTCTCTTCTTCTCTCATATCGGGACGAATTTTTCCTCACATGGGATTTTGTTCCTCACATGCTTCTATGAGAGTTCTCTTGTATAGTTTTCATCTCTATTTTGGGGGATGGTTTTTTCCCATTGGGTTTTTCTCTCTTTCCGTGCTTTGTGAGAGATTTCATTGCATTGGTTTGCATGCATTTGCATTTGTACATGGGTACCTAACATGGTCTCATAGTCAAGACCCATCTAGCATTGCTTAGTTGCATTGTAGACTTAAGTGCATTCCCCCAAGTTGCAATTAAGGGGTGGTGTTGGTGTAATTAATTATTCATGTTGGATATTATTACACCTTACTTAAGTTTACTTAGGATAATGCATTTCATAGTAGTTTGGGTATGAGACACTTGGGTGTTTGTGCCACATTGGGATAGTGTGTGTAGGATGATTTCCAGCTTTATGGTGTGATCTTGTTTTTACTCTATCATATCCACTTATTGTGGAGTGATAGTTCCACCTTCGGTGGGTGATCCACCTCATGTGAATATATTGTTTCTCCTACCTACCACACATATTTCCTACCTACCCTTGTTTCTTATTGAGCCACATGTCATGTTTGTGTGCTCACATATCCATATTGCATTGCGTATATTAGTAGGCTCATCTACATTGTATGTAACAACTATTGATCTATTGATCATTTATCTATTGATGAGAATACTATTTATTCTTGTCCTATATTTTGTCTCTATTTTGTACTTTTCATTAAGCTCTTGATCTTGATAAAATCTCACAGATACGATATGGAAGGAATGACATGATCATGAAATAGACTGGATTGGATTTAAGTGGAGCAATCAATTTGATATGTAAGGGGTTCATGAACAACTTGGGTAGAGACAATGGGATGATGAGGTGAATTGGGAAAATGATGGGGATTAGGACAAAGACACAAAAGGATAATTTGATCTTGATGTAGGGGAGGATCATTGGAATTTGTGCTTTGCTCTTAATTTAGAATTAGATCATTGAAAAAATGGAAGGGACATCATGATCTTGATTAGGAGATAGATTATGAATGGGAGTTGGAAGGACACTTTACTTTTGGGATGAAAGGGGATCATCATGGATCGAATATTAAAGGACGAGGGGATCTTCATAAGAATCTTGACAAGTAGGATCTTGATAAAAAAATGGATTAGATTGGAGAGCCATGCTATCTTGATCTTGATTTACACTAGGACTTGTTTCTTTTGACTATTTATAATCTTGTTGACATGGGGTAAGAGTTTGGATATGTATGGGAGATTCTTGTAAGGATTCAACATTTTGGCATTATGAGAAAGGATTTTGAATAAGACTCTCTAAAGTGGATCTAGCTGGAAATGGAGCATATGGCGACATTGGATTTATGATTTTAGAGTTGTGCAAAGGATTTGTATAAAAAAATGGATTAGCTTGTATTTGTATTGTGGATAGCCCTTGGGGGTAAACTTGAAAGATGTCACCACTGGATTATAGTTTGTTATGGAATCACATGAGGTAAACTAATCACTTTGGAATGAGTCATTGCTAGACATAGGTGGATGATTTTGTTCATGCTTGAAAAAGGCATCATGACATATTTGATTTCTCTTGCTCTGTGATCATGTATAAGCCATGAAAGACTCTAGGAGTGAATGTAAAGGTGCGCACTATGTTTTTGGTTTTTTTTTGGAATTTCAAATGATATTGCAATTGAGGAAATGACAATGAGATCCTATGTTTTTAAAATTTTTGAGATTTTGGATGAGAATGCAGGGACTATGCAAACCTATGAGTCTGATTCTTAGGAAATTTAGAAGCACAAGACTATGGATGTTCACCTAAGGATACTGAAAAGACACCTTGACCTGAAATAACATGGGGGTTGGTTGGATGTTTGATAAAAGTTTTGACCTATAGTTAGACTTATGAGCATGAGGGTTGAACTTGAGGATTGGTTGATTGGTGATAACGAAAGTTTAATGGGATCTTGGTATCTCAATGATAATTGAGGTTTAATCCTAAGATGAGACTTTTTGGATTTCCTTAGGAATGGATGACTCCTATAATACAATTAGATTAGAGATACTAATGCTTGAAAACTTGATTTTATGCTAAGGTGACACTAAGGGAGCTTATGTTGCAAAATTGATCTTTTGGAACTATGATGACTCTAAAAACAGAGAACTAGATGCACCTACAGACTCTAAAGGCTTGATCAATCACAAAGAAAATTGTTTTGGTTCCCAATTGGATGATTTAAGTGACCCTTTGAATTATTGGTTTGACATTCATTTGCAAAATTGGATCTTGGCAACGATGAAACAAATAATGGTCAAGTGCAAAAATTGGTTGAAAATTGTGAAAAGGATTGCAATCAAATATAAAGATATGATAAGGCAAGTATGAAAATTGCAAGGATAATTGTAAAATGGATTAGAGTCAAATGCAAAATTCTCTCTCTATTTCAGGGATTTGAAATTTTGTAGTTTGTTCGAGGGAAATTTCAGATAGATTATGTGATCAAACTGTTAGAAAACGAAAACAAAGAAAATAGTATGGCTATGGACTCGAGGACTACTCTAAATTTTAGAGTTACACATAAAAGGGCCTAAGTTAGCCCAAAAGTGGACTGACTCTATTGGTATTTCACAGTGATTAGAAAATAGTTAGAAGACAAGAACATATCATACACAGGCTAGAAAGGATACTATTTGATAGGGACCCTTCTACAATAAAATACATGCTTAAGGCAAACAACTAGAGATCAAGAGGCACTGGTTGTTGGGTTGGCATGAGCACACCTTTCCTCTTACCCCGAAGGTTTAAAAACCTTGTAACTACGAGACTTCTATCTCACAATGAGAGGTACATGAGTGGTATCTATGGGGTATGATCCACACTCCCTAAATTATCAAGTATGGGCTTCGGGCCTCTACAAACAAAGGTTCTTAGTATATGTGTATGCAATTTTTTTCATATTCATATATAGTCAATTTTATATTTATATTTGTATTATTTTTTCTTCTTGCTTTAGATTGTTTCTTTTCTTTTCTATTTGAGGGTAATTTGCTCAAGCTCATTTCTTGTTTTTATCTTCTCACTTATTATCCCTTTGCATTCCCTTCCTTTTCTCGTTTTCTCTTTCTTTCTTTTCTTTTCTTTTTTATTTTTATTCATTTTTCCTTTGTGCTTGTATTTTTATTAATTTTGCCTTTCTTTTTAGTTGTTCAAGCTTTTCTTTTTTACAATTTTTTTTCTTTTGTTTTTGGTATTTGGTTTGATTTTTTATTTTAATGCTTTAATTTTTTCCCCTCCTTTCTCATTCTCTTGTTATTTTCTCCCTTTCTTTTTTCCTATTTTTGTCCTTTTCTTTCCTAGGAAGTTGTGCAACTCCTATACCCTCTCCTCTCCTTTTTAAGCTATTGAGTTTGCAATTTATGTATTTTCTCTCAACATGTCTCTCATCTTGATGATGGATCATGGAGTGTGATCTGAAATGTTGATACAAATAAAATAAACGTAGTTGAATCCAGAAGCATATCACAACATTCATCATAAACTGTGAAAATTTAATATCTCTGACTTGGTTGTTATTTTTATTCATTTTTAAAATTAATTTAAAACATAAAGTTGTTGGATATAAATTAGAAATCTTGGGTTTCATGGTTGTAAGTATTTAATGAGTGATTTTAAGCACAAATAGGGAAATTTCAAAAAACAATTGGAGGGAAATGAAAGGACAGATTTGGTTGCCTCTTTGTGATTCTTTAAAATGGTTCTAATATCTATAAACTGTAACCTTAAATGGTGCTAAGAAATATCACTTAACAACAAGTTTGGAGAAAGAACTTGCAGGTTGCTTGAGAGAATTGCATATAGAAAAGTGTAGGCAACTAGCTTGCAAAGAGGAGAAAGATAGAAGAAGAGAAGGAATAGTTTTGTAGGTGTGTCAATGGTGTTTAAAGAAGCCATGAGAGCTTTAGGATGAAGAAAATAATCATATTTCAAAAGATTAGTGAGGCCAAGAAGGTGTGAAGGCTTGAAGATTCAAAGACTTGTGCGCATGAAGTGCCTAAAAAACATTGTAAAATTTTTGGATTTTTTTCTTATTCAAATCTTGAATGAGTGCAATTGTTCTTGAGATATTTTTTAATATGAATGTACAAATGGAGGTTTCAATCATGATATATTTGTTGAACACACAACATGACTAAGAAAGGGGGTGAATTGGTCCAAACCTCAAAATACTTTACTTCTAATCAATTAGACTGCAAACCACAATTAACTTATTATTACAATTATGAAACATGAAAGCACAAAGCACAACAATCACATGGACACCATATTTATATGGAAAAACTTAGCAAGGAAAAACCATAGTGAGAACTATCTCACTACATGATAAATTGATTACAATGTTTAGGCTCAAGGAGAAGGAGCTCACTGCCCCTGAATGGACTTACAAGAATAAGGAACTGTTGGCAAGAGACACTGCATAGGTCATCAGTGTTGTCATTTATGGAAACCCAAGCCATTTATTCCATTTGCAGTGTGTGATATGATCCTATTGAAAGTCAGAGTGAAGATTTGGTCAAGTCCGACGAGATAGAATAGAGCATCCGAAAAGAGTGTAGTATTTCAGTTGGCATTTCATTTATGTTGAATATTTAGTGTTGCGGAACTAAAGGAAGATAGTTAGATGTCTGGAGTACCTTATTCTAGAATCTTAGCCTTTGGTGATGATTTTTGTGTGAGTTAGAAGATCCAGTGTACAAGTTTTTAGGTTAAACATAGTGGTATGACCAACTTGGATAGTTGATCATTGTGCAGAATTGATGGAGTAATTTTGGTGATTGTTTTTGTGATCAAGGATGTTTAGCCGACATTTGGGAAGTGTGTGGATAATTATTTTTGGTCTACATATGTATTGGAGTTTGGATTGAGCCGACTATGTATACATGTTTCATTATTTGTATAGTGTTCTTGAAGCCAACATGTAGAAGACCTAATTTCATATTATGGATATATATGACCAATGGATATGATAATTTTGGATATCGGTGTGTGTGTGGAAAGTGTTTGTAATCAATTGTACGTAAGTGAAGGATTTGTGCTTTGAAATATTGTAGAATATTGGAGCAGAGTAGTGTAATAGAGAAGAGTGAGATTAAGTGTTTTGTGCTTAACTGGAACTATACTTTGACATTTGTAAATGTTGTTTTTCAGTTCAAACATTCCAATTATCTTTTGTAAAAGATATTGTAAGACAATGAGTCTTCCCAGGGTTGTAGCCTTTCTCATTTTGAGTTGTAAGCTCTAGGAAGTGTGCCTAAATGCATGTGCATTCCCTTGTAATCCTTCTATTTGAGTGCACTCATTTTGTGGGTCTCATCCCCACCGCGGTTTTTCCCTTAAATGGGTTTTCCACGTATAAAATCTTGGTGTTATGGTGTTGTTGTTGATTTCTTTGTGTTTTTGTATGTTTCCTTTGTTTATTGCATTAAGTGGTTGAAAGAACAAATTAATGAAGTTAAAAGTTACAGAAAATTGATTCACCGCCCACCCCTCTCAACGTTCCTTGATTCCAACTCGGAAGAAGTTTAACAGCTTGAGGAGGATTCGGGAAGGTGATTCAGTGGATTTTGATAGTCTTCAACATTAGCTTATTGTGGCACTTAAGGATCTTGATTAATCCAAAGATGAAGTCTGGGAATTGAAAGGAAATTTGAAGGACGCTGAGAATTTTATTCAGTCATTGAAAGATCAACTAAACAAGTCTAGGGAGAAGATAAATGAACTTGTTGATAAGCTAAAGGAGAAATAAATCCAAAGCATAGATGACCAAGCCTTGAAAGAGAAGACAAAAGAATGTGAGAAACTTTCTAGAGATAATATAGTCTAGAAGAATGAGATGGAATCTATAGCGATGAGGTTGACAAAGGATATTGGAGGAAGAAAGAAGATTGAAGAGAGTCTTAATCAATCCTTGAAAGATAGATCTGATGAATGCTACAAAATTAACTATGAGAATTATTAGTTGAAGCTTGAATTGCTACAATCCAAGAACAATGGGCAAGAGCTTGAAAGGAAGATTATCATTCTTAGGGATGAACTTGCTACTGCAAATGAGTACAAGGAGAATTTCAAGATTAGCTCAGCTAAGCTTGATGAGCTACTACAAAGTTAAAAGAGTGAAGATGACAAGCAAGGACTTGGACTTGAGAAAGGTGAAAGCTCTGGATATGGTCAAATCAATCCTAAGTCTCAACATCAGAAGAACAAAGCTAAAACGTCTCTGATAAGGCAACCTAATTCTCATAAGTTCAATGGTAACTTTTTTATTTATAATAAATTTGGTCGTATCGCTAGTCAATGCAAAAATAGAATGAATCAGAATGGTCCATCTTTCTCTGGTTAGTATTTTAATTGCAATGAGTATGGTCATAAAACAAGTGAATGCATAAGTATGGCAAATAACTCTTTCAATAGAAGAAAAATTATATGCTATCCATGTGGGAGATATGGCCATATTGCTAACTAGTGCAGATCTAGAGGAAATCTAAGGAATAACATGTCTAGTCAGAGAAATGTTGTGTGCTACAATTGTAATAATTCTGGTCACATTGCAAGATTCTGTAGAAGCAAAAATGTGAATAGGAAGGGTTCGGTAGACAAGAGAAAGAATGTGTAGAAAGATGCTAGGAGAAAATGAAAAATAACTATGGATGAGATCAGAGATTAGATGAAGAAGATATGGCTAAGAAGAGTGACTCAAATGTTGGAAATGGGTCCGCACCTGATTCTGATGTTGCAAATTCCTCTGGGTATTAGATTGAAGACTCTAACTAGCTTAGGGGGAGTTTTCATGCAAATTCTTTTCTCCCCTGCTAGCAGTGATGCCGAAAGATCGGTAGATTTTCAGTAGCTGTATTATGATAGTGCAGATCTTTTGGAAGGAGTTTTGGAAGAGTATGAGAAAATTTAAAGATCCATAGAAGAATTCTTGAGTCTTTCTATGTATGTAGGCTATCCAAAAGAATTAGGGAAATTGCATTTATTAAACCAAAAAGTTAGATATGGGGGTGATAAAAAGGTGACTTAACTCTTTCATTTGTCACTTTGCATTCAAGAGAACAAGAGGAGAGCACTTTGCAAGAAGATTTTCAAGGAAGATCAAAGAGAGCAAGAAGATTTCCCAAGAGAAAACCTAATCTAGCAGTTGAGGTATTTATCTATAATACTCTTCAAGTTGAAATTTAAGAAATGGCAACACCTCTTGTTGTAGATATCACTGAGAAAGCCCGACCTAATTTCAAGAAACACTCATTTATTTATGTCGAAGATGATCCGAAAAGTGCATTTACATTAGTTCCATATGATGTTTTACATATCAAGGATATTAGGGTTTACACTCATTGCAATATCAAGGAGTTGGGAAGCTCTCATTTTTTGAATCTCTACAATAAGCAATTGATTGATGAAAATTTCAGGCTAAAACTAAATTCAAAGTGTTGGAGGAAAAGGAATTTGTATAGTTTGTCAAATTTGTTCTTAGCAGGATTCATGATTAGTTTATGTGGTTGAACAAGCCATTCAAAATCACTAAAAATGTCATTAGAGTTGTAACAAGGTTATGCTCAACTGATGATTTTCCTAGCTTGAAATCCGTAAAGAACTAGACTATTATTGATACAACCGGATCAAAATTTGAAAAAATAGCCATGACAATCAATGAAATTCTTGAGTATGATGTCATATTTTGTTCGATGGTGATTGGGTATAAAGTATACCACTCCAGCAGAGAGAATTTTGTATCTAACACTGCCATATATATAGCTTATAAGATGATCCAAGAAGACAAAAAGTATGACTTGATAAAATTATAAGGCACTAAGAGGGGGGGTGGTGAATCAGTGCAAGCAAAAACCTTAAGAATTTGATTACACCTCTTAACAACTTTAAAATCAATAGGCATGCAAGGAAAATAATCACATAAGCAAGCACTACATAAAACATGCCAACCATAACACAATGATTTATACGTGGAAACCCAAAAGGGAAAAACTATGGTGGGACTTAGTACCCAAAAGATTCACTATCTGCATAATAGAAATCTTTGACCAGTTAAGATCTTACAAATATGCCCTATTAGGAGCAGACCCTATTAGGAGTCACCCGATGAAGGGATTTGCTATGATGAGCCCTGTTAGGAGCTTTTCCTGTCAGGAGAAACCTCATAAGAGGATTTAAACTTAGATGTTGAGCCACCATGTTAGGGGATTTATAGATTAAGGCCTATCAGGACCTACCCGGTTAAGGGATTTGACTGCTACAACTGTTAGGATAACAACAATTCAATGATATTCATATAACACTTCCGTGTTTGATAAGATCCGCTTAAGTTCCTCCAAAACTTCAACAACACATCAATACAAAGATTCACTAATCACGGCACAATCAAAATCTCAATATTCGCCTTCGATCTCATACTTTATCTCATAACTCATCACACTTTTTATAGACATCAACTTATTCGGCTCATAACCTTGGAACAATTTTCTAGCTTCAATGAATCTAGACAAACTGACATTACACATCTTTCTTATGTTGACCACCGACATAACAAACCAAAAATAAAACAAAACTGTACTGATTTACCGATCTTAGTGACTTTATCACTACCGGTTAAGTGTTCTTCTAGATAGCCTGGTCTGTACATCAAATCTTAACCATCCTATTGAATCTGCTAATGCGGTCATGAATATAGCACCAAATACTTGTCTTCATGACTCCTATAAAACTCATCATCCAACTCTTCATCAATCGCCTGTACCGATTGCTTGAATGCAACTCGGTTCCTATTTACTGGTTGAAGACCTATTTGTTGATTCACTGTTAAACTATATTCTCTATCGGTTAGCTTACACAACTTATGTGACTATAAAAACATAGTTGCCATCAATGACAACATAAAAAAAAGTCACCAATCAACTCTTTACATCAAAACATCAACATCAAGCCAACATGACCTATGTGAGTTGCTTCAGAGTGAGCTGATGAAGAACTTGACCAAGATCAAACAAGACAAGAAATATCCATTCAAATATAGAACTTTGATCCTATGCTTGTTCTTCTACTTCATGAATGAAGTTCCAGGAGTTGGTCAAGTCTAATGGGCATATGACAGATCATTGGCAATGCAAATTAGAGAATTGTTGTATAGCATTGGTGACACTAAGGTCCAGAAAGTCACTCTCTAGGGTTACTTCAAGAACTTTTAGAGTCAGATGTAGGAAAGGGAGAGAATCCCTAAGTCTGTTGTAGAGAAGTATCAGGACACCATTTGCTTCATGGTTGACACATATCAATGTCTAATGAAAGCAGTGGAACCCAAGATATCTTGGATCATGTCCATGGGGTATGAAGTTGAGGAACAAATTCTTGAACTATATGCTCAACATTTTTTAAGCAAGTCGATGGACACCTCTGAGGAGAGATTTGACACTTGCGCTAAGAAGAGCTTGAAAATGCATAGTTAGTTCAAGAAATTAGAACTGGTAAGGAAAGTGAGAAAGGAGGTAGAAGCATATGCAAAAAGTATTGGGATCACAAAGGAGGTTGTTCGGGAAGCAAGAAAGAGGAATATACTGCCTGCAAAGGAGCCTGTTAAGGAGAAGAAGGCTAAACCAGAAGTCTCTGGTCCCAAGACAAAGAAAACAAGGATCTCTACACCCTCCTCTAGTCTCCAGAAGCCTGGAAGCTCTCCAAAACCCAAAGACAAATCACTTGGTGGTGAAGAGAAGAGGAAGAAAGGAGAAGGAACATGAGTCTATGTTTCTACTCCTGATGATGAGGAGACAAAATAAGATGAAGTTGCTAAATAAATTTAGCAAAAGGGCACTAAATCTACAAAAGTTTCTAAGGACAAGCCCTTCGGTGGAGACAAGCCAAGCAAGAAGCTAAAGACAAATTCCACCAAATCCAGGATGAAAATTAAAGAGGTGAAGAAAGCTATCATATTTCAAGGTAATCTCAAACCACTTTCTGAGTTCTATGACAAGTTTGACGAAGCCGTTCAAAGAACTTTGGAAGAAGCCACTATAATTTACTTGAATAAATTCAATAAGGCTCTTTAAGAAATAATGTCAAAAGTCCCAAAGTGCCTTTATGATGTTTTGGAGTGTAAAAGGGATAGTGCTAAGATAGAAGAGGAAAGAATGAGAGAATATGTGGTAGTAAAACTATGTCTTGTGATAGTTGTGAAAGAAGTTGACATAATTCTTAAAGAAGCTAAGAGTGTGTTTAGGAGAAAAACTAGAATCAACAAGCTAATGATTGGCAAATGAGAAGAAGTCATGAAAGACATTGAGAAGATCTTATGGTCAGTGTTGCTCAAGAATCAACATGAGGTTCTTCCTGAGAAAGCTCATGGTGATACTGCTAAGTCATCTATTTCGAAAGCTTGAGATTCTCAATCCTAAGGTGTGCAATCTAAGGTAAATATTTCCTCTGTTCCAGAAGTGCAAGCAATAGATTCAAAAGTTGAACAAGTTTAGGTGAATGCCTCATCTGCTCCAGAAGCACTTGAAGATCATCAAGTTGAAGTAGATATTCCTTCTGATCCGGTAGAAGGAGATTTAAATAAAGGAGGTGATGAGTCGGTGGTGGTAGATTTAGTTAAGGATACTCAAAATCCTCTAGATCAGTCTAAAGATGAGAAACCTATGGAGACTGAAACATCTAAGGCTGATATAGAGAAGGTAGTAGAAAAGAAGAAGGTTGAGGTCAAGAAAGAACTTGTTTCGGATGCAAGAGACACTATTGAGGATGTAAAGGACCTTCTTGAAAAAAATAAGCAGATTTTTGATGATCTAACATTGTCCCAAGGGACAATTAACTTAGATTCTCTCTCCCATCCAAAAGCTAAAGCTAGCATCACTTGCACAAGCTAAGGCAAGAGCAGAGATCTTGAAGTCTCACGTAAAAGAGAATGAGCTTGTGAGTCTTGCATCTGATATTTTGGAGAAAATAATGCCTACATTTCAAAAGGATACATCTGATTCCCCTTCTGGCCTACTGAAAAGTTTGATCAATTTGGCAAGTACTTATTTTGAATCATTAGAGAAGTCAGCTGAGTTCAAGGTCCATAATGAATTTAATGCCAAAATTCTAAGGACTATAAAGAGAATGATTTCCAATGATAGAATTGTGTTAGATACTTGTGTCAAGAGCATTCAAGATGCAATATATGAAGGTGGCAATATTTACAAATCATGTCTATCATTGTCAAAATTCACAGAGGCTAGTGAGAAGTAGTCCAGGGGCATGGAAAACAATTAGTTGGTATATCTCAATCATTTGACCTCTTGTTAGTCTTTGTGGCCAGTCATGAAGATCAAGTAATATATTTACTTGAAAAAATAAAGAGCTTACGCCATGATAAGGAGAAGATTATTGGTAGAGTTGGTGAACTTTAGAGTCACATTACTCCCAAGTTGGACACAATGCTGAGTGCATTGAAGGAAGCTCATGCTACAATAGTCACCAGTGACCCCTCTGATCTTAAGTTGGTAGAGATGTAAGCATATCTCTTCAGTGACCTCATTTCAGTCCTAGAATGTATCAAGAAGGGCTAGGACAACCATTTGAGCTCTTTGAAAAACATTTTTCTAGATATTTTCAAGCTTATTTAAGTTAGTAAGGTTTGTGTGTACATATGCCACTATATATGGGATTTTGTGTAAATTCTTGGCATGCGGATCTCTACCTTTTCCATTGATGTCAAAGAGGGAGTGTAGAGTAGTGAAAAATGTTGCATTCATTTGAGGAGGAGTTCTGAAGTTATTTAATTTTTAAAGTTTTGTAGTGTACATATGTTGGTACTGATTCCGACACTTAGTCATTTTTCACTAAGTGTTGCCATCAATGCCAAAGGGGGAGATTGTTGGCAAGAGACACTGTACAAGTCATCCAGTATTGTTATTGATGGAAACCTGAGTCAATTATTTGATTTGCAGTGTGTGATCTAATCCTACCGAGTCAGAGTGAAGATTTGGTTAAGTCCAACAAGATAGAACAAAGCATCTGACAGAGTGTAGTATTTTGGTTGGCATTTCATTTCTGTTGAATATTTAGTGTTGCAGAGCTAGAGGAAGATAGTTAGATGTCTAGAGTACCTTATTCTAGAATCTTATCCTCCAGTGATGATTGTCGTGTGACTTAGAAGATCCAATGTACATGTTTTTGGGTTGAACAGAGTGGTATGGCAAACTTGGATAGTCGATCATTGTGCAAAATTGATGGAGTAATTTTGGTGATTATTTTTGTGATTGAGGATGTTTAGCTGACATTTGGGATGCGTGTGGACAATTCTTTTTGTTTTGCATATGCATTGGAGTTCGGATTGAGCCGGCTATGTATGCATGTTTCATTATTTGTATTTTCATGTTGTGGATATATATGACCAATGGATATGATCATTTTGGATATTGGTGTGTGTGTGTGGAAAGTGTTTGTGATTGATTGTACGTAGTTTCACGTGCGTAAGTGAAGGATTTGTGCTCTGAAATATTGCAAAAAGGTGGAATAGAGTAATGTAACAGAGAATAGTGAGATTAAGTGTTTTGTGCTTAACCGAAACTATACTTTGGCATTTGAAGATGTTGTTTTTTAATTTTAGACATTCCAATTATCTTTTGTAAAAGATATTGTAAGACAATGAGTCTTCCAGGGTTGTAGCCCTTCTCATTCTGAGTTGTAAGCTCTAGGCAATGTGCCTGAATGCATGTGCAATCTATTGTAATCTTTATATTTTAGTGCACTCATTTTGTGGATCTCATCCCCACCATGGTTTTTCCCTTGACTGAGTTTTCCATGTATAAAATATTGGTGTTATGGTGTTGTTGTTGATTTCTTTGTGTTTCTATATCCTTCCTTTGTTCATTTGCATTAAGTGGTTGAAAGAACAAATTAATAAAGTGAAAAATTGTAGAACATTGATTCACACCCCCCTCTTAATGTTCATTGATTCCAAAAGGAACATAACCTTAGGGAAACATACAAAGGATTTCCAGTACTGAGACTTAGTGTCTTGGGTCAAGATATAAGTGATTGCATAAATTGCCAAAAGGAACACACCTTCTTCTAACAAGTGCAGAGGATCAATGAATTGAAATGAACAAGATCCCTTCGTCATGAAATTGTCCTTGAACCATCGTGTCAAATGACTAATATCACAGGAAACACATGTAATAATAATCACTATCTCAAAGCTCTTCACAAATTGTCTTTCACACTTCTTCTACATCAAATCTACTTGCACATCATTCACATCTACTTCACATCAACTCACACACATCCCAGACTCAACTTGTACATCTACACCCCTATATATGCAAGATTAGTCTTTGAAACCCAAGTTGAGGGTCAACCACAAAGAAAATAAATAATATTACATAAATTCGGCCACCTGAACCTATAGCATCCATTGCGGTCCACTTCAGGGGATAAAGGGGACTCCAACACCTTACAATACATCCTTTCCAAATGATTCCAATGAATCACACATACTAACACAAAACATGTAAATAAACAATGAAGCACACCAACCAGTTGGCCCAAAAACATCCTCTAATGCACACAACTCGATGTAAATCTACACACGCCACTGTGAGACCCATATCAACATCTAAACTCATCCACCAAAGCATATTCAAACCAAAAATACATGATCCATATAGGATACAATACCACAATTAGGTGGAAACTAGATTAGTTGATAGCACATAACTCAACACTATAACTTCACTTTCTAAACAAACCATCACTAGAAAAATAAACTGGAACACTGTACAAAACAAATGAATATGTCCTCCAAGCCATGAAACTGAAAACCACATATCAGAGAACCACCAAGCATTCTTCAGACTACTTCTAACAAATACCCCACTATCAAAAACAACAAATGACTCTACCATTTGAGCAATAGAGGACATGCAAACTGATAAACCTAGAGGATCCGATTAATATTGAGAGGGGGGTGAATCATTATTGACAAAAACTGAAACTTTAACACCAAAATAGACTTATCTCAGATCTAAAAACATTCAACACTTAAACCAAATCTTCATGATAGATTTCCTTATCAGATCTTAATAATCATTTACTCTTATGCAATCTTATTAATTAGATCAACCATCAACTCAATATCAGATCAACAAACACAGTTACCAACTTATTAACTGATCAGAATGCTTCATCAATCATATAATCATCAATACCGGTAATCACTTTAAGATCTCTGATAAACAAACATAAATTAAACATGAACATCACAAGAAAAGCATACCACACATGAACACCATTTTTTTCATGTGTAAACCCAAATAGGGAAAAACCACAGTGGGAATTGGTACCCACAAATATTTTGCACTCTTTCAGAATGTGCCCTGTTAGGATCCAAGCCCGGTTAGAAGCTTACAATGATGCCCTGTTAGGAGCAGACCTTGTTAGGAGTCACTCGGTTAAGGGATTTACCTCAGCTCTGTTAGAAGCTTTGATATGTTAGGATCAACCTCGCAAGAGGATTTAGAACTCAGATATTGAGTCACCCTGTTAGGGGATTTTATAATGTGAGGCCTGTTATGACCTACTCGGTTAAGGGATTTTAGCTATTCTAATTGTTAGAGAACACCATTGAATGATCTATGTATAGCACTCTACTGCTTGCTTGATCAGATCCAATTAAGTTCCAAGTCTACATCTTTGTGGTAGATCTTCTCACACACTGGTTTGACTTCTCACACTTCTCAAAATCACCAACACTACAAAACATCAACCTTGCCGACATAAACCACTTTTACAAATAGGTTGGCATCAAAACCCTAAGAACATAGATCATCACAAATCTTTACAACTCATTACAGATCATCATAGAGATCATTACAATCAGTTACAAATCAATATTGGTCATTGAATGATCATAAATCGTCACAACAAGTCGATCTGGTACAAAGTCAAACCCTTAGCACATTCTGTAGACACCCAAAATTGTCATGTCTAATTAAATAAATATTTTATTTATTTAATTATCTAAGCCTAATTCTTCTATTAATTAAATAAATCCTTATTTATTTAATTAATTCATTTATCCTCTTCTAGCCTTATTTCTCATTTAAATAAATACATTTATTTATTTAAATTATCCCTTACCTAAATTAAATAAATATTTTATTTATTTAATTGTCCTACTTCTTCTATTAATTAAATAAATCTTTATTTATTTAATTAATTCATTAGCTTTTTCTACACATGACACATGTCATTTATCTCTTAATTCCTACACTACCTACCTCTTTCATTATTTTGGTATTTCTTATACCTACCCTCTAATCCTAGCCGACCTCTCTTTTTACACCTCTCAATCTTAACCCTCCATTTCGTATTGTGTCTTCTATTTAAGGAGATGCTTTCTTCATTGTCAAACCCTAATGACACATGCTAATGACTAATGACTGATTTTGGAGTACTTGGCTACACTACAATTCCACTTGCAACCACATTCCGTTCTTTGTTGAGCTCTTGTGCACATAAAATCTGAGAGCAAATATATCAAGCAAGATCAATGGAGATAGGAAGAATGGAGATCAAAACCCTATTGGGCATGTGATGGTATAATCTTTGTGATTTTGAGTTATTTGCATTGTCTTAGGTTATCTTCATATGTTATGGTGGATCTTTGTTGATTGTTAGGCTAGGGTTTTGTGGTTGAATTCATTTAGCCTTTCAATATTGTTGTTATTGTTATCCATTTTCACCATAAACATTTTGGCACGCCCGGTGGGACTCTTGTCCCTTTGCATTTAACAATTTTGTTGCAGATTTCGCATTTTTGAAGTTGCAGATCGGACAATTTCGACGATATTTTAGGTTTTTTCCGCGTCTGCGAGTGTTCGGATCGCGTTTTTGTGTTTCAGAAGCGTCTGCGATATCGGGAATCGCGTCTGTGTTTCTGCCAATTTTTATTTTTTTTGCAGGTTTCTGGAATCGCGTCTGAGAATTTTAACCGCGTCTACGCTGGATCTTATCGCGTCTGCACTCAAAAATCGCGTCTGTGACCTCTGATCACGTCTGTGAACTACAGAACCGCGTTTGTGTCGTACAGACGCGTCTGTGTCTGGTATAAAGGCGTCTGTGCATTCTATTTTGCAATTTTCAAATTTGTTTTGATTCGGGTTTTCGGATTTTGTACTTAGGGTTTCAGATCTAGTTTGTTTTCGGCTAACTCTTGCAGATCTAGCTAACCTGGTTTGTGCAGCTTGCTTTGGAGGCAAATACGTTTTTGTTGAAGGCCCCTTTTCACAAAGTCTTTTTGGGTTTTCTAAAATTTACCTAACTTGTGTGCTTGTAGGAAGGGGTTATCATTTGAAACAACCCAAACTACTAACAATTTTGTTGCAGGGCCTTTGCTAGGGTTTTGTAATTTTATTGTGTGCCTTGTTTTCATAGCTTAGCAAACACTTCAATTAGTGCACTAAAATTGAATCATTGTCTTTTGTGTCTTGAGCAATAGGCTCTTTTTGTTTAATCTTTAGAGGGCCTGTCTTCCCGTGTGGTCATTAGGACTACTAGTGAGAAGAGAACGACCCAAGTGGTAGCGAGGAAAACCCACCTCATCCAAACCACTATAATCAAATGTATTCATGGTGAAAACTATGAATAACGTGTGCTGATTAGTTCATACCGACACTATGTCTCCCCATAAACCCGTTTGATCAAATTTATTTGATCATTTGTAGGGCGTAACCCCTACCGACTGGGAGCCTTCTGTATTTACAGAGCTGAAAGCGCCGCATGTATGGCCACATGAGTGGATGCCCTTACTAGCACCTCTTTGTTTTAGATGCCCAAATCCTTCTAGTTGTTGAGGCAGGAGGTCGGACCTCTGGTAGCGGCCCACACACATACGGTTCTTAGTAGAGATACAAAGTTCGCCATGGGGAGTTTTCATGGGGACTGATGCTTGGCTGACCCGAGAAGTGAGTGCCGAGGGTGGAGCCAGTGAGGTCAAGCATCTAAGTATCCGCTCTGAATAGCGTAGCCTCGGGGGTAAAACCCTATGTGGGATCAACAACTATTGTCTTGGCCAGCCCTAAGATTTGTGCTTGTCTTATGCTAAACACTCAAACATTCAAGACAAAACAGCAAAACATTGTGTCTTTTGTGTCTTCAAGTGTATGCAAAAACTTTTTACATCAAACAACACACGTTTGGAGTCTAAACAGTTTGCAAACATTGAGTCATCAACACTGTGTCCTCTTGTCACGAAAAACAGTCGAAAAATCAGATTTGGTCACAACAAAACAACTTCACAGATAGGAAAAATTGCACTAAGGTTACAGAAACGCGTCTGTGTCTGTTCAAACCGCGTTTGCGTCAGATAAGTGCGTCTGTGAAGTACAGAATAGCGTCTGTGTTTTTATCAGCGTCTGTGTCAAACAGAGAGGCGTCTGTGTCTTGGAATCGTGTCTGTGAAGTATACAGAGGCGTCTGTGTCAGGATTTGAAAACTTTAACAGTCAAGCAAACAAAGAAAATCAGTTTTGGCATACTTGAGCTTCTTAGGTTGTCTCTTCAGGCTTCATCTAGCATTCAGCTTGTTCTAAGGTTTCACATAGTCCATCATTGCTTCATACCTCATTTTACATCCACAATTGTCTAAACTTGAGTCAAAAAGGTCACTTGCTTGTCCTCATCATACGTTGTCAACACACTACATACAACTACACATTGCTAAGTGGTCCCTCATCAAGGTTTCTTACCTTTGGGTCTCATTTGGTCTTACTTAGAGTCAAGGTCAGCTTACCTCATCAAGAGAAACGATCCTCTCTTTGGAAGTCACACCTACTCTACTACTTACATACTTGGTCTTACACTTTGGACATTGCAAGTACACCTCAAGATTCATTTACACTTCATACAACTCTTGGTCTTCCATATTTTTTCATTCTTCATCTAGTTTCTCACATCTTGGTCTAACACCTAGTTCATGGTTGAAACCCGCCTTCAAAAATCTAGGAGAATAGCTAAAGAAGCTCAAGAATCCGCAAACATGAGTTCTTATGAGTATGACAATGATTTATTCTTCAATCCTGAGCACACTCCATTACCAGACATGAATGTTTATAGACACAATCCAAATGTGGAAAACACAAATACTATAAACAATGCTACACACAATGACACCGTGGACAATTCTTCAATACTATCAGCAGACATACAAGAATCTATAATGGATCCTCAATTCAATAGATTGGTTGAAGAGATAATGAGGAGAGATCGTCAATACTTTTTAAACATGATGGCACAAAGTGGAGCTAAAATACCGCATGATTTTGACTTATCTCAACTTATGGAAAGTCGACCCTCACAACAAGCTCAACCTAACATGGATCAAAGGAGACCAAATAGTGGAGGAAATAGAGGACCAAATAATATGATGCCGGAGTCACCATCAGTTTTTCTTCAAAAACCAGCAATCCCACATACACAAGCTCAAGCATATGATACTTACACTCAAAGACCCTCATGGAGGCCCTATGCTCAAACACATGCTCAAGGTATAGATCCATCAAGACAAGTGGATACTCAAGGACATCCTCAAAATTTTGACACAAGGAGACCTCATGTCAAAATTGGGGGCAACACAATGGAAAATGAGAGGCCTATTGAATATGGTTTATACACACAAAACAGATATGGGGTCCCTCAACAAGAAGTTATGCCAAGTGCTCCATATATATCGCAACAATATAGACCTCCATATGGACATGTCTACGATCAGTATCATCCATACATGCAACAAGCTCCTCCTCAAATGGGTGTTTCAAACATGGGGTATGCTACAAGAAATCAATCTCCTCCCAAGAGCAATTTGGAGCAACAAATAAGAGATCTACAAAAGAAAATGGAGGACACGAGTACACCAAAACCTACATACACTATGAGAGATATATGTCCTTATCCCTTCGATAAGAGCATTCCAATGCCTCCATTTCCTCCACACTTTATAATGCCAAAATTTGACAAATATAGAGGGAGAGGAGACCCCAAGGCACACATAAGACAATTCTTCACAGCTTGCATTGAGGTAGCGGCAGAAGAAACATACTTGATGAGGTTATTCCCACAGAGCTTAGGAGATCAAGCTATGGAATGGTTTTCTCAATTACCTCCTGGTATTAAGTCATGGGGCGATTTGGCAGAAGCTTTCATTCAGCATTTCTCTTACAACATTGAAACAGATGTCTCAGTTACTACCTTGTGCAATACTAAACAAAAGGAAGGAGAATATTTCGCAACATTTTTACAAAGATGGAGAAACTTAGCTAGCAGATGCTCTTGTGAAATCCCGCAGAAACAAATGGTGGAGATGTTCACACAAAATGTTAACAAGGCTATTGGCTATGATCTCAGAAAAGCTTGTTTGTCTACATTCAAGGATGTCATTGAAAAGGGCCTAGCAACAGAAAAGGTCTTAATTGAACAAGGAGTTATCAAGCTATTCAAAGAAAACAAAGAAGACTTCAAAGGAAAGGACAAACCAAAATTTTGGAACAAGAACAAGAACACAGTTAATGATGGCGTTGTTGATGCCAATACAGTGAGACCAAAGTTCGTCTTTTCCGGATCAAGTTCTACCAACAATCAGGTGAACACTCAAACAACTTCTAGACCACGAAGGAAGTATACTCCATTGGGGGAACCACTTGAATCAGTATTCAAAAAGCTTGTAGCAAACAAAGTGATCACAGTCCCAGACTTTCCTCCATATGAACCAAAGGTCAAACCAAATTGGTGGAATGATGATGAGTATTGTGAGTTTCATAAGAGCAAGGGTCACAAGACAAGTAATTTCCATCGACTGAAAAACATTGTACAAGATCTCATTGACAGAGGAGATATTGAGATTGAGGGACATTCATCTAATCAAGAGCATGAGATGTTTAAGGAACCATTCCCAAAACATGACAAAGGAAAAGGCAAAGTCACAGATGATCAAGCCAATTACACTAGAGCACCTTACAATTATGATTCTACTATCAATCACATCTCAATGGACACTCATATTTCTACCATTACTATCAAAAGTAAAAATCCTGAGAATTCTTCTCAAAGACCCAAAATTGTCCTAAAAGGTGTGGGATCTTCGTCCGCATCTACCTCTGAATGTCATGTTACAACCCGTCGAGGTAAGATTACATTGCCAGGTACCTCTACTAAGAATACCAATCTTTCATCAACCAAGCCTGAGTACGACCTTGTAGAACAACTAGGGAAGACACCTACGCTCATATCTATTCTGGAGCTATTACGTATATCTCCTGCACATAAAGCTATGCTTGATAAAACCTTGAGAGATACTACTGTCCCTACTGATCTGAACGTGGACCAGTTTCAAGCCATGGTGGGATACTTATCCGTTCCACATTCACAGAAGCCGATGACGCCTCCATAAGTCAACCACATAATGCACCTCTACATATTGAAGCCTTCATACATAAACATCGAATAAAGCGAGTCCTGATAGATGGAGGAGCAGTCTTAATATTTGTACATTGAGCGCCATCAGACAATTGGGATATTCTGACAAGGCTGTGAATTCTACAAACCAAATCACCATTAAGGCTTATGATGATGAAGAGCGCTCGTCCAAGGGTACAGTCACCTTACCACTAAGAATAGGGCCAGTCACAAAGGATGTGGTTTGTCAAGTCCTAGATCTAGATCTCACGTATAACATATTGCTAGGACGTCCGTGGATTCATGAAATGAGGGCAGTCCCATCAACATAACATCAATGCATAAAGTTCCCTCACAATGGAGTCGAGGTAACGGTCAATGGTGATCCAAATCCATTCATATATTGCAATAACTTGAGATCACGTACTGAGACTATCATTCCCAGCAATCGAGAGGCTACTCCTTCTTCAACATATATTGATCCTGAGTCATTAAAGCCCTCGACATCCAAACAAGGTGAACTTAGAGGCAAGTTTCAAGACAAAGGCATGGGAGAATACACTCTGAATCAGACAATGTTCTTACGACAAGTCATGAGCTCTCCCAAGGAATATGGGAGGCCACATCCTAACAAGCAAATCTCCATCATGATGCTCAAATGGGATCCTACCATCTTTCAAAAATGGGGTGAACTAGAAGAAGAAAATTTATATAAAATGATCTATAAGGACGTTGAAGACGACACACATGATCAGATTATTATACCTTGTGAGAACTATGGCAAAGGATTCAAAATTCTGCAAAGATTCGGGTATGATGGAAAAAGCCCTCTCGGATTACGCAAAGAAGGTGTCATGGAACCCTTACAACCTGAGCTAACTACAAGAAGGGAACGCTCCAAGGGGCTTGGTTTTCTGAATCCCAGACTACATAATAAAAGAACGAAAGAGGTATGGCGAATCAAAGTTGCTGAAGTTCAACAAGAGGATTACTATTCCACAGACTCCAATGAGTGGGAATGGGGTTCAGACAAATCCTCCAGTGACTATGAGCTCACTGAAACATTCAGAGAGCCAGATGAACCTACAGAGGAGGAGGAATTTTACAAAAAATTCAGAGTTGGTCAAGAACCAACCCATAAGGATCCCGCACAAGCTTCGTTTCAAGGTCCTAGGTCAAAATCACATAGGATGAGGACACCTGTCCCAGAAGGCTCTACTAGTGATGACAATTTGGATTCGCTCACGATCGAAACTGATGAGGAGAGTGCCATCGATGACCTCGACGATTACCTTGACATACCTGAATATAACCACATCTTCACTATTAGCCTTGCGAACCCTGAAAGCACTAAAGACCTTCCCCTTGTTCATCCCAAACTCATTGACTGGGATCATGAAGGACCAGCACAATTTGATACATTTCAAAATGACGAAGCTATTATCGACTACCTTGGCATTCGAGATGATCTTCCCCCTGGAGACCACAAAGCAGGATACGCCATAGAGCTCAACAACATAGCATACTTTGGTGAGGGTGTCAGACCTTCCAGTCGCAAAAATGTGAAAATAAAAACAAAACAAGGGTCTTATGGCGAAAACCACACTGTGGCGCTATCTGACCCCAAAAAAGTAAAAAGAAAGGACGTATCTGAGGGCGAAAACCTCTCTGAGGCGCCCGAAGATGGAAGGCTCGACATTCTCCCAGCATCATACGAGGAAAAATCATCCATGTTGGTGGAGGAGACTATAAAGACAAACATTGGTACAGCAGAGGTTCCACATAACATATTTTTGGCTCAATCATTGATAGAGGCCGAGAAAGCAAGATTCATAAGCTTCTTTAAGGAACGACAAATCAACTTCACATGGTCTTATGCTGATATGCCTGGACTAGACCCGGATTTAGTAATGCATCATTTAACAGTCAAACCGGGGGCAAAACCAGTAAAACAGAAATTGAGGAAAATGCACCCACAAGTGGCATTATTAGTCAAGGCAGAGCTGGAGAAATTACTGGATGTCGGATTCATACGCCCAATTGATTATCCCGAATGGATTTCCAACTTAGTACCTGTTAGCAAACCAGATCACAACATCTGAATATGTACAGACTTCAGAGATATCAACAAGGCTTGTCCAAAGGACGATTTCCCATTACCAAACATTGATTTGATCGTTGATCTCACAGCAGGTCATGAAATGTTATCTTTAATGGACGGATTTTCTGGATATAATCAAATCAGGATAGCACCCGAAGATCAACATAAAACATCATTTACTTGTCCATGGGGAACCTTCTGCTGGAATGTCATGCCCTTTGGGCTGAAAAATGCAGGTGCCACTTATCAACGAGCGATGACCACTATCTTTCATGATCTCATGCATGTAACGGTGGAAGATTATGTTGACGACCTTTTGGTTAAATCAATAGACAAAAATACACACTTGGACATACTTTCAGTTGCTTTTGATCGGCTAGAAAAATACAAGGTAAGATTAAATCCAAAGAAATGTGTCTTTGGAGTAACCTCCGGGAAGCTCCTAGGATTCATTGTGTCTAAAAGAGGAATAGAAGCTGATCCAGCAAAGGTCAAGGCTATCTTGGACATGCCGCCACCCAAGAATATCAGTCAACTTCGGTCTTTACAAGGAAGACTCCAGTCCATACGAAGATTCATAGCACAACTTGCAGATAAGTGTAACCCTTTCCAGCACCTGCTACACAAAAACATCAAGTTCAAATGGGATGAGAACTGTCAACAGGCTTTTCAGGCACTCAAAGACTATCTTTTGAACCCGCCAGTTTTGATGCCACCAATTCCAGATCAACCATTGCTACTTTACATATCAGCTACTCCAACAGCACTGGGGGCACTTCTAGCACAGCAAATACCTGACGGCAAGGAAAAAGTAGTCTACTATATCAGTCGCACATTGGTGGGATATGAGCTAAACTACACACCAATCGAGTGTGCATGTCTCGCTGTGGTCTTTGCTTCACAGAAGTTACGACATTATATGCTCACTCACAAGACTAAGTTGATTGCCAGAATTGATCCACTAAAATATCTTCTTAACAAAGCTACACTTACTGGGCGGCTGGCCAAGTGGGTAATGATTTTGAGTGAATTCGACATTGAATACGTGGACAGAAAAGCTATAAAAGGACAAGCAATTGCAGATCAACTGGCAGATGCTCCCATGATAGATGATGCTCCTCTACAGTCAGAATTTCTAGATGAGTCCATTCTAACGATATCACCTGCAAAGTCATGGCAATTATATTTTGACGGCTCATATACACAACACGGGGCAGGAGCAGGTATACTCTTTATAACTCCCCAAGGCGATTCTATACCAAAGTCATACCGCTTATCATTTCCTTGCACCAACAATATAGCGGAATACGAGGCATTAACAACTGGGTTAAGAATTGCAGTTCAATGGAAGATCCAAGAACTTCATGTTTTTGGGGATTCTCAACTTGTCATCCGTCAAGCAACTGATGATTATCAAACAAAAGATGAAAAGCTAATGCCTTACAAACAACTGGTAGATGATCTGAAACAACATTTTGCAAAGATAGAGTTTGAGCAGATACCAAGAGAATAGAATTGCACTGCAGATGCCATGGCTACAATTGCTTCGCTCATTGATCTACCGCAAAATGAGACCTGCTATGAATTCCTGGTAGACAACCTGCTGATTCCGTCATATGAGATCACTCCTACGGAAATGATATGTGTTGTTGGTCCTGAATCCTAGTTATATGGTCCCATATTCACATACCTTCGCGACAATATCTTACCTCCCGATCTATCAAACAACCAACACCGCACTTTCATTCGCCAATCCTCCCGATACGTTATCCTAGCTGACATCCTATACCGACGAGGTCTAGATGGCACCCTCCTTAGATGTTTAGAGAATGACGAAGCTCAGATTGCGTTACGAGAAGTGCATGAAGGGATATGTGGCCCGCATACTAGTGGTCCTACCTTGGCCAAGAAACTCATCCGGACTGGATACTACTGGCCTACTATGGAAAAAGATGCATACCAGTTTGTCAAGAAGTGTAAGCAGTGTCAAATTCATGGAGACCTCATACATGCACCAGCACAAGAACTACAACCACTGGCGTCTCCTTGGCCCTTTTGTCAATGGGGACTCGATCTCATAGGCAAGATTCACCCTCCTTCTTCCAATGGACATAAATTCATTATCACAGCCACCGAGTATTTCACAAAGTGGATCGAAGCTGTGCCTCTCACACAAGTTACTGGGAAACAAATCACTACCTTCATCCTAAACTACATCATTTGCCGATACGGGATTCCTACTTCCATTATTACTGATAACGGGCGTCCCTTCAAAAACCAGGATGTTCGTGAACTCTGTGAGCGCTTCCATATCTCTCATCGTTTCTCCACACCATATTACCCCCAAGGTAATGGCCAAGCTGAGGTGTCTAATAAAACAATTCTCAAAATCCTTAAAAAGACAGTCGACGACGCTGGCCGTAACTGGCATATCCAACTCAATCCTGCACTCTGGGCCTATCGCACAAGTGTCCGCACACCTACAGGAGCTACACCCTACTCACTTGTCTACGACGCTGAAGCCATCTTTCCTATTGAGGTCGAGCTACCTTCTCTACGGGTCTCCTTGAGAAACATAATCAACGATGAAGATTACAGGGTCTCTCGCTTACAAGAACTAGAACTGCTGGAGGAACGAAGACATACTGCTTTTAATCATCTCAAGGCTTACCAACAACGAATAAGTCGCAGCTACAATCACAAGGTCAAGCCTCGCACATTTGAGGTAGGTGACTTAGTCCTCAGAGAGAACCCCAAGAATCAACAAGACAGAGATAAGAAGGGCAAGTTCGAACCAAACTGGCTTGGTCCTTACATCATCACAGCGGTATATGGATCTGGGGCATATCAGCTCTCAACTACAGAAGGTGAACCCTTGGAGGATCCTACTAATAGCATGCACCTTCGCAGGTTCTACACATAAGCTCTTCGGAACATCCTAATTCAAAAATACAAAAAAAAAAAAAATCAAAAAATTTCAAAAATACAAAAAAAAATTATAAAACAAAAAAATCGTTACTTGGTGAAAACCTGGCAAACAGGCGCCTTGTGACAACAAAAAAATTGAAAAATCAACAAAAAGTAAAGAGAAATAATTTCGTCCAACGGTGAAAACCACTTCGGTGGCGCCCTGGGCAAGTACCATGGTGAAAACTGGGTCACCAGCGCCATGCGTAGAGACATTGCTCCTCCTTCCTTCAGGATTCTCTTTCATCTTTCACTTTGCACACACTCACAACTTATTCACTCACAATAAACTTACCCATTCCCATCATGGCTTGTTATTGATCTACCCAAGATTGGTTAGCCATTCATAATAAATCTCCCTTTTCACCTCCCTTTCCATCCATAATAAATCAGATCCTATCTGTGGCTAAGGCAAAATCCTACGTCTAGTGATGGGTGTGGAACTGAGAACATCACATGTTTCAAGGAGTACAGTTTCTTCCGGCTTCCTTCAGTCTATCCGCGCACAATCCGCAATAAAGCAACGTTTGCATCACAGATCCGCAATAAAGTTCCATCTTCTCCACAATAAAGTATCAGTTTCATGGATTCAGTCAGTTTCAAATGAGACACAGCAGCAACAATGAGCTTCAACAAAAATCAAATCTTTCAACAGACTCAGACAACATATGGTTCAGTGTTAATCTATCCCTTTTGTGAAAGTGAACATTGTGACCACAATCAAACATGACTTATACAAGTGACAAGAGACACTAAACTTGAGGACTACAGTGGACGTTGGTGTTGAGTCTTGGTTTTCTTTTGATTTTATCTTTTGGTGACATGTCTTTTAGCTTTTCCAGGATGTCTTTGACTAGAAAGGCGAGGATGGGGTATCGTCACCTATTTGCATTTGCTGTCTGCGGATTGTCTCTTAGTAATGCTATGACTTGTCCAAGGATATGAGGACGCGGTGAGTCTAGTATGAACTGGGGCATTCCTTGTTTGTGACTGTCTTATCTCCATGCAAACAGGTACAATGACTTTCTGGGCCGAACAGATGCCTCGATTGTCATAACCTACTTGCCATAATAAGCTCAATGATGATAACGCACAAGAAGCTCTTTCACATTCATATCTTCTATCTTCCATCCCCCTTTCTTGATTGACTTCCATCATCCTTCTCGAGTCCGCGTAGCCCGCTATCACATGACTGAGTATGATGACACACCAAAAACATTTGCATTTCATATAGTTACACCTGCATTACCACATATAAGCATTTCCTACATACATATAGATATCATAAATGCATCGCATCCTGCATACAACACATGTTAGCACATCTCACATTTTCATTATGTAAATAATCATTTGCAGTATCATATTCATTTGCATTACATACATTCACATTTGCATCATGCATCATATATACAACATAAACGAACAAAAATATATTGCATCGCATCATATAAGCATCCATATCATAAAATAGGCATCACATAAGAACATCTCATCACATAAGGTACACATGCATATAGCTACTGCAAAAATGAATCATCTCTCATATATAATCAAAAAGTGTCATGATACAATGATGTCAAAAGAATCATATGGCTACAAAATCACCCACAGGTGTCTACAATACAAAAATGGTACATATACTGATACAATGGGGAGCCCTCTATGGCTATGATGAACTCCCTCCCTCGGAGCCGCCTGGCCTCGAAGGAGTCTGAGCTGTAGATGGACCCGCTCCAGGATCCCCCTGTCTCTCTGGTGGTGGTGGAGGGCCCATGACCCCACCGCTGGACACCTGTCTCCTGCGACTCCCTCCCGTAGCCGTCGTTGTGCGCGACGATCTATGGAAGCTCCTCGCCCGCTGATCTGCTGGCACGACATCATAGTACAGATCCCTCCAATAGGTGATCTCCTCTCCGGCTCGCAGCACATATGCGTAGCCTGCCCCTGCACCCTCTGCTGCCCGCCTCCCTGCCCTCAAAGCTGTCTCGGCCTCAGTATATCTCTGGATGGCCTGGTCTCTCTCCCGCTCTGTGTCCCTGAGCCTGATCCTGAGGCGGTCTCTCTCCCGCACCAAATCCTCAATCTCATCTGCCTGGCCCTGGCAGATCTCTCGCAGCCTCAGCAGCTCATCCTCCTCAGGATCTCCGCCCTCAGCCTCTGCCTGTGGCTCCTCCTCTACAGGTGCCTGTCCCTGTGCCTCTGCCTGCACCTGTCTCGGTGCCTGAATAGGTACCTGTGCCTGTACCTGTCCCTGTCCCTGCACCTGTCTAGGACCCTGTGCTGCTGGTACCTGTAGGGGCAGTCCACCCCGGCCTCTCACCCCCGGAGCTGCTCTCTCCTGTCCTCCCTCCCTCCAAGGCGCTACTCACCTCTCTCCCACCACTCCCCTCCGCCTCCGTCGGCCCCTGCCTCCATCTCCTCCACCATCATCCTCATCATCCCCTCCCACCTCTCCCTCCAGCAACTCTCCCAGATCTGTCAATCTGGGAAACGGATGCTCTGCCCAATACGTAGAGTACTCTGCGTCCATCCCTGCATCCTCTACCTTTGGCCACATGTCCCATGGTAACGACATCATCTCCGCCAGCTGTGTCACGGCCTGATCATATGATAGCAGTGGCCCGAACTGTACCTGATCTCTGACTGTGCAGGCATACATGCCCGAGCCTCGTGGCATCCGCTGAATCCGCCCAAACTGCCTGCATACCCTGTCGACAAGCTGCCTCTCCAGAATATAGGGCGTCCGCCCAATCAGATACCTGCTCCTGAATGTATAGGGTAGCTCCAATGCGTCGTCATCCCACTCCTCGCACCCCAGGTACGGCCTCCAGATAACCATGTCTATGTCATCTATGACGTGCCTTCAATGCTCCAATCTACCAATCCGAGGCTGGGATGTGATCATGTCGTACAAATGCACGAAGCTCCGTCCCTGCCCTCTGCCTCTGAAGTGGATCGGCCGTGTGATGGGAAGGTGCTCATATGCCCACACCTGAAGGAGAGTCACGCCGCAGCCCAAGCCCACTGATCCGTGGTACACAAACTGATGCAGCTCATAGTACAAATGTGCCAGGACACATGGCCCCCATGCATACCTGGTGTGCTCTATCATCAGTGTCTCCAATGCCCCTCCCCAGCCAACTGCCAATCCTCGTGTGGCTCTGTCCGGACATAAATACCCACTGATAGCTCCCCCAATAACAGCCGGCAATGCTAAACCTGTGGCGGTCATGGTATCCCAAGCCACGTGACCTGCTCGCATCTCCAAACCGGGATCCTGAAATACCCGTCTCAATGCCTCCCTGTCACCGTCACGATCGTATGGAATCAACTCTCCATCGATCGGGATATGCAGTATCCTGTACACATCCTCCAATGTCACTGTCATCTCACCCATCGGCAGGTGAAACGTGCACGTCTCAGAGTGCCATCTCTCAGCCAACGCAGTCAGCAACCCCATGTTTGCCCGAAACTCAAGCACATAGAGCACATATGTGAGACCCATCTCCTCAATAGAAATCATGTCCTGAATCGACAACTCTGGTCGCAATCTCTGTGTCGACGGGAATCTCTCCCGTGACTCCAACATAGGCAGATACTCCTGCAGTCAACACAATCAATCATGTCAGTTATCGTGACATTCACTGTTTATCACAAAATGCTACTTGCTACCTAAATGCATACGCTTACCTATCCTAGTGACACTCACTGTTCATCACAAAGTGTTGCTATCTACCCTAGTAGTGCTCCCTGTTCATCACAAAGTACTACGTGTGTGACATTCCCTGTTCATCACAAAGTGTCACTCACATTCGCACTCCCTGTTCATCACAAAGTGCTGCCTATCTTGGTGCTCCCTGTTCATCACAAAGTGCCTTGATTTATCTTAGTCTTCCTAGAGGACCTGCTTGAGTGTATCCTCTCAGCAGCTTATCCAATCGACAGCGTATGTTCATCACAGAACTATCGATTTGACCTAAAAGACTCAACTTATGCATTTTGACACACAAACGCACTTCTAGACTGCACAAACGCGCTTCTGCAACACAGACACGTTTCCTGAACACATACGTGCCTATATCATGCACAAACGCGACCAGGGAACACAGACGTCCCTGCATGACATAAACGCTCCTACAAAACATAGACGCTTCTACATTTCACAAACGCGTCCGTATTCAGCATAAACGCGGTTCCAGGCACAGACGCGCCTGGACCCGACACAGACGCGCCTGTCGGACACAGACGCGCCTGGCACCGACACAGACGCGGTTGCGCATTTTTGCACTTTTTAACTATCCTATTCCTAGCGCATTTATTGCTACTAAACATGCATTTATGACAAAACTTGAAATGCATGAAAGTACGAGGAGGTTTTCGGGTACTTACCGGCTCTCCTGCATCTGCTGGTCGCTGGAATCGGCAAACGCGGTCGAATCTGTGAACGAAAGCCATCGCTGCTGACTGCTGCTGCTCTTTTCTCGCTCTGCACTATGATCTTCTAAGGGTGTGGATGACAATGAGGATATCTTTTGCCCGTGGTCTATCTTATAGCCTAGCCTAGCCCTCGTCCTCATTTCCCGAGTCAGTCTTCCTTATCCCGTGACTTTGTCACTTTATCCGGTCAGTCCATTCTAGCCTTTCTTTCTTATCGAGAGATTGTCTGCAATCTTTTCAGACTTTTTCATCCAATCTCTCGAGGGGGCATATCATTCCCATTCTGGGGCAACTTTGTATCAGTTCATCTTATCTTCTTTGAAACAACGCGACAAGCCGCATTGTCTCAAAGAGGGGCAAAATGTAGACACCCAAAATTGTCATGTCTAATTAAATAAATATTTTATTTATTTAATTATCTAAGCCTAATTCTTCTATTAATTAAATAAATCCTTATTTATTTAATTAATTCATTTATCCTCTTCTAGCCTTATTTCTCATTTAAATAAATACATTTATTTATTTAAATTATCCCTTTCCTAAATTAAATAAATATTTTATTTATTTAATTGTCCTACTTCTTCTATTAATTAAATAAATCTTTATTTATTTAATTAATTCATTAGCTTTTTCTACACATGACACATGTCATTCATCTCTTAATTCCTACACTACCTACCTCTTTCATTATTTTGGTATTTCTTATACCTACCCTCTAATCCTAGCCGACCTCTCTTTTTACACCTCTCAATCTTAACCCTCCATTTCGTATTGTGTCTTCTATTTAAGGAGATGCTTTCTTCATTGTCAAACCCTAATGACACATGCTAATGATTAATGACTGATTTTGGAGTACTTGGCTACACTACAATTCCACTTGCAACCACATTCCGTTCTTTGTTGAGCTCTTGTGCACATAAAATCTGAGAGCAAATATATCAAGCAAGATCAATGGAGATAGGAAGAATGGAGATCAAAACCCTATTGGGCATGTGATGGTATAATCTTTGTGATTTTGAGTTATTTGCATTGTCTTAGGTTATCTTCATATGTTATGGTGGATCTTTGTTGATTGTTAGGCTAGGGTTTTGTGGTTGAATTCATTTAGCCTTTCAATATTGTTGTTATTGTTATCCATTTTCACCATAAACACATTCCACTAAGCACTTTGCACATTCCTAATAAATTCGTTCTCCAAACCTGCCAAAATATCTTTCAAACTCATCATGCGGTTTGTGCCGCATTATCATCAACACATGAACTTGATGTAGATCACTGCTAAACAAAAAATCATTACCGGTTAAGAGAATTATTTACCAGTCCTTAAACCCTTCTTAAACCTTGGCAAAAATTCATTAGAAATTTAAAACATGCCTTCCAATTACCATCATAGGATGCAGTTCTAGTTACATACTCAAATCCAACATAAAAGCTTATGTATCAAACAACAAGTCACCAAACATCGCCAATCACACGATTCCATCAAAACTTATCTGTCGTACCGATTAAGGTCCTAATTCACAGTCTTGCCGGTAAACTCTATCAAACTGTTATTTCGGTAGACCAAATCACTTAGCCAACAAGTCAATCACAAAAAAGCAACTATAAACATCATTAAACATCAGTTGAACCTGGTAGACATCAATGACAATATAAATAACTGATCATGTCATCTTCCTCTACCGGTACGGTCATTCACCATCATCTCATCTTCATCAGTTATGCCAAACATGCCAACAATATCCCCTTTTGGCATTGATGGCAACATTAAATATCAACATACTCAACTCATATTGTTCCGCTCTGTTTTGGACATTCTCTACAACTCTTCTCTTCTCCACTGCATCTCATTTGTCGGTTACACTATATCTACTCCAACTAATCATGTCTTCTCTTAATCATATTTCTTCTTTATTCTCCCCCTTTGACAACAATTCCAAAGGTGCATAAGCATCACAAATCATCAAGTTTGCTGCAGTTGTTGTCTTCAGCATGTCTGCAAACACATCTAAGATGCTCCCCCTACAGAGTAGCCTACATCTCATCAATCCAAAGTGAAAAATAGTCATGAAGCCTACTGGATTGATGCATCATGTATTCTAGTTTTGTCTGAGTAGGGGTCTAAACCCTAATTTACCTCTGAGATACTCAAAGGTTGTCTTCGACAATGGTTTTGTGAAAATATTTGCTAGCTGCTCTTTGCTTGTCACATACTCCATGGAGACTTGTTTTTCTTGTACTCTTTCCCTTAGAAAATGATATTTCAATTCTATGTGCTTTGTTCTTGCATGTAACATAGGATTTTTCAAAATATTGATTGCACTAGTGTTATCATAGTAAATAGTTATCGATTTAGATATATCAAATCTGAATCCTTCAAGTACATGTCTCAACCAAATTTCCTGCGTGCAATTCATTGATGCTGCAACATACTCTGCCTTTGCTATTGACTGAGAAACACAAGTTTTCTTCTTACTTGTCCAAGCAATCAATCTGCCTCCAAGAAGAAAAACTCCACCGGTAGTTCTTTTCTAGTCATCTACATTGCTTGCCTAGTCTGCATCAGTAAACACATCCAAAGAGAAATTTCCTTTATAAGGATACCACAAACCATAATCTATTGTGCCTTTCAGGTACCAGAATGTCCTTTTCACCGCTACCAAGTGAGTCTCCTTGGGATCCTTTTGAAATCTAGCAACCAATCCAACAACATGTGCAATATCTGGTCTACTATGAACGACATAATGCAATTTACCAATCATAGAGTTGTATTCTTTCTCATCCATAAATGGTGAGTCATCTTTCTTAGACAACTTGCAGCCTATCACCATCAGAGTACCAACCGGTTTACAATCTTCCATGCCAAATATTTTTCAACACCTCTTTGACATACTTACTCTGACAGATAAAAATTCCACCATCCAACTGCTGGACCTGCAACCCAATAAAAAATTTAATCTCTCCAATAAGAGAAATCTCAAATTCCTTTTTCATCTCCTCGAAAAAATCCATGCATAAGTCATCATTACCACCAAAGATAATGTCATCTACAAATACTTCAACTATCAATACTTTCTCTCCACCAGTCTTTAGATATATGTTACTGTCCTCACTGGTACGCTGGAATCCTATCTTGATTAGGTGTGCATGCAACCTTTCAAACCATGCTCTCGGTGGTTGCTTCAATCCATATAGTGCCTTATAAAGTTTTCAAACCATATCTTTGTCTTCAGACAAAGCAAATCCATCTTGTTGTTCTATGTATACTTCTTCTTCAAGGATGCCATTGAGAAAATTTGATTTAACATCCATCTGATAGACTTTAAATCTTTTAAATGCAACATAAGCAAGTAGCATTCTTACTCCTTCCAATCTTAACACAAGTGCAAATATTTCACCATAATCTTCTCCTTCTTCTTGTGCATAGCCTTTGCAAACCATTCTTTCTTTATTTCTCACAACCTTTCCTTCTTCATTTAACTTGTTTCTAAAAACCCATTTGGTTCCAATCACATTCTTGTCTTCCGGTCTAGGAACAAGTATCCTTGTCTTATTCTTCTCTATCTAATCTAACTCCTCATTCATTGCACTAATCCAATGATCATCCTATAATGCCTCTCTTACTATTTTTAGCTCAATAGTAGAAATCAAACAAGAATTTTCTCTAATTTTCCTCCTTATTTGTACTCCAGCATGTTTATCTAAAATTATTTGTTCTTTTGAGTGATTTAACCTAACGTACCTTGGAATAACTGGTTCCAGTGTTGTGCTTCCTACTTCATGTTTTTCATCTTCTTCATCGCTCTCTGCATTTACCGGTTGAGCACCTATTTTTGCAACATTTTTCTCATCAGTCTTCTGCACTTCCAGTTCTATGAACACAAGTCTTTCTTCATCTTTCTCAAGCTCAAATCTACTGGACTCACCAGATTTCTCAAGGAGTTCATCTATCTTCACATTAGCACTCTCAATGATCTTCTTAGTTCTCTTGTTATAACATTTAAATGCTTTACTCTTTGTAGAGTAACCAAGAAAAATGCCCTCATCACACTTAGCATCAAATTTTTCAGTTTAATCATCTCCCTTAATATAACATTTACTCCCATATATTTTTAAATAGCTTACTCTAGGAGACTTTCCATGCCATAATTCATAAGGTGTTTTGTTATTACCTTTTTTGACAAGTACCCGGTTCAAAGTATAGACAACAGTGTTGACTGCTTCTCTCCAAAAAATCTTTGGTACTTCACCTTGAATCGACATGGTTCTAGCGGGTTCAACAACTGTTCTATTCATTCTCTCTGCTATCCCATTTTGTTGTGGAGTTCTAGGAGCTGACATCTGCCTCTTAATTCCTTGTTCATCACAGAACTTCACAAACTCATCAGAAGTAAATTCACCTCCCCAGTCAGATCTCAAATATTTTAGATTCTTCTTGGTATCTTTCTCAACAAGAGCTTTAAATGCTTTAAAATTACTAAAAGCCTCAAACTTTTCTCTTAGAAAAGTTACCCACATCATTTTGGAATAATCATCAGTAAAGATCATAAAATACTTATCACCAAAATAGCTCTTCTTCCTCATAGGACCACAAAGATTAGTATGAACCAGATCAGGAATATTCTCTGAAGAAAAAGACTTACTCTTGAAGGATACACAGGTCATCTTACCTATCTAAAATCCTTGCATAACACATTGTCTGGTTTCACAAGATGTGGCAAACCTCTAACAATACTTGACTTGCTAACTTTAATCAAATTATCAAAATTGACAAGAAAAAATCTCTTGTGCCACAACCAGCTATCTTCAATCTTTGCCACCAAACAATCATTTACATTACTATTCAGATGAAATAAATTACCTCTAGTCTGCTTCCCAATAGCAATCAATTCTCCATTATTTCCAAGGATCCTGCACACTCCACTTTTGAATTCAAGTAGATATCCCTTATCATTAAGCTGTCCAACACTCAAGAGGTTATGTTTTAATCCTTCAACTCAAAAGACAACATCTGCATTGCTCTTCCCATTTAATGAAATTTATCCTTTACCTTTAACCATGCTGGGAGAGTTATTACCAAATCTTACAACACCTCCATCAAACTCTTCAAGGGATAGGAACTTACTCTTGTCATCGGTCATGTGGTGTGAGCAACCACTATCTATCATCCATTCATCGTTGTTATCCATATGAGACACCAAAGCCTTCTCATTAGTCAGATCTTCCTTCACAACAACAAATACTATCTCCTCATTGTCATCTTCTTCTGATTCATCATCAGTTGCATCTTCATCCACTACAACATAACAATGTTTCTTTCTTTTCCCTTTGAATCTCCTAAACTTATCATTCTTATCAACATTAGGGCAGTTAGAAACTATGTGTCCAATCTTACTACAAAAGAAACACTTCAAGGTTAATTTACCTTTCTATTTACCTGTCCCTTTAGGGAATCTTCTAGCCAGTAATTCCTCAAGTTCCATCAAATGATATTCATCATCACCATCACCTCTGCTACCTTCATGACTAGACCTGCAGTCATGATTATGACAAGCATCTTTTCCTTTCCTTGTTGATGTACTGGTTACTGAAGCCTTAAAGGAAGATTCAGAAGGTTTGGAAACACTATTATCAAAACTGTTAAGTTCAAATGCAGTTAACTTTCCAATTAAAGAATCAACAATAACTTTATCTTTTGAAATGGATCTTAGTTCTTGAATAGCATACACTCTAATAGAATACTGTGGTAAAAGAGTTCTAAGCATTTTTCTAACAATAATATCATCTTCAATCTTACCTCCAACACTCTTTATTCTACCTACAACTTCCTTAATCCTTTGTCCATATTGAGTTATGTTTTCACTGTCAACCATTTTCATATCATCAAATTTTCCTCTCAGACTCTCTTCCTTTGCCCTTTGTACATGTTCATCTCCTCCATAGATTAATATCCATGAACATCAATATATTCAAAGTCAGACAGAGTACTTACAATTGCTTCAAGAGCCTGAATGTTTTCCTGTTGATCTTTGCGCTCATCCGATGTCAAGGGACTGGTAGTAGGTGCATAATACCTTGTCAACACATGATTCCAATACTGTGAACCCATTCCTTTAATGCAAATATTCATCCAATCACTCCATATCTGGTAGTTGTCCCTAGTAAAATTGGGACCCTCCTTCATCATCTTTCACAGAATCTTTCCCTCAAGCTGTTAGGCTTTCTGCACACAAAGGACCAATGCTCTGATACCAATTGATAAACCTAGAGGATCTGGTTAATATTGAGAGGGGGGTCAATCAATATTAACAAAAACTAAAACTTTAACACCAAAACAAACTTATCTCAGATCTAAAAACATTCAACACTTAAACCAAATCTTCATGACAGATTTCCTTATCAGATCTTGATAATCATTTCCTCTAATGCAAGTTTATTAATCAGATCAGCCATCAATTCAATAACAGATCAACAAACACAATTACCAACTTATTAACTGATCATAATGCTTCATCAACCATATAATCATCAATACCGGTAATCACTTTAAGATCTCTGATAAATAAACATAAACTATCTTTACCGGTTAACAAAAATAAAACATGAACATCACAAGAAAAGAATATCACACATGAACACCATGTTTTTCACGTGGAAACCCAAATAGGGAAAAACCACGGTGAGAATTGGTACCCACAAATATTTTGCATTCTTTCAGAATGTGCCCTGTTAGGAGCCAAGCCTAGTTAGAAGCTTACAATGATGCCCTGTTAGGAGCAAACCCTGTTAGGAGTCATTCGGTTAAGGGATTTACCTCAGCTCTATTAGAAGCTTTGATCTATTAGGATCAACCTTGCAAGAGGATTTAGAACTCAGATATTGAGTTGCTCTGTTAGGGGATTTTACAATGTGAGGCCTGTTAGGACCTACTCGATTAAGGGATTTTAGCTATTCTAATTGTTAGAGAACACCATTGAATGATTTGTGTATAGCACTCTACTGCTTTCTTGATCGGATCCAATTAAGTTCTAAGTCTACATCTCTATGGCAGATCTTCTCACACACTGGTTCGACTTCTCACACTTCTCAAAATCACTGACACTACAAAACATCAACCTTGCCGACATAAACAACTTTTACAAACAGATTGGCATCAAAACCCTAAGAATTATTACATAGATCATCACAGATCTTTACAGCTCATTATAGATCATTAAAATCAATTAAAAATCAATATTGGTCTTTGAATGATCATAAATCGTCACATCAAGTCGATCTGGTACAAAGTCAAACCCTTAGCACATTCCGCTAAGCACTTTGCACATTCCCATGAAATTCCTTCTCCAAACGTGCCAAAAAATCTTTCAAAATCATCACGCGGTTTGTGCTCCATTATCATCAACACATGAACTTGATGTAGATCGCCGCCAAACCAAAAATCATTACCTGTTAAGAGAATTTTGTACCGGTCCTTAAACCCTTCTTAAACCTTGGCAAAACTTCATCAAAAATTCCAAAACATGCCTTCCAATAACCATCATAGGATGCAGTTCCGATTATATACTCAAATCCATCATAAAAGCTTATGTATCAAACACCAAGTCACCAAACATCGCAAATCACTTGATTCAATCAAAACTTATTTGCTTTACTGGCTAAGGTCCTAATTCGCAGTCTTGTCCGTAAGCTTTGTCAAACTGTCAAACTCTTACTCCGGTAGACCAAATCACTTAGCCAACAAGTCAATCACCAAAAACCAACTGTAAACATCAGTTGAACTTGGTTGACATCAATGACAATATAAATAACTGATCATGTCATCTTCCTCTACTGGTATAGTCATCCACCATCATCTCATCTTCATTAGTTATGCCAAACATGCCAACACAAACTTGATAGTGCAACATACATAGATCATAAAAATCATATCTAGAACCACACTCCATAATCTTCACATACTTGAGGAATACAAAGCATTCTTCCACTGAGACATTAAATACTCTTTCCTACATAAATATTGTTTCTTGCATATTAAAATTTCCATTACTCCAACATTCTAGAAACACCTCATTATCACTACCAGACCACCCAACAACATCATAACACTCACTTTTGGACTATCCACAATACACAATGACATCAATGACAACACATGACATGTTGACATCAATGACAATACAATACAACTCTTGTTTCCAACAATGTTTCAGTGCTCACAGTCACGTGGTTGACCAAAACCTAGTCCTAGAGACTAAATAATTTTTATTTTCTGTAACTAAGATTTTTTTTCAAATCGCTATCACTTATTTCATAAGTATCATTTTTTGACAGATCAGTAGTTGACAAAAAATGTGGTTCAATGAATCCCACTATGGTGTAGGTGGATTTTGCCAATTTTTACTAGCTCGAAGGTAAAATTTGCATTAGATTCTTGCAACTAGCATAAATTTTGCATACAAAGTAAAAAACTTGCAAACTTTTTTTGAAATTGCTCAAAAATTGCAAGGATTTTATTTGTGACTTCTATATTTATCTGACAACAATTGTTTTTTAAATTGTGAAAATCACAATGTGTTATAAATGATAAATTTGAGCTTTTCACTTGTATAAATTATCATTTAAGCTTTTCACTAGTGTAAATTACAAAACAAATATTCATTATAATTTATTTTAGGGTTGTAAATATAGATTTAATATATTTTGGGGCTTTTAAGGTTACAAATTTAGTGACATTTTGTCTTTGTTCCCTTAGTGTTCTTCTACTAATCATGATGAAAATATAAGAGAAAGGATTTGATACCTTTAGGAAAAACATTAAAATAGCAAAATCCTTCAATTACCCCAAATAAACAAATTTAGCTACTATACTTAATGTAAAATAACAAAAAATAAAGTAAAATAAAATAGAAAATTTAACTATTGTACGTAAAGTAGAATAATTTTAAAATAAAGTAAATGTTAAGTAATCATAATTATCCATGAGATTGGTGGTTTTGGGAGAGAATGAAGGGGAACCATGGAGAAGTTGTTGGCGATGTTTCAGGGGATGTCGGGATTTCCAACTCAAGGATTCCTGGAAAATCTAGTGAGAATCAGATTTTCCCTCAATTGAAGTTTCAGAGGAAATTGAGGATGATATTGAACTTTGGGAGATTTTGGCGATTATCTGTAGAATTATTGGCTCAAGATTTGACAGAAGAGCAGTTAGAGCTTGGGTGGCAGATCATTGGAAGACCAATGTAATTCTTAAATTTATACCAAAGGGGTTTTTCATTGCAATCTTCATGGAGAAGCCTGAAAAAAATAAGATTATGCAACATGGAATATGGTGGTTTAATAATAACTTGATTTATATGCAACCTTGGTTTACAAACTTTGATCCAGTCACTCTGGATCTATATGACGAGCCTATTTGGATCAGGTTGTATAATTTACTGATTGAGTATTGACAGAAAATTGGTAGAACTCTGGGGACACTCTTGGAGATTGACAAAGGTTCAATTGAGAAGGATTCTTATCTATATGCAAGACTGCATATAACGTCAGTCAAAAGAGTGCCGCCCAAGATATTTCTATCTTTAGAAGGGAGAAGATGGTTCAACAGGTTGATGTTGAGGAGCATAAACAATTTTGTTTGTGATGTGGAAGCAGATTTTATTTTGAAAAAGACTGTAGGGCCAAGGGCCGTAATAACAAAAAATGGATCCCCAAGGATAAGCTTGAGGAAATGGTTTCGAAATTATTTAAGCTCGGGATGCTTCTTGAAGGTCCAGGGAAGGAGGAATTGGAGAATTCCAATGCTAAAACTTATCCAACATTGAACATTGGGAAAGGGACCTCTTCCTCGAGGATAGAATGTGTCTCTTCCAAACTGATCGAAAGGGAAGAGGACATTGGTTACAATGTGGTGTATAAGAGTGTGTCCGACTTTGAAATGGAATATGAGTTAGGTTCTGAGAGGGATATGATAGATGATCTAGATATTATTGATCCCAAAATCCTTAGTCAATCAACCAATAAACTATAGGGGGCTTTGAAATTGGGGAGAGGTAGAAGAAGCAATAAATAGAAACGTGAAGATAGGGCTGGCCAGGGGATCATTAACGTAATTGATTTTATGAAAAGAAACAAGGGAGAGAAGACCTCCCTTGGAGAGAAATGAAAGTGCTTTCTTGGAATGTCAGGGGTTCAACGGTCCCTGACAAGTGCCTCTTGGTTAAATGCATGTTAGAGAAGTGCTCTAATGATGTGGTGTTACTTCAGGAAACCAAGCTCAACTTAGATAAGGCACTTAGTTTTTTTAAATATTGTGTAAAATGGGAAGGAGTTTTTCAGGAAGCGGTTGGGCATTTTATGGAACTCACTTTCAATCAAAATCAACTTGCTGAAATCAAAGGACAATTGGATGTTATTCTCTACTGCCTCCTTTGTTTAGGACTTGGAATTTCCCTTAATCAATCTGTATGGTCCAATTCAAACTATGGATAAAGCTAAGTTATGTGAGGAGGTGGCATTTTGTATTCAAAATACTGAGGGAGATAAGGTTATTTTTGTAGGGGATTTTAATGCCATTTTGGATCTTAGAGAGAAGAAGGTGGTCTGTCCAAAATTAACAGGAGTATGGAAGACTTCATAAATTTTGTCACCCATAACGAGCTTTTGGACATTCCTCCCAAGAATGGCCAATTCACTTGGACTAATCGTAGAGTTAATTTCACCAATATTGTTGAGAGACTTGACTGTTTCTTGGTTGGGGATTTTTGGTCAAAGGGTTCTCATTCTTTGGTTTCTTCAATTTTACCTATTTTGGTTTCAGACCATTTCCAGGTATAGTTGGAGGTGGACTTGGGTGTTTTCAACAAGGAGGGATATTTTAAATTTCAAAGTATGTGGTGGAGGGATGACTCTTTCATTGGCAATATTCAACATTGGTGGGCTCAAAGCAGATGTATTATGGTACTCCCAGCTTCCGTTTTATCAAAAGACTTCACTTTTTGAAGGATAAAATTAAAATTTGGAACCAGGAGAAATTTAAAAATATCTTCCTAGAAAAATTCAAAATGGAGGAGGATCTTAGATTGCTTAACGAGCAATTTATTTAGGAAGGTATGAATGATGTAGACTTCACTAGAGAAAAGGAGTTGAAGGAGAGATTATTAGAACTATTAGCTATAGAGGAGGTGTACTGGAGAGACAAGTCTAGGAAATGCAGATAGCCTCTGGAGATTTGAATACTAAATATTTTCATTCTTTTGTTAGAGCCAAGAGATCAGCCAATGGGATTGAAAGAGTAAGGAATGAGAATGGAGATTGGTGCTACAAGGCAGAAGATATTGAAAAAGATGTAGTTGTCCATTTTCAAAAAATCTTAGGAGGTTGGGTTGAGGGCGATTGCAATCTATGGGAGAAGGTGATTGAGGTAGTTAAATAGGAGGTATAGCAAGTAGATATTGATTTCCTTCTCCAACCTTATTCCCTCAAGGAAGTTAAAAGAGCAACCTTCTCTTTGAATCCAAAGAAGGCCCTGGGGCCAGATGGCTTCATGATTGAATTGTTCTAAAAATGTTGGGAGTTCATGGGGAAAGACATATTGGAGGTGGTGGAGAATTTTAGAAAGAAGAGGAGGTTTGTTAGGGAAATCAACAATACGGGCATCGCTTTGATCCCCAAAAAGCAGCACCGTGTTTCTATGGCGAACTACAGACCTATTTCACTATGTAATTCTATATACAAGATAATTTCTAAGGCTATGGCGAATAGGCTCAAGGCCATCATTGGTAGGCTCATCTCAGAGGATCAGAATGGCTTCACCCCAGGAAGAGAGATCTCATACAACATAATTTTGGCGTCTGAGACTATACATTCAATCAAAGCAGACAATGCCAAAGGTATGGTGGTCAAACTTGATGTTAGTGAAGCATATGACCGAGTTAATTGGGATTTTCTTTTGTTCGTATTAAAATATTTTGGATTTGATTTGAGATGGCTGGAATGCATTTGTCATTGTATATCCTTGACTAAGTTCTTTGTGGTAGTGAATGGAGAAACTAGTCGTTTTTTTCAGGCGAGTAATGGTTTGCGTCAGGGAGATCTATTATCTCCTTCTCTGTTTGTCTTGATAGCTGAAATTTTTAGAAGGAATTTCAAAACCAAGTGCAAGCAAGGTGTTCGGCAAGGTGTTCGGCAAGGTATTCAAGTCCATAAGGACTTGGACAATGTTTCTCATTCTCAATTTGCAGGCATGGTGTTGTTTGGTGTTGCTACTTTCAAAGAGGCTATGATTATCAAGTCCACACTAGAAGAATATTCAAAGCATTCGGGGAAACACATGAACCAAGACAAATCCTAGGTTATTTTTCTCAATACAAGCAAAAGTACATCAAAGGCGGATTAATGATATTCTTGGTTTTTAAGATTGCCTCCTTTCCATTTAAATATCCGGGTGTGTGCCTTTTTCTGGGAGGAATCAATCATCACTTTGGGAGGACATCGTTAACTCTTGCCTGACAAAGGCTCATGCTTGGAAAAACAAGTGGATTTCCCATGCACGAAGAATGCTTATGTTAAACCGGTTCTGTCAACTATTCCTATTTACACTATGTCATGTTTTAGACTTTCGGTCAGAGCTATCGGGTCTAATGATATTTTACTAAAAATATTCTTATGGGAGGGCTCCAAAGATGCTAGAAGGGTTCATTTGATAAACTGGGATACTGCATGTTTGATCAAGGCTGATGGAGGCGCAGGTTTAAGGAAAATGATCTTTAGAATCTAGCTCTTGGAGCTAAGTTGGTCTGGAAGATCTATAAGTTCCCAAACAAAACTTGGTGTAAAATTATTAGACATAAGTACTTGGACACGAACAATCCCGAAAGGATATTTACCACGACAAGCTTAGGAAAAGGATCAAAAGTTTGGAAATTCATCAGGGATAGTAGGAATATTATTTGGGAACACATTACTTGGAAAATCGATAATGGGCAAAAAGCCAAGTTTTGGTGGGATTCCTCGGACGGGGAAGTTGCTATTGCAGATCTATTTGATAATCAGGATTGGATTTGAGTTTGTGAACAAAGTGGGGACATATGTTGCAGACTATATAGGTGAAGTTAGACATTATCAGTCGATCTGGAGACCCATTGAATTTGGGATAAGTCTAGAGGATGGGCATAATTTGTGGGAGACTCTAGCCAAGAGAAGAGTTGTTCTTACTGGGGAAGAAGATTGTGTGATTTTGTGTGCTGGAAAAAGTGGGGAATACAAGGAAAGTCTCAGTTATGCAATTCAGAGATTGCGAAGAAGAGTTGATAGCTCGCCGACCAGGTTATGTTGGGACAAAAGTGTCCTACTAAGAGAGGGAGCTTTTTTATGGGTCACCCTCCATTGTAGGATTCTAACATGGGATAGGTTGAAATTAATTGGTGTAGAAGGTCCGAACTAGTGCCCAATGTGGAGACCGCTAGTCATTTACTTCTTTGGTGCCCATTTGTTGTAGGGTGTTGGGATTGGTTCTTGGAGATGATCGAGTGGAAATTGGCTAGGAATGAAACGTTCTTGGAGTTTTGTAGATCCTGGCCTCTAGATAGAACAAAGTCAAAATGGGGAGATATCTGGACTGTGGGGCCGTCCATCATTGTATGGCTGATCTAGAAAGAGAGAAACAAAAGGGTATTCAAAGACGAGTATCCGTCTTTATAAATTACTATTAGCAGAATAAAAGAATCGATTGCAGAGGTGGTTAATGGTAAGATGATCAGGAAGAGAGTTAAGCTCTATTCTAAGTGGGACAAGTTGATGGAGGAGAAATAGATTATTTTGAAGGAAGAAATGGATGGTGTTCATGGCAACAGAGTGAATAGAAACTTGGTCAAATGGAAGGCTCCAGGGAGGAACTGTTTTAAACTGAACTTTGATGGAGCTATCCGAGGGATATGGGCTTTGGTGCCATCATCAGAGATCACGTAGGGAGGATGGTATCGATAGTCATGGACTACATGGGGTCAACCACTAATAATAAAGCGGAGCTGAAGGCCCTGGAGAGTGGTTTAGACTTATGCCTTAGTAAAGGTATTTTTTAGATAAACATAGAGGTAGATTCCCTTCTTGTGGTCAAAGCAGTGCAGTTGTCAAATATAGAAAATTGGAGATTGAAGCAGAGATTAAAGGTTGTTCAAGAAAAGATTGGGAAGTTTGCATACTTTACCATCACACACACCTACTACTGAGAAGAGAATAGGGCGGCGGACTGGCTTGCCAACGAGGGAATAATGCGATGTTTGGAAGTGATTAGTTTGGATGAGGAGCCGCATATAAACTAATTTAGATCCATCATTGTTGAGGATTCGAGGAAGGTGGAGGATTCCCCTCAGGCATTGGATGAATTTTGCTCATCGACGGTTCTCCAAGCCCCGCATAGCAAACAAGTGACTGAAATTCGATCTCGGCTCAGTTATGTCCGTAGAGAGTATCCAGTGAACTGATTTTGTGGAATCTCAAAGAGTTAGGCTGGCAGACATTGGAAGGAACAATGCAGCTTTATTCAGGCTTGTTCCACCAAGTCTGATCAATCGAGCCAGTGGGAGGTCTGATCAAAAGGGGCTCTTCGCACTCTGATTTGAGCAGATGACATAAGTGAGTTTAGCAGGGGAGGAGATGACCTTTGAAGCATTCGACTGCAAATGTGAAGAGGAGACCAAAGAAGAACGGTATCGTAGGCTATTCAGGATTAGCGACGAACTAGCTTTTAAACCCCTCGAAATGATTTTAGACTCATGCTTGGGTGAGGGACATTATCACGATGGTAGCATTTTCAGTTTGTTTTTTAATGCTATAGTGCAGGCTACGGGTTTGAAATAGATAGGGTACCAAGTGGGGAATGACTTTGTGACCTAGGCATTCTGGACCAAAGTGGCTGATCAAATCTATAAAATTGTTCTGGGTAATTTAGATAGACCACTTTCTCTGTTCTTTGGTCATCTAGAAGAAGAGGAAGGGGAGGAGAGATCTCGAGTCATAGAGAGAGAGGATAAGGTTCCGACTTTAACTGTTTGGTCGATCTTCTCGGAATGCATTTAGCGGCAGGAATACAACAGACTGTGTAAAGTGATCTACTCATAGTAGACACCATTCTCTACTAACCAAGCAAGGAAGTTGTTATTGCTTTGTAAAGGTGTAGGTTTCTCCAAGCAAGGAAGTTGTTATTGCTTTGTAGAGGTATAGGTTTCTATTGCAGAAATTTGGTATGAATGTTGGATAGGTTGGAAGAGAGGAGGTGGGTAGTAGAAGAAGTTCTATAATCTAGGTGTTTGGAGGTCTGTAGTCTCTGCCATCATGGAGACTTCTCTTTGATGATTGTGATATGTATTTCAAGTTCTCAGTTTAATATAGGGTGCTATCCCCATAATAATAGCATATGTCAAAAAAAGAAAAAGTAATTGTTAGGTAAATAAATAAAATAACTCTTAGTTAATACAAATAGTACTTCAAATAATTTATTTTGTAGAGACAATTTAGAAAATATATAAATAATTTTTATTGTCTTAAACTAGACATGTCATCTAAAATAAGCTGGTCTATTCTCAATATGGCCTTGGGGTCTTTTGAAACCAATTTTCTAATTCTCTTTCAAATGGGAAAAAATTATAGAATAAATATTTGAACTCTTTGAATTTATACATAATTCTATAAATTGCTAATCCTCCAAGTGGCTCTAGTATTCATAATTTTATGATTTCTAGTAGATATTTTATAACCGAGCACATCACTTTGGAGATTTGCAATGGGAAAAAGTCCCTATTTGGGATGATTTATGCAATGGACTTCTGGCTTTGTCAAACATCCCAAATTTGTTATAGGCTTACGATACTTTCGTAAGTAGTCGGGGGTCACATGTGAGAGATTATCTTGTACAAACTGTGGTGAATATGGTAATAAAAAATAGAAATGGAAATCACTACAAGGTTTCAATATCTTAAAGGAGTAGATGAAATAGCTAGAAGGGATTATGGAGTCTAGGAAAGTCTTTATCTCAAAAGAAGATGTCACCATTAAATGGAATGTATTGAAAATTGAAAATTATTTTTAAATTTTGGTTATCAAATCGAGGAAGAAACCATCAAGAAAGACAAATATCATATTCACCTATGTTGGTATAAATTATGTATGCTTAAACTAGGGGCCTTTACTTGGATACCACTACAAGATAGAATCTTAATTGGTGACAAATTGGGAAAGCTCTAAGGTTTCAATAGACCCTCTCGATGTGTTTTTTTAAGGAGGTTGAAAACATAGTAAATAATCTTCTGCTTAGATGCACATTCATTAAAATTGTTGGTAAAATATTTTAAAAGAAGTAAATTGGTATAGCCCTCTTCCCTGGGACATTGTTTCCCCCTCTTCAAAGCTTTGCTGGTTAAACATGAGAAATTCACGTTTTCGAGTATTTGGACTATTTCCCCTTCAATCATGATTTGGAAAATACGGAAATAAGCATTTTTTAAGAAAATGATTTCAAGGAATTATTCTTCAACAAAGTGGATAATGCCATCGCAGAAGTAGCCAATCATGCAGTAATGCAGCTATAAATTTGCCTCTTAAGCACAACACCTTTACTATTTTAGAGGGTGAGATCAAGAGATCTTGGAGCAGTCTAGTTATTTCCCTTCGCCTCCTCCCTGCCAATCCCCCCTCCCTTGCCCCCCCGAGGGAAGCCATTGTTACCTTTACCTAAGATTACAAGCTAGAGGGAAGATGGATGCATGCAGAGAAGGGATGACACAAGATGGATTTTGGTGGTACAATTATTGGCAATCTAAGCCCTTTTAGAGTTGAGTGTATTATAAAGAATCATAAAAGGACAATGTTTGGGATGGTAGAAAAAAATAGTTGGGACAAACAATGAAATAAAATCCCAAGAGACTTTATCAAAGCTTCAATTATTAAAAGAAAATCAAAAGTTTAAGAATGTGCACATTAAAGGACATTTACCCAACCATAAATGCTCTCTCAAAGCGATATACACCAAATCATAAAATAAATATTGTTTTGAATTAGTGAGGGAGACTTTGAATACAATTTTAAACTTTAAGGTGGTATACATTTTTCACAATACAAATAGTGTGGTTGACAAGATAGCTAATGGGGCCATTCATATGGCTAAGGATTTGTTTATCATCAACTCAATCAACACATGATGGGATATAGTTCCCAATCTCCCATCCTTGTTAGATTATTTGTTTTGAAAGATTATATTATTTCATAGTAGGAGGAGGATTTTGTCTTGAGTTTCATTGCACATGGCTTGATTTCATTCATGTTTAGCAATCAAGGAAATTATCAATCTACACCCTTGGCTGCCAATTGTGAGGAATAAAGATTTAGAATGGGGTTTTTACCTCATTCCATAGTAGTCAACATGGACACAACAATTTCCCTCCACACAAAGAAACATCATATGGATTTTAGGGGATGAGCGCTAGAGTTCAAACTTAAATAGGTTTCCAAGACTAATTCCATGATGGTGTTGCTTGTTGTTTTGATTAATCAGAATATATGGGAAGGGCCCAAACCAAAAAAAATGTTAGCCAAAGAGGAAAACATAACATGTCTCACGACAAGAGAGACAAAAACCAAAAAAGACCATGAGGAAAGGAAAGGCTAGCCAATGCTTTTGATCGGAGCATAGAGTCGAAGTTGGAAATGGAAGGAACCTAAAACCAACAACAAAGATAACATGATCAAGGTGATTTGAATCCAAACTTCAATAAAAGCCTCAAATAAGGGGCAAGACGGTGGAAATTTATTTCATTCTTTGAAAGAAACTCGTTTGAAGGATTCTTTTTTAATATCATCAAGTTTCCTTTTTGTCTTGCACGATTAGTCATTGTTGTCATAAATGTGGATCTGCAAAGAATCAAGAACCTTACCAATGTGGTCACACACAATAGAATCTGATACCATCCTATTAAAATAAGGTTTAGGGCAACCTACATTAAAAGTAGGGTGACCTTTGAACAGTCAAGACTCAAAATTAATTTCTTAGTCCAAATGACCTAACTCGGAATGTAGCTTGTTGTTATTCGACAAAAATATGAGGTTTCCCATAGACACAAGGAAACTTGTATGACATTTGTTAAAATTGTTAATCACAACTCATTAACCATTAGAGTTAGTTGTCCTTTGGATGATATTTTAATCCCAAAAGACCAGAGGAAACTCGAGAAAATAAACCCAACTCACAACCATAATCACCTTGGTAGTATCAAAGCCAACAATCCATCTTGTCAATTACAAATAGATCCTACCAAGGAACCAAGAACCTCCATAAAGAATATCTACACAATCCTTCTAAAATGAAAAAAGGAGGTGACCATTAAGAATACATACCACTAGTTACTCATGCAACTACATATAACATCAATGTTTCGTCTATAACTAAAGAATCTACCAAAGAGGGATTACAAACAAATAGAAGCTCTACCCAAGGAGAAGTCAAGAATTCTAAAACATAAAAAAGGTACATTGGGCCACTCCCCTCACAACAAACTAGAGTCATGGGAGAAGGTGCAACAATAGGGAGAGGAATAGGGGCCATCACTTGAGGAGGAAACCTTGTACTAAAGCCCTCAACAAAACAAGTCCAGATTTCTTGACATCCTCTACACATGAGGAAGATGTGAGATCCAAGACAACGAGAGAAAAAGTAGGATGAAAAAATGTGTTGCATTTTTTTTAATTAAAAAACAACATTGACTAGGGTGCTTATTTTGACATAAAGATACAATACATGAGTCAAAAACAAGGCAAACATAAGGAAATGTATACCTTCATTATAGACCACAAGGTCAATTACAATGTACACTTGATGCATTGAATATGAAGACCAACCTAATAGGAACTCCCAGCATATATTTGTCCAAGCACATCACGGGCGAGAACATTTCCAAAGCGCGTATCCACCCTACCACGAAGTAGTTACACTTCCCCAAAATATTTCATGATACGAAAGATACCCGAACCAGCACAAGGTAGACTAACAATGCAAATCCGGCAAGAGTTTAATGGAATAGTGTAACATGACTTTCTAGTTTTAAGCTATTTTAACAACATCATGGTTACATAAGAATGCATATTAAGCATACATAGCTTACATGAGCATATATACATGTAATATCATCAATCCATGCACTTGATAACTTATCAAGGATCTTATTTTCAATCAAACCTCCATTAATTGTAAAATAATTAGAACCATAATTCAATTTACTCAACTTTTCAAGAAATATACAAGACTAGTAGGTGATACTGCCACACATCTCTACATACATAAGTTTACAAGAGTATTCATGAGTATCTATAAGAAAGCATATAAGAGTCTCGTAAAAATCATATAAGGATATCAAACATGAAGACATAAAATGGTGAATCAAGAAAAGATCATGTGCTTAATAATGGCTATTTACTCACTTACAATCATATTGAAAATATTAGTGGAAATAATTTACAAAAAAATAGATTTTAGAGAATAACAATATAGACATCTATCATTAAAAGAGGGTTAAAGCACTAAATATACCCTGAATGCAATAACTCCAGTTTTCTTTCTGCAATCAATTTATTTTATGCCCGCAAATATATTGTATTTGTCTTCACAAAGAAAAAAAATTCTCCTTCCAGACTATGTTTTATTGCTACACTTAAAAACAAAGATTACATACCTAAATGAAAACCAATTCATTGTTTAAATAGAAAACTTGACATAAGATTAGATTTTTTCTTTTTAGAAATTATTTTATTGCTTCTCCTCTTATCTATTCGAGAAAACATCTTTTATCCTTAGAAAAACATGTTTCTTTATCTAAACTTATCCTCCCAATAATAATTATCTTAATTACCTTAAAACATAATAGAAACTTAAGAAATATAAAATCTATAATAATTATTTATTTTATTTTATTTTACCAATTCTTATCCTTTATGTAGAAACTTTTATCTTCTCATAAATATTTTCTAAATTTAAAACCTTTTATATACGACTCTCTCTCATAATATATTAGAAAAGGTATTCATTATATTAATAAAAGATTTCTAATAATATATTTAGAGAGAGTTTCTATTTTATTTATTTAAGATAACATTTCTATTTAATTTTATAAATGCTTTTCAATAAAATATTTAATATATTTTAAAAGATCTTTATAATTCGCATAAAAGAAATTACAATATGAATTTTATATTTTAAGTTTCTAAAAGAATTTGAAAAGAAACCTTTTTTTTTTTAATTTTTTTTAATTTTTCCTCAAAAAAATATTCCATACCTTTCTCACCTTTTCTTACTAAAGTTCTTAATATATAACATGAATTCTATACTATAAGTTAATTTTTTAAATATTATTTTAATAGAAACTTGTTTTAAGTTTCTTTTTATCTTGAAAAGATTCCTTTTTGTTTTAATTTATTTTTATTTATTAATTACATGCATGAGATATAGATAAATAAATTAAAACAAAATTAAAAGAATAAATGAAAAATAAAACATTAAATATAACAATGAAATTTTGCTCTACAACTATAAATACATTATGTTCATTTAAAATATGTTTAAAATATTTTTTATTTTTTTAAATATTATTAATATAATTTATATTTAAGATTTAAAGGAAAAATCAATACATATATTAATTCAAATATTAAAATCATGCAATAAGAAATCACATGTCATGATTAAATAATTACATACTTAATTTCATTATTATATAATAATTATGAAAATAATGAATGTGACATACTTCCCCCTAAAAACATGCATCGTCCCGATGTATCAATCAAAAGCTTATCATTACATTCAAAACAAGTCAACTAAATTCATATTAGCCATGGTTAGTATTTCTATCCACTAAATGTAATTTATCCTTCATTTTGGTAAACACTCAAGATAATTCAAACACGCATATTTATCAAGTTAATCGCCATTTGTAAACACTGCAGATAATGTTGGGATTAAGGTGCCTCAACCTTTGCAAATCCTAACATTGGCTAATGCATTTATTTATTAATTTGTTATTCTATTTACTGCCTACAAATGTCTAGTCATCTAGTGGGATCCACAGGCTTGGTGGCATCCTACTTTGTGATGATTGTATGACACATATGTTGTACACGTGAAGGTAGGCATCCCATGTGGGGATCTTGACAAGTATCGACCTATTACAGATTCTATGACAGAATGGACAAGTGACAGGAGATACCTTTTGCATGGGGAGGGTTATGACGAGTTGTAAGAGAATAAGTTAAAATTAGTCATTTATGACGGATTCTCTTACAACTGTAAGCATTGTAAGTTATGGCAACTGTAAGATGCGTAAGAGAATCTGTCATACCTCAAAATAGTAAATTTTGAGTGCCCAACTTAGGAGGTTTGAATGGGGAGTCATTTGGAGACGTACATGTATCATTTGCATATTTTTTGGTGACTGAAAAATAGGGCCAAATGTTATGCACGACCCCATCTTATGCTTCATCTAGAAGCTTCCTCTTGAGTTGTATTTCTCAATAAAAGGTAGTCTTGAGGAGTGTTAGACATGTAATGTTTGCAGGTGAAGTGTTATCCTGTCAGAATTAATCTAGGTTGTGGGTTGTAGTTTTAGACTCCTCTTGAAGAAGTTAAGTGTTGGCATTGTATTGTAAGATTTTGATTACTGGAATACAAAGTACTATGCTTTTGGAGTGTGGGTTTTTCTTTTTACCCAGAAGGGTTTTCCCCATGATATTTCTTGCGTTAATTGTCTATCTTTATGCATGTTTATTATCTCTCTATGAATGTGTTTCTATTTCTATAATAGAAGATTTGTAAGAAAATTTGAACTATCTTGCTCACTATTTTAGTGTTAGGAAGTGTTTCCCGCACCTTAGATTCCTTTCAGTTGGTATGAGAGCCTGACCAGTTTTGGTTTCGTTGTTGGGTAGTAGTATTTTGTACCGATCTCAGTTTGAGTGGGAGCTTTTGCAGAGTATTTTCAAAATCTTGTTGCAAGAAGAAGATGGCAAGCACATCTGCAAAAGTTGATATAGAGAAGTTTAATGGCAGCAACTTCAAACTGTGGAAGTTGGAAATGGAAGATATGCTCGTGGATTGAGATCTATGGGTGACAATATCTGGAACAAAAGCTCAGAATATAGCGTAAGATGTTTGCGATTCACTGGATCAAAAAGCTAAGGGCCTTATAAGGGTCTATTTGGCAGACTTCATATTATTAAATGTCCATGAAGAGAAGACTGCGAAAGATCTTTGGAAGAAGCTTGGAGATGTTTATCAGGCTAAATCATTGATAAACAAGGTTTTTCTGAGAAAGAAAATGCATTCTCTGAGGATGGAAGATGGAGTATCTGTTGTTGATCATCTCAATACATTCAACATGATTATTGCTCAATTAATTTCTGTCGGTGACAAAATTGAGGAGGTGGATCATTGCATGCTTTTGTTATGTTCTTTGCATGATGCTTGGGACCACCTTGTTATGGCTATTGGGAGTACAAACACCATGTTCAAGATGGATGAAGTTGTATCATCATTGCTTTCTAAAGAGATGCGAAGTAAGACTTCTGAGACAGCTAAGGAGGCCCTTGTAGTTCGTGGTAGATCAAAAAAGAAAGGCAAGAAGGACAAGAAAGATGGAAAAGGCATATCCAAATCCTATGGAAGATCTAAGTCTCCTGGAAAGTCCAAGGCAAAGTGTTCAAACTGTGATAAAACCAGTCATTTTCATAAAGAATGTAAGGAAGAGAAGAAGAAGAAGAAGAAGAAGAAGAGACCCTCTGATTTAGATTTAGAAAAACCCTCTCAGGATGATGGTGAAGCATTTGTCATAGCCTTGGCAACGCATGCATTGAAAGATGTGTGGCTTATCGATTCGGGTGCATGTTTTCACATGACCTCACTTTGGGGTTAGTTTTCAAGGTATGAATGATATGATGGTGGAAAGGTGTATCTTGGTGATGACTCTCATCTGAAGGTTGTTGGTTGTGGAAGAGTCAAGATTAGATTCCTTGATGGAAGAGTGAAGGGGATCGATGGTGTAATGCACATCCTAGGTTTGGCACAAAATCTACTCTCTGTAAGTAAGTTGAATGATGTGGGTGTACAAATTGTTTTCTCACAAGGTTGATGTAAGATGACTAGAGGTTCTATGGTGCTTGCTAAGGGTGTTCGGAAAGGCACCTTGTATAAGCTAGATGCATGCACTATATAGTGCAATATTGCTTCTATGGAGTCCAATAAGAGGGCTCTATATTCTTCATACTCACCATCAAATCAAGTTGTGAATAGGACTATTGATTCTACATCTGATGGTCATTCTTTCTAGGTACCTAAGGGTTCCAACGCTATGGAGATGAAACTTCTGGCAAAGAAGACAATGTCATGGCACCAAAGACTTGGTCACATTGGTGATAAGGGTCTAATCAAAACCCTGAAAAGTAAATGCCTCATAGAGGGGCTTGAAGATTGTAATCTTAATTTTGATTTCTGTGAACACTGCATCTATGGTAAACAAAATCGTGTTCAGTTTTACTCTAGTTATCACAAATCTTCTGGGTTTTTGGACTTGATACATTCTAATGTTTTTGGTCCTCTTAATGTTCCTTCATTCAAGATCTGTGTATTTCACTTCATTCATTGATGACTATAGTGGAAGGACATTTGTTTATTTTCTTAGAAGTAAATCTGAAGTCTTTAGTTAGTTTAAGGAGTTTAAGGCTCTTGTTGAGAATCAAACTAGTAGAAAGATTAAGTGTTTGAGGATTGACAATGGTGGTGAGTTTTTCTCAACAGATTTTGACAAGCTCTATAAGGATCATGGAATTGAGAGGCATAAGATAAATCCATACACCCCTCAACAGAATGTAGTTGCAAAGAGGATGAACATGACATTGATGGAGAGGGCTAGGAGTATGCTTAGTGGTGTTGGCCTCGAACAATTTTTTTGGGTTGAAGTAGTAGCCACTGCATGCTATCTGGTAAACAAATCTCCTACATCAACACTTGTTGATAAAACACCTATGGAGGTGTGGTCAGGAAAGAATCCCTCGGTGAGACATCTTAGAGTATTTGGTTGTGAAGCTTATGCTCATGTTCCAAATGAAAAGAGATCTAAGTTTAAGGCCAAGGCAATGAAGTGTATCTTTATCAGCTATGGTGTCGGTGTAAAAGGGTACAAGCTTTGTGATCTAGTGTTAGAGAAGGTTATCTATAGTAGAAGTGTTATTTTTAAAGGGATGAAACCTTCCACTATTGAGATACAACAAGAGAACAAAGAGAAACATAATAAGGAGGTGGTTCGGATTCCTTCTACCCCTGAGAAAGAAGAACTATGAGCTCCTGGTGGACCAGATGATAAGGAGAGTTCTAGTAGCTTTGAAAGTTCTAAAGAAGATGAAGAACTTCAACCTCAACCTTCAAGGAGGTCTACTCATGATAGGTGGCGACTTGATAGATATGGGTATTCACTAGATAGGTTTGGATATTCATTGTTAGATTCCAGTTGTAATTTTGCTTTGATTGCTAACATGGATGAGCCTAGGACTATAGAGAGGCTATGGGTATGCACGATGCCAAAATGAAGAAGATTAATGTTCAGTTTCATTTTGTTCCAAATATGGTAGAGGATGGGAAGGTAAAATTGGAGAAGGTTGACACTTTTATGCATGTTGCAGATGATTGACGAAACCAGTGAGCATAGAGAATTTTAGATGGTGTTCTAGTTCTATGGGCCTCTCGGCCCCCTGCAGTTGATTTGTGTGATATTTCAAAGGTCTTTGACAAGTGAGATAATGTTGGGATTAAGGTGTCTCAACCTTTGCAAATCCTAACATTGGCTAATGCATTTATTAATTAATTTGTTATTTTATTTATTGCCTACAAATGTCTAGTCATCTAGTGGGATCCACGGGCTTGGTGGCATCCTACTTCATGATGATTGTATGACACATATGTTGCATATGTGAAGGTAGGCATCCCACATGAGGATCTTGACAAGTGTCAGCTTATGATTGATTCTATGTCAGAGTGGACAAGTGGTAGGAGATAGCTTTTTCATGGAGAGGGTTGTGACGAGTTGTAAGAGAATAAGCTAAAATTAGTCATTTATGATGGATTCTCTTACAATTGTAAGCATTGTAAGTTATGACAGTTGTAAGTTTCGTAAGAGCATCTGTCATACCTCAAAATAGTAAATTTTGAGTGCCCAACTTAGGAGGTTTGAATGGGGAGTCATTTGGAGATGTACATGTGTCATTTGCATGTTTTTTGGTGGCTGAAAAATAGGGCCAAATGTTATGCACGACCCCATCTTGATGCTTCATCTATAAGCTTCCTCTTGAGTTGTATTTCTCTATAAAAGGCAGTCTTGAGGATTTTTAGACATGTAATGTTTGCAGGTGAAGTGTTATGATGCCGAAATTAATCCAGGTTGTGGGTTGTAGTTGTAGACTCCTATTGAAGAAGCTAAGTGTTGGCATTGTATTGTAAGATTTTGATTACTGGAATACAAAGTACTATACTTTTGGAGTGTGGGTTTTTTTTTTACCCAAAAGGGTTTTCCCCACAATATATCTTGTGTTAACTTTATGCATGTTTATTACCTCTCTATGAATGTGTTTCTATTTCCATAATAGAAGATTTGTAAGAAAATTTGCACTATCTCGCCCACTAGATTAGTGTTAGGAAGCTTTTTCCGCACCTTAGCTTCCTTTTAGATAAGAGAATCATGCATATTCACCAAACAATCATTCAAAGACAAGTCCTAAGTGAGTGTGTGTGGATTCCATTACCACCTTTCAGTTTCACAAGGTTAGGCTAACTCTCTCTAATAATGTTCTCTTTTTTTTTTTTTTACATTAGTGCTAACCTATCAATAACACTCATAAAAACAACATTAAATTATCAATCCATGTTAGTTCCCTTAATTGAAATCATATTCAAAGAATCTTTGAAACATAATACCTGTCTAAATAAGATTCACTTATCTCAATGCTTTAACAAGAAGGAACATTTTCTTACATATCTCATATAACCTCAAAATCGCATAAATGCACATTCATACCTGTGCTTACCATACGCTTGTAGTTTGAGGAGTTGACCCAGTTACTAGATATTTATTGCCATTATTCCTGGCTTGTCCTTATATACACTTTCACAATTTTCAGCTCATTCATAAATATCAATGTTACACAGAGAGATCATCTCAACGTTTAATACCTTGAAGCAAAAAGACTTCAAATTATTCTACAATGAATTGATTAAAGTTAAATCACATCTTTAACATATATAAAGTTAAAAATAAATCATTCATATATACCATTTCACATGGTACATGGTTGTGTTCATTAATTATCCATGCATACTCGTGCATCACTTGAAAAGTTAGTCGATCTACCTTTCTATTCATGTGACCTAAGCCATCATGCCCTCCTCGTCATAATAATACAATTAGAATGCAATCACCTGTAAGGTTAATATACCCATCTTGATAATTTATGTGACCTAGGCATTATGCCTCACTCATCACATCATGCTTATAGCACAAAATCCTCAATACTGATATCATATTCATGTAGAAATTAAAATGAAACTCATAAAATTAATATACTGAGTTCAAGACATGAACACACTTCATTCAATGCTAACCTCATTAGATATCTATATCAATTCATGATTATGGACGTCATCAAGGGTCTCACTTTTATCCCAATTATTTCCATAATAAATTTTACACAATTGACAAAATCAAATGATATTTGTATGCATATAAATGACAAATTTACATTTTTAATTACATTTGTGCTAGATCCAGGTACAAGCACATATGTATAAACACAATAATTTATCTTAGCTCTCATGCCATGTAATGTCATCCAAACAATTATGAAATACAAGTTCATAAAAATATTCAACAATGGTACCAAGACAAGAACATGGTTGAGGTGCTTTTCCACTAAACCATGAAGCCTTACACTTCCTCAGGATTCTTCCTACTTGAAGAATACACAACCCTGCAATGCGTAACAACATCTCAATACATGCATGAGTATGCATGGATAATTCATGAACACAACCATGTACCATGTGAAATGGTGTATATGAATGATTTATTTGTTAACTTTATATATGTTAGAGATGTGATTTAGCTTTAATCAATTCATTGTAGAACAATTTGGAGTCTTCTTGCTTCAAGATATTAAACGTTGAGATGATCTCTCTATGTGATATTGATATTTATGAATGAGCTAAAAATTGTGCAAGTATATATAAGGACAGGTTAGGAATGATGACAATAAATATCTAGTAACTTGTTCAAATCCTCAAACTACAAGGGTATGGTAAGCATAGATATGAATGTGCATTTATACGATTTTGAGGTTAAAGGAGATATGCAAGAAAAAGTTCTTGCTTGTTAAAGCATTGAGATAAGTGAATCTTATTTAGACAGGTATAATGTTTCAAATAATCTTTGAATATGATTTCAATTAAGGGCATTAACATAGATTGATATTTTAATGTTATTTTTATGAGTGTTATAGACAGGTTAGCACCAACGTAAAGAAAAAGAAGAGAACATTGTCAGAGAGAGGTAACCTAACCTTTTGAAACTGAAAGGTAGTAATGGAATCCATACACACTCACTTAGGACTTGTCTTTGAAATTATTGTTTGGTGAATATGCATGATTGTCTTATCTGCAATGTTTGCAAATGGTGATTAACTTGATAAATATGCGTGTTTGAATTATCTTGAGTGTTTACCAAAATGAAAGATAAATTACATTTAGTGGATAGAAATACTAACCATATCTAATATGAATTTAGTTGACTTGTTTTGAATGTAATGATAAGCTTTTGATTAACGCATTGGGACAATGCATGTTTTTAGGGGGAAAGTATGTCACATCCCTTATTTTCATAATTATTATTTACTAATGAAATTAATTGTGTAATTATTTAATCATGACATATAATTTCTTATTGCATGATTTTATTATTTTATTTAATATATGTATTGATTTTTTCTTTAAATCCTAAATATAAATTATATTAATAATATTAAAAAATAAAAATATTTTAAACATATTTTAAATGAATATAATATATTTTTAGTTGAAGATCAAAATTTCATTATTATATTTAATGTTTTATTTTTCATTTATCTTTTTAAAAAGTTTTTAATTTATTTATACATATCTCATACATGTAATTAATAAATAAAAATAAATTAAAAAAAAAAGAATATTTTTAAGATAAAAAGAAACTTAAAACAAGAGTTTCTATTAAAATAATATTTAAAAATATAACTTATAGAATTCAAGTTATATATTAAGAACTTTAGTAAGAAAAGGTGAGAAAGGTATGGAATTAAGAACTTTAGTAAGAAAAGGTGAGAAAGGTATGGAATATTTTTCAAGGAAAAGTAAAATTTAAAAAAACAAAAGAAGTTTCTTTTTAAATTCTTTTAGAAACTTAAAATATAAAATTCATATTATAATTGCTTTTATGTGAATTATAAAGATCTTTTAAAATATATTAAATATATTTTATTGAAAATAATGAATACATTTTCTAATATATTATAATAAAGAAAGAGAGATAGCATCATATATAAAAGGTTTTAAATTTAGAAAATATTTATGAGAAGATAAAAGTTTCTACATAAAAGATAAGAATTGGTAAAAATAAATAAAATAAATAATTATTATAGATTTTATATTTCTTAAGTTTCTATTAAATATTTTAAGGTAATTAAGATAATTATTATTAGGAAGATAAGTTTAGATAAAGAAACTTTTTTTTTCTAAGGATAATTTCTTCTCAAATAGATAAGAGGAGATGTAATAAAATCATTTGAAAAAAAAAAATCTAATCTTTTGTCAAGTTTTCTATTGAAACAATGAGTTGGTTTTCATTTAGGTATGTAATCTTTGTTTTTAAGTGTGGCAATAAAACATGGTCTGGAAGGAGAAATTCTTTTTCTTTGTGAAGACAAATCCAATATATTTGCGGGCATAAAATAAATCGATTGCATTCAGGGTATATTTAGTGCTTTAACCCTCTTTTATTGATAGACGTCTATATTGTTACTCTCTAGAATTTGTATTTTTGTATTATTTCCACTGATATTTTCAATTTATGATTGTAAGTGAGTAAATAGCCATTATTAAGCACATGATCTTTTCTAGATTCACCATTTTATGTCATCATGTTTGATATCCTTATATGCTTTTTACGAGACTCTTATATTCTTTCTTATAGATACTCATGAATACTCTTGTAAACTTATGTATGCAGAGATGTGTGGTAGTATCACCTATTGTATATGGTGAAAATGGATAACAATAATAACAATATTGAAAGGCTAAATGAATCCGACCACAAAACCCTAGCCTAACAACAACAAAGATCCACCATAACATATGAAGATTACCTAAGACAATGCAAATCAAACGAAATCACAAAGATTATACCATCACATGTCCAATAGAGTTTTGATCTCCATTCTTCCTATCTCCATTGATCTTGCTTGATATATTTGCTCTCAGATGTTATGTGCACAAGAGCTCAACAAAGAACGGAATGTGGTTGCTAGTAGGATCGTAGTGTAGTCAAGTGCATAAAAGATGATTAGAATGCATAGAACAATTAGGGTGATTGATTAGGGTTTGATAATGAAGGAAGCATCTCCTTATATAGAAGACACTATATGAAATGGAGGGATAAGATTGAGAGGTGTAAAAGGAGGTCGGCTATGATTAGAGGGTAGGTAAAAGAAATAATAAAATAATGAAAGGGGTAGGTAGTGTATGAATTAAGAGATGAATGACATGTGTCATAGGTAGAAAAGGCTAATGAATTAATTAAATAAATAAAGATTTATTTAATTAATAGAAGAAGTAGGATAATTAAATAAATAAGAATATTTATTTAATTTAGGAAAAGGATAATTTAAATAAATAAATGTATTTATTTAAATGAGAAATAAGGCTAGAAGAGGATAAATGAATTAATTAAATAAATAAGGATTTATTTAATTAATAGAAGAATTAGGCTTAGATAATTAAATAAATAAAATATTTATTTAATTAGACTGGACAATTTTAGGTGTCTACATTTTGCCCCTCTTTGAGACAATGCGACTTGTCGCATTGTTTCAAAGAAGATAAGATGAACTGATACAGAGTTGCCCCAGAATGGGAATGATATGCCCCCTCGAGAGATTGGATGAAAATGTCTGAAAAGATTGCAGACAATCTCTCGATAAGAAAGAGAGGCTAGAATGGAATGGCCGGATAAAGTGACAGAGTCACGGGATAATGAAGACTGACACATGAGACTAGGGCTAGGGCAGTCTATAAGATAGACCACGAGGGAAATACATCCTCATTGTCATCTACACCTCCAAGAGATTAGAGTGCAGAGAGAGAAAAGAGCAGCAACAGTCAGCAGCGATGGCTTTGGTTCACAGATTCGACTGTGTTCGCCAATTCTAGAGGCCAGCGGAGGCAGGAGAGCTGGTGAGTACCACAAAACCTCCTAGTACTTTGATGCATTTATTGTTGTCATTAATGCATACTAGGTAATGTAATAAATGCGCTCTAGGTTAGGGTCCAAAAAATGTCAAAAACATCTAGGCGCGTCTGTGTTGGTGCCAGGCGCGTCTGTGCTCGCTAGGCACGTCTGTGTTTGTGCCAGGCGCATCTGTGATGGAAACCTCGTCTGTGCCAAATGCGGCCGCATCTGTGATGTGTAAGCATGTCTGTGCCAAGAAGGCACGTCTATGTCTCCTAGGCGCGTCTGTGCAGAGCATAGGCATGTCTATTTTTTTCAAGCGCATCTGTGTTTTTCAGGCGCGTCTGTGCAATCTTCAAGCGCATTTATGTCAGGAAAGCGCGTTTGTGTCCAAAAATGTGAATTTGTGTCTTCTAGGTCAAATCGACAGTTTTCTGATGAACATACGCTATCGATTGGATAAGCTGCTGAGAGGATACACTCAAGTAGGTCCTCTAGGGAAGACTAGGATAGCAAATAGGGCTAGGATTGACAATTCTATGATAGAACATACGTTGCCAATTAGGAAACTACTCAAGAGGATTCACTCAAGCAGAGGCCCTAGGATAGGATAGATCATGGCACTTTGTGATGAACAGTGAGTACCAAGATATAGTACTTTGTGATGAACAGGGAGTACTAAAATATGAGCAGCACTTTGTGATGAATAGTGAGTGCAAATGTGAGCAGCACTTTGTGATGAACAGGGAGTGCCAAACACGTAGTACTTTGTGATGAACAGGGAGTACCACTAGGATAGAAGCAACACTTTGTGATGAACACTGAGTGTCACTGGGACTGAGATGATTGATTTGCTTGACTGCAGGAGTATTTGCCTATGTTGGAGTCACGGGAGAGATTCTCGTCGACGTAGAGGTTGCGACCTGAGTTGTCGCTCGAGGACAGAGCTGCCATCGAGGAGATGGGTTTGAGACATGTGTTGTATGTGCCTGAGTTTCGGGCAAACATGGGTTTGCTGACTGTGCTGGCTGAGAGATGGCACTCTGAGACATGCACATTTCATCTGTCGATGGGTGAGATGACAGTCACCCTAGAGGATGTATATAGGATTATGCGGATACCGATTGATGGGGAGCTGATTCCATACGATCGAGACGGAGATAGGGATGCCCTTAGACGAGTGTTCTAGGATCCAAGACTGGAGATGAGGGTGGGACACGTGGCATGGGATACCATGACATGGATAGGATTAGCACTACCAATAGTGTTGGCAGGAGTGATCAGTGAGTTCCTCTGTATCAGTTTTGTACAATTTTGTATAATGATGCAGACACCTGCGGGTGATTGTAGCCATATGATTTTGACATCATTGTATCATGACACTTTATATATATATATGAGATGATTCATCTTTGCGGCAGCTATATGCATGTGTACCTATGTGATGAGATGTTCTTATGTGATGCTTATGATATGGATGCAAATATGTATATGAAGCAATGCAATATTTTTATTTTTTTTGTTCTTTTATGTTTTATATGTTATGCCAATGCAAATGTGAATGTATGAAATGCAAATGAATATGATAATGCAAATGAATATTTACATGATGAAAATGTAAAATGTGCTAATATGTGTTGTGTGCAGGATGTGATGCAGTTGTGATATCTATATGTATGTATGAAATGCTTATATGTGGTAATGCAGGTGCAACTACATGAAATGCAAATGTTTTTGGTGTGTCATTATACTCAGTCATGTGATAGCAGGCTACGCGGACTCGAGAAGGACGATGGAAGTCAATCAAGAAAGGGGGATGGAAGACAGAAGATATGAAAGTGAAAGAGCTTCTTGTGCGTTATCATCATTGAGCTTTATTATGGCAAAATAGGTTATGACAATTGAGGCATATGTTTGACCTAGAAAGTCATTGTACCTATTTGCATGGAGATAAGACAGTCACAAACAAGGAATGCCCCAATTCATACTAGACTCACAGTGTCCTCATATCCTTGGACAAGTCATAGCATTACTAAGAGACAATCCACAGACAGAAAATACAAATAGGTGATGATACCCCATCCTCGCCTTTCTAGTCAAAGACATCCTGGAGATAGAATCTCTAGTCAAAGACATCCTGGAAAAGCTAAAAGACATGTCACCAGAAAGATAAAATCAAAAGAAAACCAAGACTCGACACCAACACCCACTGTAGTCCTCAAGTTTAGTGTCTCTTGTCACCTGTATAAGTCTTATTTGATTGTGGTCACAATGTTTACTTTCACAGAAAGGATAGATAGCATTGAACCATATGTTGTCTGAGTCTGTTGAAAGATTTGATTTGTTGAAGCCCATTGTTACTGCTGTGTCTCATCTGAAACTGACTGAATCCATGAAACTGATACTTTATTGTGGAGAAGATGAAACTTTATTGTGGATTTGTGATGCAAATGCTGCTTTATTGCGGATTGTGCGTGGATAGACTAAAGAAAGCTGGAAGAAACTGTACTTCTCGAAACATGTGATGTTCTTAGTTCCACACCCATCACTAGACATAGGATTTTCCTTAGCCACAGATAGGATCTAATTTATTATGGATGGAAAGGGAGGTGAAAAGGGAGGTTTATTATGAATGGCTAACCAATCTTGGGTAGATCAATAACAAGCCATGATGGGAATGGGTAAGTTTATTATGAACGAATAGGTTGTGAGTGTGTGCAAAGTGAAGGATGAAAGAGAATCCTGAAGGAGGGAGGAGCAATGTCTCTATGCATGGCGCTGGTGACCCAGTTTTCACCATGGTACTTGCCCAGGGCGCCACCGAAGTGGTTTTCACCATTGGACGAAATGTTTATCTCTTTACTTTTTTGATTTTTCAATGTTTTTTGTGTCACAAGGCGCCTGTTTGTCAGGTTTTCACCAAGTAATGATTTTTTTTTGTTTTATAATTTTTTTTGTATTTTTGAAATTTTTGAATTTTTTTTTGTATTTTTGAAATTTTTGATTTTTTTTTTGTATTTTTGAATTTAGGATATTCCAAAGAGCTATGTGTAGAATCTGGGAAGGTGCATGCTGTTGGTAGGATCCTCAAAAGGTTCACCTTCTGTAGTTGAGAGCTGATATGCCCTAGATGCATATGCTGATGTAATGATGTAAGGACCAAGCCAATTTGGTTCAAACTTGCCCTTCTCTCTATCTTGCTGATTTTTGGTGTTTTCTCTGAGAACCAAATCACCTACCTCAAATGTGTGAGGCTTGACTTTATGATTGTAGTTGTATTGTTCCTTGATTGAATGATGTGTAGCTTGAGTGACTGTCTTCCTTGACAAAGGAACTGAGATAGAATTACTATTGTGTGGACTACACAGGCCCATATGCGTGTCACCTGAAGAAGTTTGGGCATCCTTGATAACAAAGTCCTTCAAGGAAGCTCCATTAAAGGTCCATGATGTATCACCAGAAGGGAAAGGATGTGTGGAAAAAGTAGATGAGTGATGAAGGCTTATGATTGCGAAAAGAAGTGAAAGTAGGATAGCATGATGGAGACTTAGGATCAACAAGTAATCTTTTTGACTTGAAATTTTAGAACTTTTGCCCCCAGTTATTTTGATATTAGGGGAGATCAACTCTTGCTCTTTTTGCTTCATAGGATTTTTATCCTTGACCTTGTTTTTTTCAGAGTCCAATAGCTTTTGATTTTGATTTGGACTAAAGGACTTTTCTTTATTTTTGAATTTTAGATTTTTCTTTTCAAAGCTTGATTTTTGATCCCCAATGAGTAAGGGCTTTTGTAATTCTTGTTTATCCAAGTCTGGGAGTAGAGTGGAAATGGAAGGAGTGGATGAAATAGTAAGGCTATGTGAGTTATGAAGAGGGCTGGCGATATGCTCAATAGATTCTTTGTTGGAACCACTCTTAGGACTATTGATATCAAAAGTTTCTTGCACCACTAGAGGAGATTTGCATTGAGACCTAGTAGCCACAACACTAGGTGGTTCACACCCAATTCCTTGGCATTGTAAATTGTTTGTAGATTGTTCCCATCGACTGAATACCTTAGGAGATAGTGGGAGTTGATCAACATGAAAAATATACTCACCACATCCCAGGTCTTTAAACTTGAACTTTTCTTTGAGCTCTACTTGCTTTGATGTAGACGGTTTCAAGGATTCTGGATCCACATATACTGATGAAGGAATAGCTTCTTGATTGACTGGGATTGTTATTTCTGATCGAGGTTGTAGATTGTTGCAATATATGAATGGATTTGGATCCGCTTTGATGGTCACTTCAACTCCATTGTGTGGAAACTTGATACATCGATGATATGTAGATGGGACTGCCCTCATTTCATGAATCCAAGGACGTCCTAGCAATATGTTGTATGTGAGATCAAGGTCTAAGACTTGACAAACCACATCTTTTGTAACTGACCCAACTCTGAGAGGTAAAGTGACTGTGCCCTTGGATGAGCGCTCTTCATCATCATATGCTTTGATGGTAATTTTGTTTATAGAATTCACAGCTTTATCAGAATATCCCAATTGTTTAATAGTGCTTAATGTGCAAATGTTTAGACCTGCTCCTCCATCTATCAGAACTCTTTTTATTCGATGTTTGTGTATGAAGGCTTCAATGTGTAGTGGTGCATTATGTGGCTGACTTACAGAGGCGTCATTGGCTTCTGTGAAAGTAAGGGAGTGTGGAATGGAAAGGTATCCCACCATGGCTTGAAACTGGTCCACGTTCAGATCAGTAGGAACAGTAGTATCTCTCAAAATTTTGTCAAGAATAACTTTATGTGCGGGAGATATGCGTAATAACTCAAGGATTGAAATGAGCGCGGGTGTCTTCCCTAGTTGTTCTACAAGGTCATACTCAGGTTTGGTTGATGAAGAAGCGGTGTTTTTAGTTGGAGCACCTTACAAAGTGATTTTACCTTGGTAGGTTGTAACATGACATTCAGAGGTAGGTTCAGAAGAAGATCCAACACCTTTTAGGACAATCTTGGGTCTCTTGGTAGAATTCTCAGACGCTTTGTCCTTGATGATAATAGTAGAGACGTAATTGTCCATCGAGATGTGATTGATAGTTGAATCATAGTTATAAGATGCTCTGGTATAGTTGGTTTGATCCTCTGTGGCTTTAGCTTTTCCCTTGTCATGTTTTGGGAATGGTTCCTTAAACATCTCATGTTCTTGATTGGAGGAATGTCCCTCAATCTCAATGTCACCTCTATCAATGAGATCTTGTATGATGTTCTTCAGTCGATGACAATTTCCTGTCTTATGACCCTTGCTCTTATGAAATTCACAATAGTCATCATCATTCCACCAATTTGGTTTAACCTTTGGCTCATATGGAGGAAAATCTAGAATAGTGATTACCTTGTTTGCCACTAGCTTTTTGAAAACTGACTCAAGTGGTTCTCCCAATGGAGTGTACTTCCTTCGTGATCTAGAAGTTGTTTGAGTATTCACTTGATTGTTTGTAGAACTTGATCCTGAAAAGATGAATTTGGGTCGCACTGTGTTGGCATCAACAACACCATCATTGACTGTGTTCTTGTTTTTATTCCAAAATCTTGGCTTGTCTTTTCCTTTAAAGTCATCTTTGTTTTCCTTGAATATCTTAATAATTCCTTGTTCAATTAGGACCTTTTCTGTTGCTAAGCCTTTTTCAATGACATCCTTGAAGGTAGACAAACAAGCTTTCCTTAAGTCATAGCCAATGTCTTTGTTAACATTTTGGGTGAACATTTCTACCATTTGTTTTTGTGGAATTTCACAAAAGCATCTGCTAGCTAGATTTCTCCATCTTTGTAAAAATGATGTAAAAGACTCCCTCTTTTTGCTTGGTGTTGCACAAAGTAGTGACTGATATGTCTGTCTCTATATTGTAGGAGAAATGTTGAATAAATGCCTCTGCTAGATCACCCCATGACTTAATTCCAGGTGGAAGTTGGGAGAACCATTCCATAGCTTGATCACCTAAGCTTTGTGGGAATAATCTCATCAAATATGTCTCTTCTGCTGCTACCTCAATGCAAGCTGTGAAAAACTGTCTTATGTGTGCCTTAGGATCCCCTTTTCCTCTATACTTATCAAACTTAGGCGTCACAAAGTGTGTAGGAAATGGAGGCATTGGAATGCTCTTGTCAAATGGAGAAGGACATATGTCTCTCATTGTGTATGTTGGCTTTGGTGTATTTATGTCCTCCATTTTCTTTTGTAAGTCCCTGATTTGTTGCTCCAAATTGCTCTTAGGTGGAGATCGACTTCTTGGACCATACCCCATGCTTGAGGCACCAATTGGAGGAGGAGCATGTTGCATATATGGATGATATTGATCATACACATGTTCATATGGAGGAGGTCTGTAATGATGATGTGTATATGGACCACTTGGTATAGATTCATGTTGAGGAAACCCATATCTATTTTGTGCATGTATACCATATTCTACAGGCATGTCATGTTCCATTGTGTTGCCCCCAAATTTGACATGAGGTTTCCTTGTGTCCAAATTTTGAGCATGTCTTTGAACATCCAATTGCTTTGGTGGTTGATCCTTAGCATTAGTATGTGATTGAGCATATCTATCTGCATAAGACTTCCCTAATGGTCTGCGAAGGTGGGTATCATATGTTTGACCATGTGTATGTGGGATCTCTGGTTTTTGAAGCAAAGCTGATGGTGATTCAGGTACCATATGTGGTCCTCTATTTCCTCCACTATTAGGTCTCCTTTGATCCATATTGGAGTGAGGTTGTTGCAAAGGTCTATGTTCCATTATTTGAGACATGTCAAAATCATGAGGTATCTTGGCTCCACTTTGTGCCATCATTTGTAAGAAGTATTGTCTATCCCTCCTCATTATTTCCTCAACCAATCGATTGAAATGGGGATTCATAATGGATTCTTCCACATCTGCTGAATGTACTGAAAAGTTGTCCACATTTTCATTGTGTGTAGCATTGTTGTTTATAGTGTCCATGTTCTCAACATTTGGAATGTTTCTATAGACATCCATGTCAGGTAATGTAGTATGATCAGAATTGAAAAAGATATCATTGTCATACTCATAAGAACTCATGTTTGTGGACTCTTGAGCCTCTTTAGTTTCTCTCCTAGATTTTTGAAGATGAGTTTCAACCATGAACTAGGTATTGACCAAGATGTGAGAGACTAGATGAAAAATGGAAAGAGTATGGAAGACCGAGAGTTGGATGGAAAGTAAATGAATCTGAAGTGTACTTGCAATGTCCAAAGTGTAAGACCAAGTATGTATGTAGTAGAGTAGGTGTGACTTCCAAAGAGAGGATAGTTTCTCTTGATGAGGTAAGTTGACCTTGACTCTAAGTAAGACCAAATGAGACCCAAAGGTAAGAAACCTTGATGAGGGACCACTTAGCAAAGTGTTGTTGTATGTAGTGTGTTGACAAAGTATAGTGAGGACAAGCAAGTGACCTTTTGACTCAAGTTTAGACAAATGTAAATTTAATGCAAGATGTAAAGCAATGATGGACTTTGTGAGACCCAAAGACAAGTTGAATGCTAGATGAAAACCTGGAGAAACAACCTAGGAAGCTCAAGAATTTCGAAATTGATTGTTCTTGTTTGCTGGACTGTAAAATTTTTCCAATTTGTGAAGTTGTTGGTTGTGACCAAATCTGAATGTTTGACTGTTTTTCATGACAAGAGGACACAATGTTGTTGAGGACTCAATGTTTGCAAGTGTTTAGACTCAAAATGACTCCAAGAAAAGTGTGTTGTTTGATGTAAAATTGTTTTGCATACACTTGAAGACACAAAAGACACAATGTTTTGCTGTTTGGTCTTGAATGTTTTGAATGTTTAAAATAAGTCAAGCACAATTCTTATGGCTGGCCAAGACAATAGTTGTTGATCCCACATGGGGTTTTACCCCCGAGGCTACGCTATTCAAAGTGGATACTTAGATGCTTGACCTCACTGGCTCCACCCTCGGCACTCACTTCTCAGGTCAGCCAAGCATCAGTCCCCACGAAAACTCCCCATGGTGAACTTTGTATCTCTACTAAGAATTGTATGTGTGTGGGCCACTACCAGAGGTCCGACCTCCTGCCCCAACAACTAGAAGGATTTGGGCTTCTAAAACAAAAAGGTGCTAGTAAGGGCATCCACTCGTGTGGCCATACATGCAACACTTTCAGCTCTGTAAATATAGAAGGCTCTCAGCCGGTAGGGGTTACGCCCTACAACTGATCAAATAAATTTGATCAAACGGGTTTATGGGGAGACATAGTGTCGGTATGAACTAATCAGCACACGTTATCCATAGTTTTCACCATGAATACAGTTGTTTATAGTGGTTCGGAAGAGGTGGGTTTTCCTCGCTACCACTTGGGTCGTTCTCTTCTCACTAGTAGTCCTAATGACCACACGGAAAGACAGGCCCTCTAAAGATTAAACAAAAAGAGCCTATTGCTCAAGACACAAAAGACAATGATTCAATTTTAGTGCACCAATTGAAGTGTTTGCTAGTCTATGAAAACAAGGCACATAATAAAAATCCAAAAACCCTTGCCAAGGATCTGCAACAAAGATTTATTAGTAGTTTGGATTGTTTGAAATAATCACCCCTTCCTGCAAGCACACAAGTTAGGTAAATTTTAAATCCAAAAGACTTTGTGAAACAGGGGCCTTCAACAATGCGTTTTGTTGACCAATTCAAAGACCTGATTCATCATAAAAAAAGACCACCTGTAAAATTTCAAGAGATTTCCAGAAATGTAAGAAAATCCAAAAAACTTGTTAATTTGCTCCGAAAATTAATTTTTTATGAAAAATCATAAATTTTTTATATAAAATCCAAAATCGATCCAAAAAATCTGAAATTTTTGTTGGAGAGTTTTGATGGTCTTCCAAACCTACACAAAAACTTTTCTACAACAAATCTAAGCAGTTTGTGAGATATGAGTAAAATAATGCAAAACCCTAATTTTCAAAGATCTAATTTTTTAGGAATGATTTTGCATCAAAATTAAAATAATAAAAAACATATCATATGTATAATTCTGAGAGATTTCCAAAAATGTAAGAAAATCCAAAAAAATCGCTATTTTTCTCTCAAAATTAATTTTTTATGAAAAATAATAAAAAAATAATATAAAATGCAAAATCAATCCAAAAACTCTGAAATTTTTATTGAATCTTTTTGATACTTTTCTTAACCTGCACAAAAAATTTCATGTCAAAATTAGAAGAGGTTTGTGAGATCTGATCAAAATAAAGAAAAACCCTAATTTTTAAAGATCCAATTTTTAGGGAAATATTTTGCATCAAAATTAAAATCACAAAGAATAGATCTTGTGTACAATTATGAGAGATTTCCAAAAATGTAAGAAAATCCAAAAAATTCTCTCATTTGCTCTCAAAATTAATTTTTTATGAAAAATCATAAAAAATTCATAGAAAATGAAAATGTGCTCCAAAAATTCTGAATTTTGGATTGAGAGCTCCTGATACTTTCTTCAACTTGCAAAAAACATTTGGTGCAAAATTTCCTATCCGTTTGTGAGATATGATCGAATCTCTCCAAGATCTTGATTTTGTGTCCAAAACCCTAGCTGCACAAGGTTATTCTCCAAATTGTTTTACAAAATAGCAATATAGGGTTAGAAAAATCTGCAAAAAACATAGATCTAAGAAAAATCCATGTCCCACGGGGCGTGCCAAAATGTATATGGTGAAAATGGATAACAATAATAACAATATTGAAAGGCTAAATGAATCCAACCACAAAACCCTAGCCTAACAACAACAAAGATCCACCATAACATATGAAGATTACCTAAGACAATGCAAATCAAACGAAATCACAAAGATTATACCATCACATGTCCAATAGGGTTTTGATCTCCATTCTTCCTATCTCCATTGATCTTGCTTGATATATTTGCTCTCAGATTTTATGTGCACAAGAGCTCAACAAAGAACGGAATGTGGTTGCTAGTAGGATCGTAGTGTAGTCAAGTGCATAAAAGATGATTAGAATGCATAGAACGATTAGGGTGATTGATTAGGGTTTGATAATGAAGGAAGCATCTCCTTATATAGAAGACACTATATGAAATGGAGGGATAAGATTGAGAGGTGTAAAAGGAGGTCGGCTATGATTAGAGGGTAAGTAAAAGAAATAATAAAATAATGAAAGGGGTAGGTAGTGTATGAATTAAGAGATGAATGACATGTGTCATAGGTAGAAAAGGCTAATGAATTAATTAAATAAATAAAGATTTATTTAATTAATAGAAGAAGTAGGATAATTAAATAAATAAGAATATTTATTTAATTTAGGAAAAGGATAATTTAAATAAATAAATGTATTTATTTAAATGAGAAATAAGGCTAGAAGAGGATAAATGAATTAATTAAATAAATAAGGATTTATTTAATTAATAGAAGAATTAGGCTTAGATAATTAAATAAATAAAATATTTATTTAATTAGACTGGACAATTTTAGGTGTCTACACCTATGATTCTAGTCTTGTATATTTCTTGAAAAGTTGGGTAAATTGAATTATGGTTCTAATTATTTTACAGTTGGTTTGATTGAAAATAAGATCCTTGATAAGTTATCAAGTGCATGGATTGACGATATTACGCACATATATGCTTATGTAAGCTATGTATGCTTAATATGCATTCTTATGTATCCATGATGTTGTTAAAATAGCTTAAAAATAGAAAGTCATATTACACTATTCCATTACTCTTGCTAGATTTGCATTGTTAGTCTACCTTGTGTTGGGTCGAGTATCTTTCGTATCATAAAATATTCTGGGAAAGTGTAACTACTTTGTAGTAGGGCAGATACGCGCTTCGACAATGTTCTCGCTCGCGATGTGCTTGGACAAATATATGTTGGGAGTCCCTATTAGGTTGGTCTTCATATTTGGTGCATTAAGTATTCATTGTAATTGACCTTGTGGTCTATAATAAAGGTATACGTTTCCTTATGTTTGCCTTGTTTTTGACTCATGTATTGTACCTTTATGTCAAAATATAATTTTATGTCTCAATCTTGTATATATTTGTACATGTGACATTAATGTATGATTGTTGATGTGTAATTTGTGAATTATGTTAATTGGAAATTATGGTGGTCATATATTTATGAGAAGATAAAAGTTTCTACATAAAGGATAAGAATTGGTAAAATAAAATAAAATAAATAATTATTATGGATTTTATATTTCTTAAGTTTCAATTATGTTTTAAGGTAATTAAGATAGTTATTATTGGGAGGATAAGTTTAGATAAAGAAACATGTTTTTCTAAGGACAAAAGATGTCTTCTCAAATAGATAAGAGGAGATGCAATAAAACAATTTCTAAAAGAAATAAATCCAATCTTCTCCCAAGTTTTCTATTTCAAACAATGAATTGGTTTTCATTTAGGTATGTAATCTTTGTTTTTAAGTGTAGCAATAAAACATGGTCTGGAAGGATAAATTATGTTTCTTTGTGAAGACAAATCTAATATATTTGCAGGCATAAAATAAATTGATTGCAGAAAGAAGACTTGAATTATTGAATTTAGGGTATATGTAGTGCATTAACCCTCTTTTAATGATAGATGTCTATATTGTTACTCTCTAGAATCTTCATTTTTGTATTATTTCCACTGATATTTTCAATATGATTGCAAGTGAGTAAATAGCCATTAACATAGTCAAAAACTATCAAGATCTCAAGAACAATAGATCCCGTTAGGCAAGCAAACAAAGGGGCCTGCAAGACCAAAAACAAAATTGACCTGAATCAAAGAGGAATAGAAACATCCAATCCTTGATTGGGGAAGGTTTGGTGAAGGGGGAAGGACCTCCCCTTCCGCCTATGACGAACAACTGTCCATGCAATACTATCCTTAGGATCATCAAGGGAGAAATCATTCGGAAGGGAGTCTGTTTGAAAAACACCAGTAGAATCATCAACAAGTTGCAAAGAAGTCATAGAAGATTGAATAGGTACCACATTAGGTGCAATACAAGTAGCTTCCGGAGGTTGCAAAGGAGCTGCATAACAAGGCTACGAGGTCACAAAATTTGAAGGAATGCCAGTAGGATCAGTATGTGGCTCCTCACCTAATCCATTTGAAAGCTCCTCTGAAGCATATATAGTTAAATGATCAAGTGTAGCATCCTTCCACTAGGTTGCAACCCCCTTGCGTTATACAATAGAGCAATCCGAAGCCAAATGTCATGTAGAGAAGCACTTCCGACAATGAAAGGGGAGACCCTCAAAATCATGTGGTTGCGCCCAAGGCCTATCCCCAACCATGAGCACCGCATCTCTAGGGAGAGGAGAAGCAACTTCAATGTCAACCAATATGCGGGTGAAGGTGGAGTTGGCCCATCAAGGAAGTGTCATCATCCACCATCAAGAAGTGACCTATGGAGTTGCTAATGGCCTCATAGTAGGACTATTCCCAAAAATGAAGGGGAAGATTCGGGAGATGGACCCATACTAGACACACACATTAAGTGGTTCAGTGAGAGGGTTGAAGTCAGTGGTCTAGAGTTTGATAGAGAGAGGGTGGGCTCCCCAAGCCCACAACTTTCCCTCCTGATTAGCCGAGGTAAAGGAGGCAATGAAAAAGCCTTTAGCGTACGAAAATAGGTCAATATTGTAAGCAACTGAGGGTTTCTAGGAGTCACTTACCCAACGATATAGGTTTAGTAAGGATGGCCAAAGACTAGAAAATCCGCACAATAGGGCACAAAGTTGATAGAAACCTATGTTGTCCACAACATCTTGCCCACAGACAATCACAAGGAATGACTTGGCACAAGAGAGAGGATGAACACCCTTACTCCACAATCCCTTTTAAAAGCTAAAATTGACACCCCCAAAAAAAAAAAACCGTACCTCTTTGTCTTTCCTATAAATACTTACATTTAGAAATTGAACATTCTATTTAATTTTACGTTTCCACAATACTCGAAAATCTGATCAAATTTCAAATATATGTGCAATTTTAAAAACTCACAAATTCGAAAAATAAGTAAACATCTGACCAAAGATGGCTTTAGTGGAAGGTAATCGTTCCATACTGATTTTGCCTTTCAAGTTGATTTTAATCTAATCATTCCGTTTTTTATATGCATGCATTACTTTTTCTGCTTTAAAGCGTTATATTAAGCTGTCAATGGCTTTTTCCCGCTAACAATGCGCACTTAAATCAAGGAATGTTTTCTCTGATTTTTTTTTAAAATGCTTTAAAGCATAATATACAGATTTCAAACGTTTTTTTCCCCTAACAATGCACATTTAAATTAAGGAATGTCCTTTGTGATTTCATATCGATTTTCTAGCTTATCAAAACGTTTATGTATTATCTGTTTTTTTATTTATAGATATTAGTTATTACAATTTTGAACGGGTCCTGATCTCTTGTACAAAGAGAAAGATGAAACATTAAGCCCAACAGATCAACAAACAGCTAAAAGAGAACAGCTATAGAACAGCAAAATATCAACAGAACAGCAAGAGGCAAATCAACACTCAAACAAACAATTAGGCCAAATCTATTTTCCATGTACACTGAATTTCAAATTGGATTTGGATTTTCTACTAGAATTTTAGTCCTTATTTTGAATCAACTGACTCAAGGATGGTCTGGGAGGATCAATTCAAACTAATATTTATGTATGTTGAAATTTTTCCTTTAATACTAAAATTTTGACTCTGCTTTTTATCGAACAAAAAAATTACAATTTAGATTTGACACAAAAACTCTTCAACAAAGTAGTTACTCCATTACTTAAAAAAAATAATATTAATTTATTTATATATATTAAAATTAATCTATATAAAATATGTAAAAAAAAAAAAAGATGAAATCTCCATCCATTTCATATAGATTATTCTTAAAATATAAAAGCTAGTAGTAATGACCAATACTACGCCAATTGGTAGGTGTTATGACATTAAGAAAAAAAATCCACAAATACTTCAACTAGCATATAGCTTGAAATGACAGTGAACTCAAAAAGACTTGAAAAACTGGACTTCCCAATGATTCTTGTATTTATAACTAATGATAATCCAGATGTGTTGAATTCTTTAGCAGTGATGGCATAATTGTAGGGAAACACATTGCTTGTGTTGATAACCGATGATTATCCAAATGGTCTGAGGTGTTCCTGCAGATGTGTTGAATTCTTTAGCAGTGATGGCATAATTGTAGGGAAACACATTGCTTGTGTTGATAACTGATGATTATCCAAATTTTCTGAGGTGTTCCTGCATTGATGGCCTATTTAGAGAGCATAAACTTTGAACTCTGGCATGCCTGTGCTGGACCGCTTATTTCACTGCCTCCAGTGAGTAAATTTGTTACTTTCCACAAGGACACAGAGAGCAGTTAAAAATTGAAGTAGTTATTTCATTTCTAAAAGCTAGCTACCTATTATGTAACAAATTTTTCACTGTATGTGTGTTTGTTTGACAGTAAATTTTACATTCCCGGATGTTGTTTCATATTCGCCTTTCTAGAGAAAGAGAATTCAAAACTTTCAAATTTACCAGATGTCATTGAATCGCTTAATGAATTCCAATTTAACTTCTTTTGTGTTGTAAGCAAGCATTTGTACTACTAATTCCAGGCAGAAATCAACAAATCCTTAAACTAACAATATAAGAAATGAATAAATAAAAGTATCTGAATATTTAGATAGAAGGTGCAGTCTGAACTGTTTAACCATCAAAATAAGTGCATTCAATGAGTACAAAGAGAAACTACCTTACTGTTTGACCATCTAAATAAGTGCATTAGAGTGCAAAAGAGAAACTATCTTCTTCTTGTGCATTCATTTGGTAATATGCACTCAAATTGCCTCTGAAAACAAGGTTGCATTTATGTGTTATTATTGATTAAGCATTTTCCATTGGAATTTAATATGACTTGAGCTCTCAACTTCTTCGGTATAATTTCCCACTAATTACTAATGTAAATATCACTTGAAATGCATTGCCTTACCTGCATATTGTGTAGGTTTCAGGTGGCTTCCTCCATTCCAAACCTATTATTGAGATATTAAGGCTACAGAATCCCTTCCTGTTACCAAGAGGTCTTTCAGCCATTGACGATTCTTAGCAACTTGAACCTGGTTGATTTTGACCAGGATAATTTGAGATAGCACTTGAAAAGCAAAAAATGTTTTGACTAACTCTAGAGTTTAGGAACAAGTGCTGAATACTTCAAAGCAACAACACCTGAAGGGCAAGAATGCCAACCTAATAAACACCTTAACTGCTACTTCCATTCTTTATGGTGCCTAGAATTTGTGGCCAGTGTTTCTCAGAAGGAATGACTTCTCCCTTATACTCAGCATCCCACTTTAGTTACATTCTTCAAACTGTTTAACCTATATAATTCATCTCTGGTGCGCTCTCTGTGTAATATGGTTTCAGAATAATGATTGATGAAAAGTGGTCAGTTAAAATGAGTTTAGATGCAAACAAACTCTCTTTTATGAAGGAAGAAAGCTATCAAAGAAACAAATCTAATAAGGCAGATTGCCTTCCACACTACTCTGCTCCTGAGCGTTTTATTAGTAATAGCACCTTGTGATTCCCTGAAATCGTTCTAGTTACAGTTCTAAACAAATCAACCACTCTCTAGTTTATAATTCAGCATTGAGAACTCAACAAGCTTTATTCTCAGCTCTGTTGCTGCTGGAGTGATCTTCTCCTTCTTTGCCCTTAAACAGACTCACATTAGTGACATTTGCTCAAATACTATGTTAGTTATACTTTTATCAGGAGTTGCAACTAAATAGTAAAATCTATTTAGTACTTTACCAACTTGATTTATGATCTCTCACATCCAGATTGTTCTCTTACATTCCTTACGGACTTATAGATATTTAACACTTCATAGGCTCGCAAGTTATCACCTACCACTTGACCAATGCATGTGACTGCTCGACTTACAGCCATTTCAATGTATAATCCAAGCTTCAGGCAAAGTTTGCAACAAAATACACTAACCAAGTTTGACTTTAACAAAAGGCAAAAAATGGGAATCACATTAAGATAAGCTTTATGTGAGCGACTGATAGCAGAGATGCTACATTTGAGTTCTGTGACACTCATGTCAGTGTCCAGTTATACTTACAAACAAGAAAAAATAAATCATTGGTGTAAATATCAGTGGTAACACTGATGTCAGTGTCCAATTATACTTGCAAACAAGAAAAAAAAACCATTGGTATAAATATCAATGGGTAAGAATTTACTTTCAAGAAAAAGAAATAATATAATTACCCTCCCAAACTCTATTCATTGGGACGAACCGTGAAGAATTTAACAATCTTAAGACATGGAACTGAAAATATCAAACACAGTTAGTCCAGCCACTTTTTTTCTTAAATAAAAATAGATTGTTAACACAAAATGATTGCATTGTTCATATGTCTAGTCCAATAATATCCAAGCATTATGTAACATATTGAAGCCTGTGCTTCAGCGATCAACTTCACTTGCAACCCTTCACCAGCATAAAATCCTCAAAGCAACAATACATGAGCGCTACAGAAATCACTCTCGACAGGTTAAAAAATACAGCTGGTTGAAAGAGGTTTCATTTTCTGAGCTTCAATCGCCACAACCCTCACTTGCTGTGAGAACTGCAAAGGTGGTGACTATTAAATGAAAAATTACAAAAATTATTGAATCACATTCTTTCATCAATTTTTCTGAACTTTAGTTCCTATTTTACAATCTGCATATTCCAATCCAGAGCATTGAATCAATTCTTTCATTCAAATTGATAGTATGAAAGAAATTTGGGTAAAAAATATTGTGAAGCAAGTATACTGTCTGCAACATGAGTTTTTTACTGTAAGCACAACAGACAGTTTCAACTTTCAATTGCACATCATTTAAACTTGAAGAAAATTTTAAAATAGAAACTTGAGTGCAAACTTCCTTAAAATTGCAATGAACCAAATTTACAGACAAGTGACAATTTCAGAAGAACACTTCATGCTCATTAAGGATAGATTCATGTAAACCACTACTCATGAAATTGACTCAAAAAATACAGTCTTGATATCAACACAAAATAATATTTTATGTACTACAAAATGTACCTCGTAATTGAATGAGCAAAACAGGTTCTACAATGCACAGCGCTTGTTGAAGGTTTTGTTAACGAGGTGGCAAACTAAGTAGGCTTGATATTGGGGAAACTCCTGGTTTAGGTACACTTGTGTTGAATTAGTATTATGATGGGTGACCTCCTCCCCAATCATGACACTTCCCCCCTATCAACATCACCTAGATGCAATGAGCATTGAGTGGACACTCATTCTCATTGAAGATAGTTATGTGAACCACAAATCATGAAAATATGGGTCGATAAAATTGACTCAAAAAATACACAATTGAATACAATAACACATCATAATTTGATACACAGAAAAATGCCAACTACGTGTTATTGGATGAAACTAAAATGTGTCTATAATGAATTGTTCATAAGGCACACAATTGTTGAAGGTTTTGCAAATAGGGTGGCAAACTAAGTTGTTTTGTTCTTGTTGCATATGTAATATAATTTCACATTCTTCCTTGCGTGGTAATACGGATTTCATTCTCACTTATTGGAGCCTCCTGCCAGAAACAAGTGAGCAAGTCAAACATGCTTGAGTTGGAGTAGGTAATGAAATAGGTGACCTATGGAGATTACCTAAATGCAATACTGTCCATGCTCATGAAAGATAGCCTTGTGTGAACCCACTACTCATGAAATATGGATCAATGAGGTTGACTGAAATATATTCAGCTAAATCCTAATAACACATCATTATCTGATACACTACAAACATTGCCTCCTACTTTTTATTTGTGCAGTCAATTTTACAGTTACATCATCTGGTATTTCTCAGAAAACTCAATATAAATAGCTGAGAGACTGCAAAATGGATAATTTTTCTACAAATGCATATTTTCTACAGAGTTCCATATCAGCCAATTTTGTAATATTAATATAATCTTTCCACAGACGATCATTTCCCCCAAGTGTAAAACAATTTGCCAACCTCAAAATGAACCAGAATCCTACCAATATTCATAATGAATTCTCCTATTGCGTAATATTTTTTCCATAAAGCAACTCAAACGGACCAACTTCCAGCAAAACATTTTTTCTCTGGAAGTTTCATTCTCAGTGATTAGTGTACTTATAGATCCTTCAAAAAAAAATCTTAGAGTTACTTTTTTTTTTTTATGAACCAAATTGGGCAGACTGTCGAGTTGCAAAAATAGTGGATCCCCCATCTAGGTCACACACTCCCATTGGAAATGTCACTCAGATCACCAAGGATACGTGCCCATGGAATACTGCTTAACAATAAATGAAAGCTCTAATTGCAGTTTACAGAATTTTGTGCAAATAAAATCGCAGTTTACATATATCACAGAGGAAATTATATTAAAAACAAACAGGCATACAGATGTGAACTAAATGAAATGATCACAAATGCATGTCAAACAAATGAAATGATTAATGATCAGAAAAAGAATAGCTTACACAGAAGACGGCAGGCATAGACTTAATTAAGCTGCAGCTTTAAATCCAAGGTAAAAAGATAGAATCAAGAGAAAACATCATATTTCCCTCTGAAATTGATAAACATCTGGATAAAAATCCTCATTACAACAGAAAAGCGAACAGTCTCGTGAATTGTTCAAGTTTGATTAACAAAAAATATAACAATTTCACAAGAAACTAGAAAAATAATTACAATTTCGCAAAAACTAGACCCCATCATGGCCTGCCCCAAGAGGACGAGGGTATCCATTGTCATTTAATCCAACCCCAGGCTTGTCGTCCATCTCAACGGCGGGTTTCTGATCATCATCACCCCATTTTGTGGTTCTGTAATAAACGGCGTACAGAAGCAACTGACACGCTCCCAAACCAGCTCCCAATCCGTTTGGAAGCTGCATGCATGCGTTTTAAGACTCAGCAAAATAGCAAAAGAGATCCAACAAATGGAGAAAATATTGAGAATATTTATACTTACCACAAGATTTATGTCAAAGTGTATGGCTCCATAAGCAGTCCAAATTAATCCATTGCCAAACATGGCAACAGACAGGTAAAGAGGCATGTATTTCACACTCTTCTCTCGAATAACCTTTCTCTGAATAAAAATTACAGAAATATTTATCAATGCCGATGTATTATCAATAAGGCTAATTTTCGCCATTGAAAAGGTTAAAAAATGCCGCTTACCATGATAGACAATGGAGACGCATACATAAACACATTAAATATAATGCAAATGGTCCCTATGGTTGTGTATCGCTTTTTGTGATCATGAAATTTCAAAAGTGTTGAAAGTGTAACAGCCGCAAAGAATGAAGATATCAGAAAGATTAGCCCCAGCATCTTCAACTGCAATACAAACAAACAGAAGATGAATCATCCACTGGCATTCACTATCTTGTGGAAACTCAAAAGAAACCCTACAAAAAACTCACCCTTGTCTTGCTATCTTTGCAGAAAATTAAAAAGATGAGGGTGTATATTATCTCTATGCCGAGACCAATGCCATTTATGGTAGACACAAGTATGCTATCCGGTTTTACAATAGGCAAGCCGTACAACACCCAAAGTGCACAATTCAGAATCGTCATAACATATGGAAACCCTGAATACCCTCGAGTGTTTCTCCATTTGCAGATCTTGTAAAATGCCGTGCTACATCATCAAAAAAAACAAAAACCCAAAAAGTAAATTATTTTATAAAATATTTAAAAAGAAAATGCTGCTGCATCATAAGAGAATTTTCAAAAACATCTAAAAAAATCAGAAAAGAAATCTTACGCTGGAGCCAGAAACATAAGAAACGAAATCACATTTCCTGCGGAAACCAAAATTCACCACCAAAATAATCAAAAAATGAAAAAGATTTCCAGTCAAATTGTTTATCACCATAAAAATAAACATTAAAGATTGCAGGCTTACCTATGATGCCGAGAACTGTGCGAACTGTGTCTTCGACCGCCATTCTTCCAAAGAGCAAATGACACAATTCTTCCAAAGAGCAAATGTCAAAAAAACAAACCAGAAGACTTAAAAAACACAAGGCAAAGAAAAATAAAAACCCTACAAACACAACAAATTCCCTCCCTAAGCTGCTCAAGTTATAGAATGAAGGATTTCTGTTCCTGTATTAAATAGAGATCTTTCAAAAACGAGGCAAGAAACGGACAGTAAATGGCGGAGGAACACGTGGAGTCCAGTTAAATTGGATGACCGATAATCTCTCAGTATTGCAATATATGAAAAGATAAGGCATTCAAAGTAGCACTAAACAGGCAATTGCAACTGATTCTCTCGATAATTTCCAACTCGACAAACTGTCTACTCCTCATGCATATCGTTCAAACTCGGGATTGGAAAACCGTTTAACTCTCCTGACTTTTTTCTACAAAAGAATCCATGGATTTAAAATCTCATGCCTTTTTGCTACAAAAGAATTGGTGGATCTCCTGGTTCGATTGGCAAAAGTTATAAATAGCCTGCATACTTGGCAGACACGTCGTAAAACTAGATTTGTATGTATTGATTTTTTGATGTGCATGGCTTCCTTTGTGAGATTTCCAAACAGATAACAGATTCAGTTTTAGCTACTAAAATTAATAATATTATTAATTTAAAATAGTAAAAATAGATAACATTTGTACAATCACATATAGTTTTTTAAGTTGGAATTGTTTTATGGATGTTTTATTTTATTTATGTTAAAGTTGATAAGCATAAATAGTTTTTTCTTAAAAAGAAATTATTTTAAAATCATATATTAAATAAAATATTTGAAATTGATACTTTTCAATTCAAAATGAATAATATCTTTGTTCGAGAAAAGAGGTATGGAATTTAAAGGGTCTCAGGGAACGTTTATTAATTGCCTGTGTTGGAGAGACACGTCGTAAACAAGATTTAAATGTTTTGATGTTTTTGATGTCCATGGATTTGTGAGATTTCCAAGGAGATAAATAGATTAAGTTTACCTACGTGAACTCCTAAATTAATAAAATTATAAATTATTATTGTCAAATATTTATAAAATTAATACTTATATAAAAGTAATGTTTGGTTGTACAATCATATATAATATATTTTTTTATATACTTACATTTGTTTTATAGATGTTTTATTTTATTTTAAAGCTAAAAAGCAGAAAATCTATTATGTAGTCAACAAAATTATTGTTGAGTAAACTAAGTATTTAAAATTAAATAAATCCACCTAAACTAGATGTGAAGAGATATCTATTTGAACTCTAAATCTAATTGAAGGCTAATGTTAATTGAACATAACACTTACCCTATGTATTTGTACCCGTATTTTAAGAGATAACCATAGGTGAGTTGTAGTCCAATTTGAATAATAATAACCCCAATGCTTAGTTAATTGTATATTATTAAGATATATTAATTTGTATATTACATTAATTTAATACTAGAAATTATAACATTAATATTTAATATTTATAGAGAAATGTATTTTTTATTGATAAAAAATGTTGTTAAGTAAATAAAATAATAAAAATTTGATATTCTTTAATTGAAATTTAATATTTTATTATTAAAAAATATAAATAATATATATGTATTTATGAAAACTCATTTTATTCTTAAATGAAATATTTGAAATTTGATATTTTTTAATTCATTTTTTTTCAAATAATATATTAGAGCTTTTGGAATTTGATGGTTTCGGTGGTCTGCGATGATAGGCGCTGACAAACCCCCGTTTGCAACCTTCCCCAACTCGGTCTTCGACACTGGAGGCACTTTTGGCAGTAACTGCCAAACTAGCGGCGAGATCTCCAAATCCAACATGGCAGATATTAATAGCAGACATGACGGCTCCTCTTACATTCGCATTACTCCGGCACCAGGTGTGTTTGTTCCATCCTCCTCTCCCTCTAATGGCATTAATTTCATTAACTCCACTGCAGATCCCGTACCCACTTCTCCTCTCTCGGCTCTGCCGAGGGAAGATATTAACAGTAAACTACCTAAAAACTCTCTGCACTCCTCTCCTCCTCCCGACCGCCCTAAAACGTTTTCAGAGGCCGTAGCTACCGCAGGGATTACTCTTAACTCGGAGGCTAGGTTTACCGTTAACGATGGAACCCATCAAGCCAGTAAGAACCCTGGAAGCTCCGAGGTTTTCTCTGTTTCACCTAATTCTGAGATGCTTGCTGAAATACTTGAGGAAAAATCTAGGTTAAAAAGCACGGCTATTTTCTTTTCAGCTGTTGAAATAGATAAGGTCCCTCCTCGAAAATTTCTTGATGATTGGTTTCATAATTACTGGAATCTTAAACTAGGTTTGCATATATCGTTCTGTCGGCAGATTCAAAAAGGTTTGTTTGTCATTTTTTTTGTTAACCATGAGGCTCAAGCAGAGGTTTTAAAATAACAGTATTGGGCTGTTGGCTCGACATCCTTTAGGGCTATAGCTTGGTCCCCAGAGGCAAATTACGAAGAAGTCCTAGCCCTATCAGCCCCTCGCTGGATTTTGGTAAAACACATGCCCCCGTTTCTGTGGCGGTTCATCCCTCAACTTTTGCAACCCCTGGGAAAGGTCATTCGCATGGATGACACTGTTCGTTTCGTTCCACATATGGACGCCCGTGTCCTCTTAGCTCTAAAACCTGGTCTGGAAATCCCGCCTAATCTCAACATTAACATCGAGAACTCTGAATTCTGCTGTCCTATTGTGGTCCTTGGTGGACTCAATGCTTGCTTTCTGTGTCGACAAGAAGGACACCAACGGAAGGATTGCCCTATCATTCAAAAGAAAACACTGCCTAAAAAACCAGAACCCTCAATGGTGGTTGAAACAGTTAATCAGACGGTTAACTTCAATTCAACTAACACATCTCTTGCTACCCCCATCCCTAACAATCCCACCCCTGATATATTGCATTCCACTCCTACTGAATGTCTTGAAGCCTTACCCGCGGATGGTTTTCAAAATGTGACTAAAATCTCCAACAAGCGAAGGAGGAAATCTAATAAAGATCCCGCATCCAGCCAAAGCCATCCCACCCCTGCTACGGCTAACAGATTTGCCCCCATTGAAATTGCTTCTCTGCTCTCTCAACCTTCCCCATCTGCAGATCTCACTATCTCAGATCAGCCCGCTTCCAACACCCAGTGTAGTACCCTTAATGAAATCAGCGATGATTATAGTATTGCAGTAATTCCTGCCCTGCCAATCACATCTAGGGAAAGATGCCCTACCTTGACTAAAACTATGGAATTCGACAGTACCTCTGATTGTGAAGATGAATTTAAAACAGGGCTCCCGTTGTCTAAACGAAGAGGGAGACCCCCAGGTTCCAAAAACAAAAGTGCTAATAAAACTGATGAAGGAATCTCTGCTATTGTGATGAACCCGAATATGGTCTCATCTGAACTGCGCATCCCTCACCAAAATGTTTCCTCATGAACTGTGTCTCCTGGAATGTGCGGGGATTAGAGTCCCTCGATAGGAAATATGTCATTAAGAACTTCCTTCAATCTTGTCAAAAACTAGATTTCCTTATGTTACAAGAAGTTAAGGCTACTGGTTTCATTCTTGAATCCAATTTAAACTTTCTTTGGAAAGATGCGATAAAAATTTACACCTACCAACAGAAAGGCAAAGGGGGTGTTGCTTTACTTATTAATCCTAAATTGGAAAGATTTATAACTAACCGTGGGATCTCCCCGTGTAACAGAGTGGTCTGGGTCACTCTCAACTACAATAACTATGAATTTGGCATTTGCTTTATTTATGCTTCGAATGATCCTAAAGAAAGAAGTTCCCTTTGGGAATGGATGACTTCCCTCCCCTGCATTCCTTGGGTCATTGCTGGAGATTTCAACATGGTTGAACACCAGGATGACAAAGGTGGGGGCCTCCCTTTTGCTTGGAAAGATATGGAAAAATCACATTGGTTTAAGATGAAAAACTCTCTGCAACTTTATGACCCTCTTGCTGGCAATAAAAACAATAATCCCGGGCCTTGGTATACTTGGTGCAATCATCAACAGGGGAATGATAGAATTTACTCCCGTCTCGACCGCTTTTATGCCAACAGAAATCTTTTCTCCTTCCTCCCTAATGATCTTGGTAACTCCGTTCTTGTTACTCCCTCCACTCTGTCGGATCATCACCCCATCACTGCATCTTTTACCTTCAACAGGGCCCCGTTTAGACCCAACACTGCTAATTCCAAATTTCTCCTTAATGTTAGCCTTCTTAAAGATACTGATCTTCTTGCTGCCATCCACATTATTAACATCATTAATAAGACCAATTTTTCGAAGGATTTAAAGAGGGACATTTGGAATAGGAACATCCCTGCCTGGCAAAATCTGCTCAAGACCATTGGTCAAAAGAAAGCAAAGGACTTCCGATTCACTGAGAAAGCTCTCTCGACTGATCTAACTAAGGCAGAAGTGAATAACCAAACTACTATCACTGACCTTAACTGTACTTCTCAGGTTATGAAAGCTAAAGACGCCCTCAGAAGACACCTTGTGACTAAAACCAGAGGTGCTAAGGTTAGATCTCGGACACACTGGCTCCAATATGGTGACCGTGGTTCCAAGTTCTTTTTCAACCTTATCAAACACAAACATTATAATGAAACTATTGAAAAGATCATCCATAAGAACCATGAAATTTCGGACATTGGTATGATCAAGTACACTTTTGCTCAATTCTACCATAAGCTCTTCTCTTCTGAAGATACGAGGGAAGCCGCCTACCTCAGAGATCAATGCAGAATTCTTATCCCTAAGGTGGTCTCCTCTGAAGATGCACTTTGTCTTGCAGAGGATATCACTTTAGGGGATATCAACAATGCCATTAATTCCCTCAAAAATGATAAAACTCCTAGCCCTGATGGCCTCCCCATTGAATTCTACAAAGCTAATCAACACTGGATTGCCAAAGACCTCCTCGAAATCAACAAAGGCATTATTAAGCTTATCCCCAAGGATGGAGATAAAGCTCTCATCAAAAATTCGAGACCGATTACGCTCCTTAATGTTTCCTATAAGATCTTTGCCAAGATTCTGGCCACTAGACTTGCTGGAATTCTTCCTAAATTCATATGCTCTACCCAAACTGGTTTTATTAAAGGTAGGTATATCTTAGAAAATGTCCTTACTAGCTGGGAAGCCATGAACTAGGCTTCTCAGTCCAGTCAGAACTCGGGCATGTTACTCCTTGACTTCGAAAAAGCATACGACAGGATTGAATGGAGCTTCATTCACATGATGCTTGAAGCTTTTGGTTTTCCTCCCTTCTTCTGCAAGGCTGTCAGTATGCTTCTCTAGGATGCTTGCGCCCAAATTGACATTAATGGCTCCCTGTCTGATACCTTTCCCTTGGGAAGGTCCATACGGCAAGGCTGCCCTTTGGCCCCTGCTCTCTTCGCCATTGCTTCTGATGCTCTATTTTATCTTCTTAGAGATAATACACTTTCCCCTACTGTCCAAGGCATATCTCTCCCCAACAATGAGGAGCTCATCAACAGCCAATTTGCTGATGACACGGCTATTTTCTTTAAAAATACTGCTGATAACTTTGAAAATCTGCAATCCAAGTTAAAGATATTCTATAAAATTTCTGGAGCTAAGATTTCGCATTCTAAGTCCATCTGTCTGGGATGGAATGAACACCCCCCTGAATGGTTTAAAAATTATGAATTCCAATGGGGAGGTCCCCAAAAGATTGTGAAATATCTTGGCATCCCCTTTGCCATAAATCCCTCACTGAAAGACATGTGGCTTTGGGTCAAAGGTAAAATCACTAAAAAATTGAATATGTGGCATAACCGTGCTATTTCCTTTGCTGGTAGACTTCAGGTCTGCCAAAAAATCTTATCCTCTTACAACATTTATTACTCCTCTGCGTGGATGTTTAGTAATTACCAAATTTTTGAGATTCAGAAGGCTGTTAGAGATTTTTTATGGTCTGATGGTCAAGGAAAAAAAAAAATGCACTCTGTCCAGTGGAAATGGTGTTGTACTGATAAACTTATTGGAGGGCTGGGACTGAAAGACCTTAGGATCCAGGGTATATCCCTGGCCGCCAAATGGATCTTTCACTCCATGAATGGAGATGCCCCATGGAAGATTCTTGTTAGGAATAATATTGAGAGAGGCTTTCCTACTAAAGCTAAATTCTGGAATAACATGCCCTTTAATGATTTAGTCATTGGTAACTTCCCCATTTCAGTTCAAGGGTCGGAAGTTTTTAAATCTATCTCGAAAGCCTGGAATATTGTTAGACCATTTATTGTTAACAAGGGCTTTCATGATGATACTCAAATTTATGGTGAAAGGTCCATCTGGTGGAATCTTAAACTTTCAGGGAAACCCCTTGCTCTTCTATAGGGCTGTTCTGCCAAACATTGGGCCAGCAAAGGTATCATTAGCTTTATTGACATTTTTGAACATGATAATTTAATTAGCTGGGAGGAACTGAAAAATACTTTTAGTCTCCCAAACTCTCAGAAAAAAACTTATAACATGATTCTTAAAGCAACGCAAAATCTCCCTCCTACCTGCCATGTTGATTCTCAAAGGTACTTACAATGCAAATGGCCGGATGGGACCATCCTATCCAAGATTAAAGCTAATAACATTTACAAAATTCTTGCATATGATGATTCCATCCGTGGCCATATTAACAAAATCTGGTACTCCTCACTGGATGTTTCTTCTTGGAAGAAGTTTTTCATTATTCTTTGGAAAGGTTGGGTGGAACCCAAAATTAAATGCTTTAAATGGCTCTTTATTCTTGATAGACTTCCTATTCAGAGAAATAACCATGATAATAATCTTTGCAAAATTTGTAATCTTCCGGAAACCAGCAGACATATCTTCTTTGATTGTTCTTTTGCTAGAAATATTTGGAATCTTTTTGGCATATACTACCCTACTCATGTTTCCATTATTGAAATTGTTACTGGTTATATTAAAGGTCTCAAAGCTGATTCTAATATTTTTTGGAATATTTTATCTTCTAACATATTATGGCAGATCTGGAAATGCAGAAATGAAGAGAAATTCCAGGACACTCCCCGGGTTCTTACTGAGTTTTTTCTTAAACTCACATCTTTAAAAATTTCCTTGCAGGTGCACACCACTATGATGATGGATCATAAGAAACTTCGTAGATTTCTTCAGGACGGACATGCCACCTTTTTTGCTTTCGAACTCAAGAATGGACATGAATGGAGGAGAAACCTGGATAACCTTCAAGTGTTTGAGAAGACTTTGGATAAAGTGAGCAAAGAAATCAAGAGAAACAGAAACTCCAAGAAAGACATCTTAGCCATGCTTCCGGAAATTCCAAATAAGAAAAAAGTTGCATGGATGGAAGGAGAACAGGGCTGGACCACCTGGGTCGATATCACTGATGGACACCTCCATTAGTGGTTTATTGGGCACCTTTTTTGCTTACTGTTATTAACTCTAGATACTCCTTTCGTTTTGCTCTTATGAGCTATATTTCCGTTGGGGCCTTGTCCCCTTTTTGATACTATGGATTTCTTCATTGTAATCTTTTTTTGATCACTTTATAATCAATACAAAAAAATAATATATTTAAGATAACTATTAATTTAATTACTATATTAATTTGTATAATACATTAATTTAATAGTAGAGATTGTAACATTAATATTTAATTCTTATAGAGAAATATATATTTATTTTCTATGTAAGGGAGAAAACAAAAATGCAAAGTACAAAATGTACTCTTGAAAGCACCAAATTGATAGTATTTATCAATTCAAGATTAATGTAATAATTAAAAATTTGATATTTCTCAATTCAAAATTAACATTTTTATTATTATCTTTCCCGCTTTGTTGAATTTTGAATTCCCGTAATGGCTGTCATTTCTACTGGGGAGGACCCATCCTTGAGCTCGTCCTCCCTGGAACCTGACCCCCCTGCTCTTCTGCAGGTGTGTCCGGATCTGGCTCTTGTGTTGCGTTCCTAGAGTGTTGGGTTGGCTCCCTCGGTTGGTGTCGTTGACGCTGGTAATCCAGAGTTGCACGAGGCCCCCTCCTTTGAGAAGATTCCTATTGCAACCTCTAACTTGGATTCTCCTCTCATGGTTCCCAAGTCTGATGATGTGGGGCCTTTGTCTGGGGATGCTCAAGAGAGTACCTGGAAAGGTGCCCTTGTTAGAAATTCTAAGTTAGGGTCATCGATATTGTTGCCTATGGTAACTGCTAGAGAGGATGGCCCCAAGATTTATCTCGCTGACAGTATTATGGATAATATCGCTTCCTCCCTACACCTCTTCTTGGTGGGGAGATTATTAGCCTTCAGACCCACTATAGATATGGTCAGAAGATGGGTTGTCTCTAGATGGAAACTAAAAAGTAGTGTCTCTGTCTCTATTATGTTGGGGGGCTCTTTCTTTTTAGATTCACTACTGAAGAAGACTTCATTTACATTATGTTTGGTTCATGGTCTTATGGAAAACACTTCCTAACTCTCTCTAAGTGGAAACTAGGGTTTGACCCTAGCGAAGACCTCCTCAGACTGGCGTCGGTTTGGATCAGACTCCTTGGCCTCCCTCTGGAGTTCTAGGATGACACCATTCTTAGATGGATTGGTAACTCATTTGGTCAGTTCGTTGCTGCTGATAATGTGACGATGCATAAGTCTAGACTTGTTTATGCTCGCCTTTGTGTGAATGTGGCTATTAACAACCCCCTCCCTAATTTCATAGCTCTAAAATCCAAATGGGGTAAATGGATGTAGGCTATTGTCTACGAGAACGCATCCCTTTATTATCAAATATGTGGAAAATACGGTCATGTTATTGTTGACTGCCCGACCCCTCAACCTTCGGAGGAAAAGCTGAAGGAGAAGATGTTGTCCCCGGGTATTGTCAATATGGAGGAAGCTCAGATTGTTACCCCCCAACCCCCCGATTATTGACAACTCTATGGGTCAAACCATGGACTTGAAGGATAAAGAGGGTCCTCAAGATGCTATTGAGGAGGGCTACCCTTTCTTGGAAGGTATTCTTAATATGATGCAAACCCCTAACCCCAAGATGGCACCTCCCTCCCCGGGAAGATGTTTGGGCCTAGACCTTGAAGATGGAGAGATCTCCCAAACGAAGGTAGAATAAGAAGGTCTGAATGCGGAAGTGTGTCTCAAAGAGAAGAAAGGACACAACAAGACCACTCAGCCTGTGCTCATGTAGCTAAATCCCAACACTATGGGAAATAGTGGGGGAAGTATTTGGAGCACGGGGGTTGGGCCCATGCCTTCCAAAGGGATCGCTCTAGATCCGACATCTTCCTCCTCTACTACTAGATCTACTAGGGAAATCACTTTTCTCTCTCATGGAAGTGGGAAACGACTCTAAGCCAGGAAAACCCTCTAAGAGGACCCTTAGAACTAGGGTAATGGCCATGGAAATTGCCAGTGGAAGGCAATTAACTTTGGAGACATCTCAGAAAGGCAAGAAATGAAGTTCCTTTCATGGAACTTAAGGGGTTTAAATAACCCCCAGAAGCAGTATGCTCTTAAGCAAAGCATAGTTACCAATAAGGTTGATATCATTCTAATCCAGGAGGTGAAAATGACATCAAAATTTTGCTACGCTCGTGGACAGTATATGGCCGGGTGTTTCTTTCCATTATGGCGAGGCAGAGGGTGCTTCAGGAGGAATTGTTACTCTATGGAATAAGAACAAATTGGATGGGAACATGGTTGACACTTCTCATAGCTTTCTTACTACCAGGTTCACTTTGAACAACTTCTCTTGGTATTTTTTCAACATTTATGCTCCTAATACTAGACATTGTTGGGCTCAGGTTTGGGAAGAAATCACTACCTTCATGACTAATAATAGGGAGGCTATGTTCATGTTAGCTAGTGACTTTAACACCCCCCTTTTTCCCTTTGAGAAGCTTGGAGGGCTAACTGACTACACTGAAAGTATGCTTGACTTTGCTAACTTCATTAGCAATAATGAGTTACTTGATCTTGACCTCCAAGGGAATCCTTTCACCTGGTCTAACTGTAGAATAGGCTCCAACCTGATTCAGGTCAGGTTGGATAGGTTTCTAATCTTGGCCAAGTAGAACCTTGGCAATAATTCCTCGCTCTTGTCTCTCCCGCGCACTATCTCTGACCATTCCTCGATCCTCCTTTCATGGATTGACAAGCCGACCCTGGGCCCCATACCCTTTAGATATAAGATTATGTGGCACTCTCACTCGGATTTTAAAAATTGTATCCAAAGTTGGTGGAACTCCCCTATTCAAGGTTCAGCTATGTTTAGAATACCTAAAAAGCTAGAGATAATCAAAAGGGAGGTTAAAGCCTGGAGCAAATCTTCCTTTGGGGATATCTTCAAGAGAAAGGAGGATGAAACCAATTTGGACCACCTCCAGAGAACCATTGTGGAGGGGAACACCTCTGCAGATATCCACAAAGAGGAGGAAGGATGGAGACAAAAAAGGAAAGAAATCAAGAACCTTGAAGAAATATACTGGAAGCAAAAATCCAAAGTCCAGTGGTTAACTGAGGGGGATAGGAACACCTCCTTCTTTCACAGATCTGCTTCTAAGAACAAGAGGCGAAACACTATTCGATCCATAATCAATAACATGAATGAGGAATTCATGGAGAATAGTGAGATTGGCCAATGGGCTTCCTTGCATTTTGCTAATGCCTACACGAATGACAGGGCCAATGAACCTACTGAGGTTAGTGATAAGCTTCTCAGTCTTATCCCTCAAGTCTTGAATGATGCTAATAATGAGTTGTTGATAAGCCATGTGTCTGGAGAAGAAGTTAAAGAGGTGGTTTTTGCAATGAAAGCCTTTAAAGCCCTTGGACCAGACGACTTCCCCTCGGTTTTCTTTCAGATGTTCTAGGAAACTGTAAAGTATGATCTAACCAAAGCTACCAGGGACTTCATTCACACTGGGAACCTTTTGAAGAAGTTGAATAACACTTTCATTGTTTTGGTGCCCAAAGTTCCTAACCCAAAGTTTATGTCTGATTACCACCCAATCAACCTGTGTAAATCGATCTATAAGATCTTCTCTAAAGTTGTTGTCAATTGAATTAAACCCCTACTTGAAAGATGTATTATCCCCTCCTAGATGGGTTTTATTCCGGGCAAGCAAATTCTCGATGAAGTCATTACTACAGATGAGGTCATCCACTCCATGGAGAAAAGTTGCAACCCAGGTATGACTCTTAAACTTGATATCTCTAAGGCTTACGATAAAGTTAACTGGAAGTTCCTGTATGTTGTTCTTTCCAAGATGGGTTTCCAAGAAAGATTCATCAATATTATCAAGGTGGCAGTGGAAAGTGTTCACTACTCGGTGATTGTCAACAACATCCCTTGGGGTTTCTTTAAGGTTGGGAAGGGTCTAAGACAGGGGGACCCTCTCTCACCTTATTTGTTTATTATGGTGGCTAAAGTTTTGAGCAGGAACTTCTCCCATTTAATCAGGACCAGAAAAATCTAGGGGGTGAAAGCTGCTTCTACCCTTCCCACGATGGTTATGCAGCAATTTGTTGATGAGACCTTCTTGTTTGGCCAATCATCCGTTATAGAAGCTAAAGAATGGAAACACCTACTGGAGGATTACACCCTTGCCTTAGGACAACTCATCAACTACAACAAGAGAAAAATATATTTTTTCAACATTGATAGAAATATCCAAGGTAAACTTATGCATATCCTTGGATGTTGTGCTGCTGATCTCCCCGATTCCTACTTGGGACTTCCCCTCATAATTAAGGAGGTCACCTCTCATTTCTAGGAGTCAATCTTAGAAAGAATGCAGAAAAAACTTGTTGGCTGGACGAGAAAAACCCTGAGTAGTGCGGGTAAACTCCAGCTTCTATCGGCCTCTCTTCAAGGTCTCTCGGTCTTATTTTCTATCTCTATTCAAGATATCCATTGCTATGGCTAAGAAACTTGAGAAAATCCAAAGAAGTTTTCTGTGCACGAGGATGGAAGAAAAGTCCAGAATCGGCTTAGTCAATTGGGAGGTGGTGTGCAAACCTAAGTACATGGGAGGCCTTGGGATCAAAAAAAATTTAGACCTAAACAAGGCTTTGCTGACTAAAATCGGTTGGAATCTTACGAAGGACAAAGCTAACTGGTGCAAGATCATGAGGGCTAATTATTTCAATCACACCCCCTTCTCTTCCCTTCTTTCTTCTAATGAGCTTCCACCTGGGTCTAAGATATGGAACAACATTGTCAAAAACAGGAAGCTGCTTAAACAAGGTCTAAAATGGCAGGTGGGCAATGGTGAGAAGATCAGATTCTGGGAAGACAATTGGATTGGCGATAGACCCCTGACCTCTTCCCACTTCAATTGCCTCATGGGAACTCTCAAGGACTCGTTGGGTCCACTTGTGATAAACTACATTTCTCCCTCTCGCTATTGGTTGAAGCTTGCTGATGGTCTGGGAAATAATACTCATTGGGATCATTTGGTTGGTGAGTTATAATCTCTTCTTGAGAAGGTCAGGATCCCCCATTCCATTCATACTAATAAGTTTGTTTCGGCTATGAATCCCTCAGGGTCTTTCAGTGTTAATTCGACCTACAATCTCCTGTTCGCCCCTGTGAATGATTGCCACAGCTGGAGAGAAGTTTGGAACTCTCAGCTTATCCCTAAAATCAACTTCTTCTGGTGGACAGCTCTGCATGGGAAGATCCTTACGATTGATAACCTCAAAAGGTGAGGCTTCTTGCTTGCCAACCAGTGTGTCATGTGCAACTGAGCTGAGGAAAGCATAAATCATCTTTTTATCCATTGCCCCTTCGCTTCTACGGTCTCGCACAAAGTTTTATAGAAATTTGATATTGCGTGGACCTTCCTAGAAAACTTGCAGCATTTTTTCAACAACTGGAAGTGCCCCTTCACCCACCAACCGATTAGACAGTTCTGGAAACTCATCCCTCCTCATATCTGTTGGCATATTTGGAAGGAAAGGAACAATCAGATCTTCTACGGAATGAATAACTCTATTGAAACGGTGGTTGGCATAGCTGTAAATCTCCTCAGGGAGAACGCTCTAGTCTTTAAATGGAAAAATCTGCAATCAGCCCCTGTGGTGATGGATTGCAATTGGATTAGAACATGGAATCTACTAGACAACTTCTTTCAATATGAAAACTCAAAGAAAATGAAGAGGCTTAACACTAGATGGTCAATTCTGCCCCCCTCATGGCTCAAACTTAACTTCGATGGCACCACTCACAGTGGTGTTGCGGTGGGAGGAGGAATTATTAGAGATAGCTTGGGCAACCTGATTATGGCCTATGCGGGGAATTTTGACTTTGTCTCGAGTAACATGGTTGAAGCCCTTTCTCTCTTTTGGGGGCTTAAATTGGCCCTCGACATCAATGCTAAAAGGCTGATCATTGAAGGGGACTCTAAGCTGATTATTGAGGCAGCTAAAGGAGTTGGAGGGATTAGCTGGACGATCAACAACATTATCAAGGACATCTAGTCAATGATTATCTAGCTTGAGGAATTTCAAATTCAACACATTTACAGAGAGGGTAACTCGGTGGCTGACTCTCTGGCTGGGACGGGCCTTGAGTTAACTAGTATGAGGTGCTGGAGACACCTTGATTCTCTTTCTAACAGATAGAAGTCCCTAATTGGGAGATACCAAAATTTATCTACTTGCCAATGATGTGCTATGTCCTTTTTTATGGGGGTCATTTTGGCTCGTTTGTGATGCCAAGATACAGGAGGGAAGTTCAAATTGGGCGGGCTACACCAAGTTGGCTTCTGGTAGTCCCCACCTTCTCTAGTGTACTGGTTCGGTGATGACGTGGCCGACCACTGATAATTGTATTACGGAAGGATTGAAGCGCCAAACTTTAATCATTAACTTGATTAACCACAACAAGTACATCATTTAAATATTACTATAACCAAAACTTAAGATTTCTCAATAATGAAGATCTTTGCAAGTTGGCGGATGAATTAAGAGGTGTCCCTTCGCATGCTTACTGGAGCTAGCGGACACATGACTTGGGAAACACTACCAAAGATAATGATTGTATCTCTCACCTCAATTTAGCTAATTCTCGATCGAGTTTTCTTATCTTTTGCTCTGGTTTTTTCCTTTGCATAACCATTTTCTGGTCTATGCTGCATCCCAACATCACTCTAGAGGAAGCTATTATGGGGGGAGATTTATTCCGAGTTGAGTCGAACACTATTGACAACTGCTTTTGCAATGACCCTTGCGTTTGGATGTATGCCAAGGAAGGGGGCATCGTCCCATTCATGGAAGCCATGACTGGGTTTGACGAGAACCTCTCCATGCAGTTTGTGAGCAGATGGAATGACAAGAGAGTTGTTATGGGGGATATATCATTTGAAATCAGTGAGGATGTCATTGCCCAGGCCACAGGTCTTTCAACTGAGGGAAGGAAGTGGAAGAAAACTAGTAGGGTCGCGGATGAGACCAGTATGAACCGCTTTTACAGAAAAAAATGAGGCACCTGTCAAGATGCGAGGGGGTTTCAATAGGGAATGTCTTCCATACCTGTGGGACCAGGTGTGCAAAATCGTTATGAAATACTTTACCCTGGAGGGAAGGTATGGTGTTTTCTATTATTTCCATTTCCCGTTGCTCAATCACTTTCGCAACCATGATACTATTTCTTTCCCGTTCTTTTTATTGCATGCCTTAGAGTCTACCATTAAAGATGTCCGCCATTGGATGACTCAAGATAAAAATTACACCATCCTCCACCAAGTTTTGATGTTTAGACTTTACAACTTCCACAGGGCCCTATGTCCCCCTAAACCCATCTATGTTCAACATGCTCCCTCCATCCAGACCCCCCCTTCTGGTTCTAAAAAAGGTCTCAAAAAGACCTCAAAAAACTTATTATGCCTTGTCAATCCCCTGACTATGCCCCTCTCATTTCCCACAAAATTGGGGAGAAGAACAAAGGCAACCCCTCCGCTGCTAAACCCTCCTCCAAGAAACCCAGGAAATATCCTAAAATTATGTTAGTCGAGTCTGACGCGGAGGATGGTGTGACCCCGCGAAGATCCCACAAGTTTGCTAGCAAACCTCGGATGAAACAAATTATTGTTAGAAAGAACTTTGTTAATGAGGAGGAGAAAGATTCAGAGAAGGCTGAAAGTGATAAGGTTGAGGATGAGATGGAGGCTATGGAAGGCTCAGATTCCTCTAAGCTGGGTACTAAGGCCCTTGACTCTGAGATAAACAAGGATGATAATAAAACTACCTCTCCTTATTCTAACACTTCCCCCTGCACATCTCTGAGGAGGATGAAAGAAAGTCGGAGGGCGGGCAGACTGCTGCTGAAGGTGGGGAGAAGGAGGAGGTGGTGCAGTGTGCGGGTTGTAATGCCATCTCTGAGGACTTGAATGGAGTGAAGAAGAAGCTAGAGAATCTTGAGTCCCATGTCGACAAAATTGGGAAATTTGCCTAAAGGTCATGCACTCGGCTACTTCAATGTGCTTGTTGCATCAGGAGAAATTGGATTAGGGCAGGCTGGAAAGTGACACAACAAAGGAACTGTTTGAGTTCCTTGCTAAAGGTTGGATAGGGTGTGTGCTCTCATAGCACTTGGGAAATGGAAAACATGTTTAATGGTGGAAGTTGTTCCTTTTTGTTGTAGTTTTATTTTCTGGATCAGCTGGATCCCTATTAAGTTTAAGACTCTTACTACTTTCCTCAGTTATTATACTATGAACAATATGATGTGTATTTGTTGTTTAATGGCTATTTGGATGAGATTTGTTTCAATCTTGGGTTATCCAATAGCTATAGACAGTTTTTGTTTTTGATGTTTAAGGTGGGGATTGGCTAACTAATGTGTGTCTGTTGGTTTAGCTCTCTTTTGAGGCTTGTTGTTCTTCCGAGTTAGCCCCCCTATTTTGGCAGCTTTATTATCAATTTTTTTTTAATTTAGATACTTGAAATGTGTATATTAATCTAATTAATAGCCTTCATTGCTCGCAGACACGTCGTAAAACTAGATTTGTATGTATTAATTTTTTATGTGCATGGCTTTGTGAGATTTCCTAACAGATAACAGATTCAGTTTTAGCTACTAAATTAATAAAATCATTTATAAATAAATAATGATTTATTATATTATAATAATATTAATTTAAAATTGTAAAAATAGATAACATTTGTACAATCACATATAGTTTCTTTTAGTTGGAATTGTTTTATGGATATTTTATTTTATTTATGTTAAAGTTGATTAGCATAAAAAAAAATTCTTAAAAAGAAATTATTTTAAAATCATATATTAAATAAAATATTTGAAATTGATACTTTTCAATTCAAAATTAATAATATCTTTGTTCTAGAAAAGAGGTGTGGAATTTAAAGGGTCTCGAGGAACGTTTATTAATTGCCTATATTGGAGAGACATGTCGTAAACAAGATATAAATGTTTTGTTGTTTTTTATGTCCATGGATTTGTGAGATTTCCAAGGAGATAAATAGATTAAGTTTACCTATGTGTACTCCTAAATTAATAAAATTATAAATTATTATTGTCAAATATTTATAATAACTATTAATTTATAATATTAAAAATAGTTATATTTTTTTAATATAAAAGTAATGTTTGGTTGTACAATCATATATAATATAGTTTTATATATACTTACATTTGTTTTATAGATGTTTTATTTTATTTTAAAGCTAAAAAACATAAAATCTATTCTATAATCAACAAAATTATTGTTGAGTAAACTAAGTATCTAAAATTAACTAAATCCATGTAAACTAGATGTCAAGAGATATCTATTTGAAGAAGTATTATTATTTTTTAACCCTCAAGCTAACCCTAAATCTAATTGAAGTCTAATGGTAATTGAACATAACCCTTACCCTATGTATTTGTACCCATATTTTAAGAGATAACCATAGGTGAGTTGTAATCCAATTTGAATAATAATAACCCCAATGCTTAGTTAATTGTCACCACAGTTGAACCATAACCCAAATTGAATTGTAATATTAATCTTATATGTAACCTTGAATGTTATATAATCATATTCATATAAACTTGTAACTTATCTCAAATTTACCCATCCCCATTTCCATAGACACGACACACATTTCTTTGTGCACATGTATGATGAAACTTTGATATTTATTAATAAAATTATTGTTAAATAAAACATATTATTCTTAAATAAAACATATGAAATTTGATATTATTTAATTCCTTTTTTTTGAAATAATATATTTAAGATATAAATTAATTTAATTGCCATATTATTTTATATAATGAATAACTTTAATTCCTTTAATATATTAATTTAATACTAGAGACTATAACATTAATATTTAATATTTATAGAGAAATATATTTTTTATTTTTTATCAATAAATTTTTTATTAAGTAAAATAAATTATCATTAAATAAAATATATAAGATTTGATATTTTTTAATTATTATTTTTAAATAATATTATTAAGATATAATAATTTGTATATTACATTAATTTTATACTAGAAATTATAACATTAATATTTAATATTTATAGAGAAATATATTTTTTATTGATAAAAATTGTTGTTAAGTAAATAAAATAATAAATAATTGATATAATTTATTTGAAATTTAATATTTTATTATTAGCATGTATTTATGAAAACTCATTTTATTCTTAAATGAAATATTTCAAATTTGATATTTTTTAATTCATTTTTTTTCAAATAATATATTTAAGATAATTATTAATTTAATTACTATATTAATGTGTATAATAAATTAATTTAATTCCTTATAACATTAATTTACTACTAGAGATTGTAACATTAATATTTAATATTTATAGAGAAATATATATTTATTAGTACTTGACGTTAGGCTAGTACTATTATAATCGATTGTCATCGGTTTTTGTTAACTCGTTATTACTCAATTGTTTCTTCACCAATTAGAACTATGATTTTTTTGTTTTCATATATATTTTTAATATTTATAAAGTTAAGATGCATGAATTTTAAGTTTCTAAATTATAGAAATTATTTTCCTTCAATCTAATTGGCTTGAAATATTTACATCTTATTACTCGATTTCACAAATTTTCTTATCAGATTTATTTTACACACCCACCAAACAAAGATTTAATGAATTATCTAAAAAACTATAACAATTTTTTTAGACTTTCCATTTAAATCTTTAAAAAAATTATTTAGAGTTGTTAGTTTTAGTGTTTGATTAATGTCAAGTATGGTTTTTAATTATAATTAGTATTACAATAATGGTTAAATGAGGATTCAGTTAGGATTAGAATTCAACTAAACTTATATCAACACTAACCCTAATTTATCCTAGAATAGTAACTTTAGTCATAAATATTAGTCATGATTTCTTTAAAAAAAATTAATGATTTTGTTTCAATTTATTAATCCAAATTTAGATTGTGTTAGTTAGTTATAGTAATCTTATTAATCATTGGAGATCTTTAAAATTGTAGAAATATAATTGATATATAAATAATTATGTTAGAAAAATCAATATAATAATATATTTTAATATTTATGTATATTTTATAAAAAACAATCTTATAAATAATGAAAAATTGTAACTTAAAGGAGATAAAAAGATAAATGATCCTTTAAGTGAAAAGAGGTGCATAAGGTAAAATAAGCCTCAAGAAATTACTATTATAATTTTAGGGTTAAGCTAGGGTTATGGTTTAATTAACATTAGGTATTTATTTTTAATAATTACTACTACAATTATGGTCAAATTAAGATTCAACCCTAATCCTTACCCCAAGCTTTATGCTCGAATATAAATTTAATCATAAATAGTAGTCTTCAATTCCTTAAAAAATTGTTGATGATTTTATTTCAATTTAGTGATCCAATTTTATATTGTCTTAATTTAATTATAAGAATCTTATTAATATAATGTATGATAATTGGTTTATTATTTCTAAATTTGATCATGTAAACATTTATTTCATCAAATTTTTGTGATCATATTCTATGATTCAACATTAAGATGAGTTGCCTAGAGAAGGGAATTTATCTAAATAATAAGATTATGTTTCAAATAATCTTAAAATTGAAATGTTATTAGTACTTTCCATTAGGCTAGTACTATTGCAATCGATTGCCATTAGCATGTTTAAATTTACTTATCAAAATTATTTTACACATCCACCAAACAAATATTTAACAAATTATTTAGGCTCTGCATTAAATCTTTAAAATCTTTATATAAGCAAATAAACATACATATAATACTAAAAACATATAAACTAATAATATAATTTTAATTATCTGATGCAATAAAACAATAATATAGTTGTAATATTTATAATAATAAATTAATAAATAAAGATAATATAATAAAAAATATATAGTTTTTTTATAATAATATTATAATATATTGATAATATAATCTTATCAGCTGGGAGGCTCTTAGTACTAAATATGATCTCCCTGCATTGCATAAGAAGACATACAATATGATTAAAAATGCTTGCGCTCCCCTTGATCTCCCAAAGAACACCCAAGTAGATGCCCATAGGTACCTAACATTCCTTTGGAAGGATGGCTCCACCCTCCCTCATATCAAAACCAAATCTATCTATACCCTACTCAATAGTGACACTGCAGTAATTGAACATATCAACACTTTGTGGTATGTTAATCATACCCCCCATACTTGGCAGAAAACGTTTGAGAAGCTCTGGCAGTCCCCCATCCCCCTTAAGATCAAATGTTTCAGATGGCAATTTATGTTGGATAGATTACCGATTAGGAATAAATTAGCTGCATATGACCGATGTTCTATTTGCAAAAAACCTGAGACTGCGCGTCATATCTTCTTTGACTGTCCCTTTTCTAGAGAAGTGTGGCTTTTGTTTGGAATTGCTATCACAAAATCTGTTTTCACTCATGATATAGTTACTGGTTTTATTCATGGACTGAGGAAGGATACCAATATAGTGTGGCAAATTTTATCTTCTTACATTCTCTAGTTTATTTAGAAACTTAGAAATGAGGAGAAGCTCCAAGGTATTACAAGGGAACGTACTGAGTTTTTTAAAAAACTCACACATTACAAAATTGTTGTGCAGGTCTATTTCCTGATGAACCTCGAGAGAAACAAGCTACTACAATTTCTGAAGGATGGCAGAGCAACCATGTTTGTCTACGAGATGCAAGATGACTACGAATGGGCTAGGCTCGCCGAGAACCAAGTCTCCTTTGACAAAGCAGTGAAGAAACTGATTAAGGATCTATAGGACAACAGGCCCCCTCCCTTCAATAGGATTGAGATGTGCTCCCAGATCCTAGCAAGAAAGAAGGTGGTCTGGATGGAAGGAGAACAAGGCTGGACCACATGGATGGAGGACCTGGATGAGGCTCTCCAATAGGGAATTACTCTGATATGTCTCCTTTTTTTGGTTAAAAAAAAAAAATTGTATATAACCCTCTCTCTGGCTCCTCATTTTGGCAGTTGAGGCCTTGCCCCCTGCTCCCTAGTCTTGTATAAACTCTTGGTCTATCTGTTTTGGACTCTCGATATCTAATATAAAAAATATAATAATTAAAATACAATATTATAAAAAGCCTAATGTTTATCTATCCCTAACTTAATCTTAAATATAATCATATATCTAAATGAACTTTAACATATTTAAACTAAACATTACCTAACACTAACTTTAAACATAACTATAACTTAACCATAATGCAAACTTAATTTTTGAATTAAATTTAATATATCATGTATATATTAGTATATGATTATCATATATTAATAATGTAGTTTAATTAAAAGACAATTTAATGACAATATATTATTTATATGAATTTGTCTCCAAAATTGACAAATCTTTATTCACATTTTTAGGAATAATTGAATGAATTAGAAATTATGACTTCGAATATTTATTTTTAATAGATTACTCATTTTTTGGCTTTTATGTCTTGCAATTTTTCATTAGAGTAATATTTAAATGATATAATATAATTAACTAAAAATTTAACTTAAAACTTACCTAACATCAATTTTAAACATAACCCTAATCTTATCTATAAATGAATTGTAAATTTAATTATAATAATTCATTATATAAATTTAAAATTTTAATTTAATCTAATTTGACTATTTCTATTTCTAAATTATGGCAAGTACTGGCCACTACGTGGCACTTGTTTTTTATGTACGGGAGAAAAAAAAAATACAAAGTACAAAATGTACTCCAGAAAGCACCAAATTGATAGTATTTATCAATTCAAGATTAATATAATAATTAAAATTTTGATATTTCTCAATTCAAAATTAACATTTTTATTTAGATACATAAAATATGTATATTAATCTAATTAATATATTAGTTAATAATATAAAATAACATAAATGTATTTATCAGATGTTGAGAATGAGCGGGAACAGGAGCTCTGCAAGCGGGAGTGCTAGGGTTTCTGCCGTCGAAGAGGGCAGTGAGGGTGACGATGAGGGAGATCCAGATGAGGGAGATCCGGATGAGGCAGTAGATGGTTTGGGTGCAAGCCCCTCTATGGCTTATGTTCTTGCCTCTGTCTTGCGTGCGGTATTTCCCTTTGGTGGGGTCCAAAGACTTTTTGGAGTTTGCGGTAGGGTCTGTGAGGGGTGCAACCGGCATGGTTTTGGGGGGCTTTTCGCCTGGTGTGGCACCTTCTCTTCTTGCGTGGAGGGGTGTGGGGTTGGTTTTGCTTTTGATCCTCTCTGTGTTTGCAGTCATGTTTGGTCCCCTGTGGTTGGATTTTCTTGTGAGAGAGGTGTTTTGTTGTGGTTGTCTTGCACAAGGTTTGGGGGCCTGGTCCTCTCCATTCTGGATGTTGGACTGGGTTTTCTTTTCTTTCTGGACTCCTCTTTTTGTTTTCTTTCTTATGGGATGGTTGCTAGGGGGTATTTTGAGGTGATCCCAACTACTATTGAGGTGGAGTTGAGTCTTGCCCATCTTCTCGTGAGCAGATGCATGGAGAGGTTTGAGATGGTTGTTTTCCTCAAACTTCCTATTTGGGGTTTTTCTTTCTTGGTTCTGGGACCTAGGTTAAAACCGAGCGCTTTGGGTTTGGGGATCCTTCCAAAACCCCATGGGGTGGATTTTTTTGGCCTTGAAATCTTTATGATAACCCCTATTTTCTTATTTCAAAGGATGGGTCCTTATGTCTATCTCTCTCATGGCTCCATGGCCTAGTTTTTTTGGTTGGTTAATCTGCATCCTAGTATTTTTCTGTTCATTCCTATTAAGGTGGTCATGTCTTCTATGGAGGGGGAGATGGATGTGGCTAGAGGAGACCAAGCTCCTATTGAGGTGGAGATGGATGTTGCTTGCTTTGCCTGGAACTACTAGTTCGTGGTGGTTATTTATGTTGAAGGTTTTGGGTGCCTTGGTAAAACCCTGTCAGGTTGTAGGAGCCTTCAAAAACCCACTTTCATGGTTGAGGGATCCTGGAAAAACCCTTTTTTCTCTACTCTTTTCAAGGATAGGATAGATGTTGGTAGTTTTCAAGGGCCCAATTTGGCCAATTTTTGTTTTTGGTTAGGATTCATTTTTGTTGTTGGTAGCCTAGAAAATTTGTTACAAGTTAAGGGAGTATGGGAAAACCCTTATTGTTGGTTGAGTGTGCCAGATAAACCCTTGATCTCTACTTTTAGATCTATAAGTTGATTTAGATCTGTTGTTTTTGCTAGCTTGAGTTGTATCTGGTTACTTTGTTGATTGGTTGGTGTTGGTTCGGTGTCACAAGGCTATTTTTGTTTGTGGCATTGCTACTGCTTAATTTTGAGCCATATCTTTGCAACGTCCCTTTGTTGGTTTCGGATCCGTGAAAAATATGAGGGTTTCAAGTCCCTTCAAAACTTGTTGTATGGGGTTTCTGGTCCCCTCAAAACCTGTTTATCCTAATCAAAAACATAAATGTATTTATGATGAGTCAAATTATATATTAAATATAATACTTGAAATGATTTTTTCAATTCAAAATTAATATTTTTAAAATAATATACTTAAGATATATTCATATAATTAATCACTAATTTTATTTCTTATAATATTAATTTAATACTAAAAGATAAAATTAATATTTAATATTTATATAAAAATATATATTTAATTATTTTGCAATAAAAGTAATATTAAGGAAAAAAAAACTTCTTATATCAATTAAAAAACAATAATACAATGTATAAAATGTATTTCACAAACATAAAAAAAATCACATGTTGACAATGTACATATTATGTTTTTTATTAAAATAAACAATAAAACAAAGATGTTGATCGTTTATAAAACAACCCATAAACAGAAAAAAAAAAATGTACATGTTATGTTACTATAGCCAAAATCTATAAAATTCTTTGACATTTTCTTCACACAATATATCTTCATCCATCATTAAACCAAAATCCACATTATACAAGGAAAATAACTAGTCTAGACCAACTACATTTGACACATTAGTTACTATTTTTAAAAATTCCAATCCCCACTTAGCCTTCTACTTGTGAGCTTCCTCACTACTAGTCATCATATAAATGATGAAGATCCACATTCCACTGTATTTTTGGGAGAAAAGCTAGCTAATGGCCAAAGTTTGGGCATGATGCAAAACTAACCACTGCATCCTTTAGAACTTTCTCCAAACCCCCATGCTATACTAAAATAATTATTTTCAAACCACCATTCCATACTAGTTAAAATTATCTTCAAACCCCAATGCCATATTAGTTTAGTTAGGATTTTAACAACTCAACAAACACAATCCTTCTCTTCCCCTAGGTCCAACACCATCACCATAAACATGGAGACAATATTAGAGTTAACTCGGTGCCTATGGGAAAATGCCATAAAAACATCACCTATGACCATTATCACAATATGTAGGATCACACAAGATTTATATTTTAATACTTTTTTCAATTGATCTCTCTCTTGAAATCCATTTGTCTCACCTTGCAAGAAGATATCATGGTATCCATCGGGCAATGCACAATGCCACCAGCCAAAGTAATAAATTGATTGAGTCGATGTATTGAATGATCATTTTGCTACACCAATCTTGTACCTTTGCAAGCAACTCTCACAAGAAATATGTAGGGAAAAACCTTTGTAGACCATGGGTATAAATTCTTTAGTATCTAATAGTTGTAAAAACCATATGAGACCTTCGGGATGGCTTAACCAGCACATACTAAGCTTTGACTGCTTAGGTTGCTGGTGTGGGCCCATACCTTCTCCCAAATCCATTCCGTCTAATCCCGTTTAGCACCATTAATGTTTGAATTCAAACTTTATTCCCACCTAATGATTCCCATTTATGTCACCGTTGTCATGAAATGGTCAAGGATTTTTACAACCCAGCACAACACAGCCCGATAATTATCAAATATATTAGTTGGAAACGCTATGGTAGAGATTCAATCAAAATGTGGAAGCAGAGATAAGGTACGTGAACGGTTTTACCGAATGCCTTGAAGAAATATGGTCTCACGGAATGTTGTGATTGCAAGGTATGGAGAAGATCCATTTCTTGAAAAGGATTTAGACGATTTCAACCAAATGAGATGGGTAGGTGTAAAGCCAAACATTGCAACCTTGCCAGCTTCCTCTCAACCTCTGTGAAAATGAGATCTTTGGAACAGGGGATGGACATCCATCACAAGATTTTATTTAGATCTTGTAGTTGCAACTGTCTTGACTGCCCTTTTAAATATCTGTGCAAAATGTTTAAGCATGGATAAGGGACATGAACTGATTGAAAGAAGGCTATGTGTAGTACCCCTACTTGTTTGAACTCATTAGACTCATATTTTATTATTGGTTGTTTTCAGTGGATAAATTACCATGATATATTATTTAGATTTTTATGACATTATGCTTTATCTGGAGATGAGATGTATAATTTATTTGCAGTATTTCAGTATTTGTGATTTATGGCATTTTATGGATTATTGCTATGTACTGACATTTTACTTTATCTATGCAATGTGTAATTATATGTTGTGTGTTTACGAGTGTATTGGATGCAAGGGGACGATTTTCCTTCACTCATTTCGGTGAGATAGGGAATGTTGTGATTCTCCTTCATCAGTGTGTATGTCGTGTTTTATATATTGTATATATATGCATGTGTGGTTCGGTGATGCAGGATATTGCAGGTACAAGTACCGAGTAAGTATGGGGTATCGTCTCCACCTGGCTTCACAGGTCTGAGTGTGCCTTATATTTTCCGATGGAATTGGAGGAGATAGTAGTTGACCCTATTTTACTCAGTTACACTCGTATGAGTGTCGTCAGTTGGTCGTCTTGTTAGTTAGTTCGGTCTTCATATTTTGTCATTTTATCTTTTATGTGTAATTGCTTGAGATTTGTTTAATTTGAGTGTTTTAGTGGATTTAATTAATTAATTAATTAAGTTTATGAAATTATCTCATTATTGTATTGTTTATGCATTGAGATTATAAATTTAGTTAATTAAAGAAATTATTAAATTAAGCTGCATGGTATTAGAAATATATTTTTATTTAAATAGAAAAATAAATTAGATTAATTGTATTTATTATTTTCTAAAGTTATAATTAAATAAATGAATAAAAGGATTAATTAGAATTAAAATATTGTTTTAATTCTTTATTTAGAAAATTAATTAATGTGCATGAGAAAAGAAAAGAAAGAATAATGTTTTTTAATTATTGCATGTTAGCTTATCTTTTGTGATAAATTTAGAAAATAAAATAAAAATTACTATATTCTAAATTTAGGTTTTTTTTGTGAAAAAGCTATTGAACCTAGAATTTTAGTTTAAATAGGGGAATAGGTCTTTATTTTAGGTAAATAGGAACAGGTCTGGAATTTAGGTGAAGGAATTTATTGGAAGCTTATTGAAAAATTAGGGCGCTTCTACAAAATTCTTCTAGGAAAGCTATACCAGGTTGGATGAATTCTTAGTTGTGGGTTTTAGTAGATATTTCTATTTTTCTCTGTCTGATGTGTGTGTATAAAATTATTGTCGAATATAAACCCTCTTTTGGTGAATTCGAGTTTTGTTTTAAAATCCATGCCTGATGTGTTTTTCTAGTTTATGGGAAGGATGTAATTTTGAAACATTGAGAAAATTAATTTATTCCCTCTGGTTTAATTTGTATTAATAGTCCTTTAAATAAATCTTGAGGTTTCTTAGAAATAAATTTAATTGTGAATTAAATTTATTTGATTATCTAAATTTTTTTTTAAAATTGTGTTTGAAATAAAATTATGTGAAGGAGTTTTCAATTTATATGAAATTTTAAAATTCTATGGGAATTATGTAAAATGATTTTTTTTAGGAATTTGGAAATTAATATTAAAAAAAATATATAAAAAGAAATATATATATATATATATATATAAAGGTAGGGCATGCTACCTACAGTAACATCCACTACCGATGATAGTACACAGTACTGTCGACGGTAGCAGTGCTACCGGACGACAGTACTAGCTACCAGCGGTAGCTTAGGCTACCGTGCCAAGGGTTATAAACAAGTTTTAACGTGTTTTTAATTTTGAATTAATTTCTAACCGCTGTGCATACTGTGGTATGACTGTTTCGGGTTTCATACCCAGGGGTTTGATAAATAAAATTTATTATGTGTTATATTATATATGTATATAAATAGATATATGTATATTCATATATGTGTTTATATATATATTTATATATTAGATATGTTTTTCTTATGGTAGTTATTATAATATTTTAAATGTATTTTAAATATTATTTAATTATAGTTTGGAATGTTTCAGAAATAGAGCTTATAATTTTTATAAATATGTTGAAAATACATTAGGAGAATTATTTTTATTTTAAATCTTTTTGGACAAATGACAAGAAGGATGTTTTTAAATAGTTGTATTTTCTTATTATTGGAAAAAATCTTTATTTGCAAATAATTTATGCTTTGGCTATTTTAAGAAAAGATTGCTTGTATTAGGATCTTGTGTAAATGATGTTTTCAGTCAAACTTAAATTTCATTGGTATTCTGGTTGAATTGTCATTGTGTCCTATGTTATTATTTCTCCTAGACCAGGTGTTGTTGTATAACCTATTTGATATGAGCCATTGTGTGTTTTTGTCCAAATGGTCAATCTTGGGTTAGTATTTGTGTATCCTTCACCTGTGCTTGTCAGGATTATTTATGGTTGTCTATTTCGCCATAGAGTTCTCGTAGAGAGAGACATTTCATGTTAGTGTCATATGAGAGAGAGTGGCTTTTGAGCAGGGACCGTGCCCAAAGTGGATGACAGGATAACCCGTCGACAGTTGGTTAAAAAGTGATAACATAATAATATATTGGGGGGAGTGAGATAAATATTAATTAAGATAAGTGTACCTCGTGCATAGGTGAGTGCTTATACAGGGCTCATAATGTTACGAGAAGGCCTGGAATGGCAAACTTACCACCTTGTCTTCACAAAAGGATTGGTAGGGTCCGCATGAGACTTAGTTGGAACCAGAGGCTCAGGAGAGGTCACCAAGAGAAACCCAAGGATGGGGGTCGGGACCTATGGAGGTTGTACCATGGTAACCATCAAGCTATGTGATGACAATCTCATTCTTAGAGTCACTAGTGTTTTGTGAGTTATGTTACATGGATGTTTGCAGAGTCTTGTAGTCCTTTTGTACTTGTCTTACTTTGCTTGCTTGAGGGTTTTCTACTATCTCCTAACATGGTGGGGTGGTTCCATTTCGGGATCACATGGTCAGGTGGTAGTGCCACTTCCCATCGGATGTTCTGGATTGTATCTTCAAGCGAGGAAAGGCTTCGCTGGTGTTTCTTGGTTCGTGGTTTATGTACCGGCTCTTGTTCGAGATCGTTGTTCAGTTGAGACCTTGTGGTCATTGTATCAGACTTTTATGTAACCTTGATATTGTAACTTTATAATCTGTGGCATTTTTGGAAGCCATGTATTTCTGGATATTGTAAATATTATGTCAATGAAATGAATGTTATTGCTTTGATCTTATGTTTAAATGGTTTATGAAATTTAGATGTATGTGTAGTTTAAACTTAAGCATTCAATTTATCTAATTAAATGGATTAACTATGGTGTTAATATAATCTATGAATTAATCTTCGTTGGTTACCCTTAGGAAAACATATGTTAGACTTTCATTGTGTTATTAAACGTGCACTGGTTTTAGTTAGTGCACTTAGTCTTTAAAGAAAAAAAAATTATTTAACCTTGTAGTTGCCTAGTTGTGTTGTTTTCCTTTAGGGTTCCTAGCGGGGCATTACACTATGATTGCAGGATATGCAAAATCTAAAAGCATAGGAAAGACACTTGAACTGTTTGACAAAATGCCTCAGAGAAATATCTTCTCATGGAATGCCCTGAATGGGATAGTAACAAAATATTTCATTTATATTCACCAAGTTCTATAAAAGATTGCATTGGACAAGCCATGGGTCGATAGTTTTTGAGCTTATCAATAGCTTTACAATACTTTGCAATTTTGAAAGATACCCTGAAAACAACATTGCATTATCCATATTTCTAAATGAGACCATGGATACCCACTTGCTTCATTTCTTCTTGTGCAAAACAAACACTCTCCCATGTTCTTCCATCATGACCTACCTAATAGTTCTAAAAGACAATTTTGTTCATTTGTAAATAACAATACAAGTTCTCTTTCTTACCATAAGGACTGTTTCTTACCAATCAACCCAGTTATATATAACCTAAATTACTATTTTGTAACAATCAAGCAACATTATAGTTCGAATTTTGCTCAGAAACTAAATTGAACCTTTTCTTGTGGGGTTTTCACAACCTCAATTTAATTTTCTTACAAATCTTCCATTAAAAATCTTGGAGAATGAGATGATAACAAAAACACAAATTAATTAAATTACAAGGCTTCCAAAACCAACAATTTAAATGCATCTTGAGTAAACAAAAATATTCCACCCATGCTTCTCATGCCACTACTACTTATACTTTTAAATCTTCAATATATTAGTGAAGCAATTTGATCAGTTTAAGAAGAAAATGGATGCTATCTCTGCAACTTTGACTTGATTACATTAAATAGATGTTTCTTATGAAGAAAAGGATTGAAATTATTAACTATATCAATGGGCCCTTGAATTGTTGGTGAAGTCGAATGGTTTTTAATGAACCCATCAAGGATCAAGTCTTGCTAAGTGCATGACTCCGACATCTTGAAATAGGATGAGGTCGAGATCGTGCCTCAAGTGAATTTGGATACCCCTTAGTTCTTGGCTCTTATGATAACTCTTGTTCTCTACCAATAAAGAAAGAGGAAGACAATTTCATTCTTCAATATATATGAAAAAAGAGAAATTTTCATCTTTATTATCCAAAGAAGAATAAGAAAGCAACTTTTAACAATCTTAATGCTAATTGATTTGATGACACTAATTTATGGATCAAATAGTTTATTTATGATATTTATAATCTCATCAATTCCTTTAACATTTGTGGTATTGATTTTTTATTCCTTAGGCTCTCCTAATTCTTTTCTGTATCATTTCATTAAAAAGAGATATTCTATCTATTATTTTTTTTGTAATGAATTTTTTATTTATAATGCATGTACAAAAGATTGGTTTAACCTAACTTCCTATAAACTAATTATAGCTAGCTATATTAAATTATACATTTGATTAGCATTTGGACAAATCTCTCCTTATACATACCCTTGCATAAATCCTTGAATCTCCCTACACAATTAATTCATCTAAGGTTTAAATTTTTTAAAGTGAAATGTCAATCTACTCCAAGATTGTGCATTACCACTATTCTTGAAGAAGACTATAAATTCTAAATATATTGAAATTTATTGAATTTTAAGATCTAATAAATCAAAACAATTGACACTTTTTCAAGAAGAGGCCTAAACCATTTGACATCCTTGGCCCTCCATTAAGGGCATTATCGTTTCCATTTTATTAGAGAATTCTACTAGAAAGAATCCTCTTGAGAGGAATTTCAATGTATAGGATTCTCCTATTTGATTTTCAATTTAATTTTTCATTTTCCTTTTTCAAGATAGGAGCCAATAAAATTTATAATTTGAAAAAACTAAATGAAAGATGAATTTCATTCTCTAGTCAAGAGCAAATTAAATGAAAGATAAATTTCATTCTCTAGGCACAAATTATTAGATGAGGATCTTGATTGATGGAATAGAATTATTGTTAATTTTCCCTAGCCTCACTTGCTTCTCTTAACCTTGATTTCCTTTCTTGAAAGGTGAAAGATTCATTAGTCTATTTCAAGAATTATTTTCATGGACATTATTAAAAAAATATTTTGTTGAGATATGATTGATTATTAAAAAAAAATGGCTTTCTTTTCTTTCCTTTTTGTCACTCATGATATTCATGTATTCTTTTTGTATAAGTGTACTGCTTCCTTTGGAGTCGTTCAAATTAGAAAGATTCTTCTTGCCTTTTTGTGCACCTTTTCTTGGAATTTTTCCTAACCATTGATAGTTTATATGTCAATTAATTTTTTTATCAAATTCATGGTGATTGTGCTAATGATGATTTACCAAACCCTCAAAATTGGTTCATAATTTGTTGCTCCAATTCACTCACATGGGGTTTCTCACTATTTCTTATGGAATATTTAAATTATTTGTATAGTTAAATGGATATCTTAAGAACTCATTACATATTAACATATTATAGTCACTATAGTTGATCACTATTATTATTTATATGTTTATAGAGCCATTTTTCATCAACTTAGAGACAATCTATAATTGGTTATAGAGCTTACTAATAATATTTTCATAATAAATATGCCCTCAACCATAAACCCAATTAAATCAAAGTTGCACACATTATGTTTCTATCATCCTTAAATTTATGCTTCATTAAACTAGTTTTTTAGATGGTTCAATATAGTGCATAATTAAGGATGATTAGGTTCTGTAAATCTAATTAAAATAAATTAGCATGCCTTGGGGATTTCTTATCTTTAATTTGACATGTGATGTGACCGATAAAATTATTTGTTTAACCAAGTGTTCAATTGCAACAAGCCCTTTATATGAGTAAGGGAATTTGCTATGTTTTATGAATTAGTATGTTAAAAATATATACTACCTTAATTGTTATCATTTAAGGAACTAGAGTTACATCAACTAAAACTTGATTTAAAATTAAGGACATTCAACTAGTTGAAATCCAAGTAGTGTGGCACATCATGATAAAGGAAATGAATAACACTAGCCTTTAGTCTAGCTTTTAAACTTGAAGCACATGAAAATGACATAAATTTTTAATGCATTTTATGTTTTTATTCAAATTTTCAATAAAAATATTAAATTATATTTCAAAAATTTACATTTTTTTTTAATAATTAAAAATTTTCAAAAAATGATACCATCTCAAGATATATTATGTTCTCTAAGAGTCTAAAGCATCATATTTATTTATTTATTTTAAAAAAATTATATATATATATATAAAGACCATCAATAATAAATATATTATTTAAAGTTCAACGCCTTGTCTGTACGCAGTTTGCATACGTTTGCCAGAGCATTTCCAATCGTGCCAGCTCACCACAGAGCTCCCATTTTGGTACAAGCTGGAAGAATGGTAGGAAATAAAAATTGCCCAGAGGCTGTCAGCAAACACGTACTGAATTCACTATACTTACTGCGCGGGAGAAATTGTAGGATTTGAATGCTAATGGAAACGGGATAAACGGCACGGATGGTGGCAAAGGCAATGGGCCCACACCTGCCACACTAAGCGGTATAACCGCTTAGTGTGTGTTGTTTAAGGGTGGTCGAGACCTTCCACACATCCCCAATCATGGTCATCGACTCCTATGTATTTATCGAATGCCAAATTGGTAATTTTGTTAGTCTACGAATTTAGAGAGGGGACATGCCAACCATTCATCTAATGAACAAATAAATCATTAGCCAAATTGACCAATATATACGCCATGTCATTTGCCGCCCTAAACACATGCCCAATAGTAAAGTCATCAAAATGAGCCAATAACTCCCAAATTGAGGGCGATAAATTTAGCAAGTTACCAATTCGTTGATGGGAATAAGAAAAATCCCCTTCAATTTGCTTAGTTGGATTCTCATTAATGCTACTTAAAATTCAACTCCATTATTTATTTTTTTTTGGGAGTTTACAAGTTGTCACAACAAAATTTTTTTTACTTAAGGTTTTATAACTAGCATTCAATTTCTTTGGATTACTATGCAAAGTTCCATCAAAATTAACTTTATGTTATCCTACATTGAATGAGACTCATCAAGCATCATCTTTAGACCTATCAACTCGATGATCTTGAGAAGCATCATAAATGGGGGATGGGGGGTGCAACCATCTCCTTCCATTGCTTTCACAATTTTACATCCCTTGCATTGCACTAAATGAGGTTCTTTTAGGGTTTTGATTTTTGGTTGTATTATTAGCTACCTTTGCGATTCAATTTTTCAATTTGAGGAAAGCATCCATTGTTATTTCTTTGCCTAAAAAAAATTCCTATTCCTTCCCTTCCATATTTCCCATTAATTCTTAGAGAATACAAATGTTTACATCTACAATTCACAATAGTACTCTAGAAAGTTACATTAATTTTCATCATGTTGTACTCTATTTAAAGTTATGTTGAGATCACAAACAAGTCGCCCTATAATTTCAATAGGGATTGAATCCCACAGGGGTTGGTAAACAAATGGATTGTTTCTTCCAAAAAAATTCCCCAATAAAGGATAACAAGGGATAGGGATTGAAAAATCAACTTGCAATTTTTCTTTTTGCCTAGGTAACTATCATTTTTGAGGGGGAGAAGTAGCAACGCATCTACCCTCAACTACTCCAATGCATCTACTCTCAACTACTCCAGACTTATGTTTGGCAACAAATGATCATCAACATGAAGGTGAAACAAAGTTAGTGATTAATAAGGACTAGGGTTAAAGTTTTCAATTCTAGTTAGGGCTTATTTATGACTAGTGTTAGAGTTCAATTACGATTAATGTTCAATTACCTAGTAAATTATAAAATTCTAATTATCTTAAATAGTTATAATGGGGATTCAACTAATGTCGTACATGTTGCAACTGTGAATGCTACTAGCAATATATCTTTAATAAAGTTATCAAAATATCCTTATAGAGTTTAACATTCATATTTATAGATCTTCAATTATATTTTATGATGACTAGAGTGTCATCTATATATTGAAGTCTAACCTAGTTCATCTGCAACAAATCAAATACATCAAGAGTTGACTTAGAAGAAAATTATTACAAAGTAAGATTCAAATATCTTCTTTAAAACCTATATCGAGTGAAAATCTCATCAACTATAAGTTTCTAGTGATGTGGAATATTTTTCTCTTTTTGTTGAAAGTGATTTTTTTTCTCCTATGAGGAGGTTTTCTCGTTTCTTTTAGGGAGATCATGAATATATAATATGACTATACATATTTTAGGACCCATTGATGCATATCCACCTAGGCTATGATCATAATGTTGTTGTATTATTTTATTATTTATTTACTTGATTACATATCATGCACTTGTAGAGCATTACATTATTTTATTTTTATTTAATTATTTACTTTATTATAAATTATGTACTATTATGAACTTGTCTAAATAGGTGTGTACTTAGATGGTTGGTACATGTTTTTGATAATTATGATTATACTTTTCCTAATTTGGTAGAGGTGACTACATTTCTTATTATTAAGAATATTCTATCATATTTTTTTTATATTCACTATCGTGGAATCTGGAGGTGTCCTTGCCGAAGCAAAACTAATCCCCCAGTGTGTACAACCCACTCACAAGGTAGCAACACACACAGAGTTAACACAGCCGGGGACTCGAACTCAAGACTTCAATAGAATATTATTATTTTATTATTTATCTTTTTACGAATAGAATAATATTATTCTTTGTCTTTTGATAGTTCAAATGGTCATTCTCTCTTACTTTCTTATGAATATAATAGCATTATTATTTTGCTATATAACAATATTGCTCTATCATTTTGGTCATTTGACTTTGGAGTGATTATTATTAAGAGTATTCTGTCAAATTTTTATTTCTTTTAAGAGAATACTATTATTTTATTATTTATCTTTTTACGAATAGAATAATATTATTCTTTGTCTTTTGATAATTGAAATAGCCATTCTCTTTCTTACTTTCTTTTGAATATAATAGTACTATTATTTTGTTCTATAATATAATTGCTCCATCATTTTGATCATTTAACTTTGGAGTGATTATTCATAAATAATTTTTAAATATATGATTCTTATAACTCACTCTTGAATATCCCTTCACTTTCTTTCTTTCTTTAACAGAATACCCCATTCATAGTTTACATTCTTTTGACTAGAATACTATTATTCTATCGTTTTGATCTTTTAGATTTGAAGTGTGAATAGTTTTTAAGCAATTTTTAATCTTAAATTTTATCTAAATCTTAATTCTCTTAACCCATTTGAATTTAATTAAAATTTATTTCCACTAATCTTAACAGACTATGTAAGCAACTGATTTGTCTCCTTGTTTGTCTATGTAATAGACAAAAATGCAAAAGAAAGAAATACTTGACACGTTGTTATTATTGACATGACAGAATTGTTGTCTATGGACGCGTCTATTCTGGCTCCAAAATGACAGTACGGATTGACTAACACTTAGTCGCACGTTTTACACCGTCGATTTTGCAATCAACAGCTGCGATTGACTAACAAGTCATTAATACGTTGTACAAAAGGTCTGTTTTAGAGCTAGAATAGCCACGTGCGTTGTATATAATTACTATTTCTGATCTAATATCTAAAAAAAAAAAATGCAATGTCTAAAAAAAGAAAAAAAAATGCATTGTGCAGAGTACTAAGAATAGAACAATCAAGCCACAAAAATGCCTAAGAGTAGATAAATACCTCGTTATCTTTGTATATTACAAGCCCTCTGTTCGCTTTCTGTTTCCATACTCTTTCTGCACTGCTGTGGAGGCATGACCATGGGGCCTTGCTCATTCTACAGTGCAAACACATACCTGTGAGTCGATTGAAAGAACATGAAAACAATAATGAAACTGAAAAATCTACATAATATACAATAGAAGATATATAAAAATTTAATATATCATTCATAATTCTAATAGTAAATAAAAAGTGATTCTATACAAGAATCCCCATTTTGGAATGCAAGCAAAAGAAAATGCATGGACCTTGTCTATATTCCGCACACGTTGTTGTATCAAAGAAGAGATAGTTTTAACATTGTGTGCTGGTCCTGCTGGATCATCTCCCACACCCATTAACCATCTACGACAAAACCCACATTCATATTATATCATTGATAATTTTAACAGTAAACTCCTGGTCTGTGCATTAAAATCATTCTTAGCTGCTATTATGGCATTTATCCGACGCTTATTTTCATCTGATCAAATTTCATGTAAAAAGAAACTCATCAACCACACTTTAGTCATTCTAAATACATATCTGATGTTAGGTTACCACATCCCTGAAAAGAAAAAATGGCGACCAAAATGCTTATAAAATGGGCCAAACTCAGAATATACTCCTGGTCTGTGCATTAAAATCATTCTTAGCTGCTATTATGGCATTTATCCGACGCTTATTTTCATCTGACCAAATTTCATGTGAAAAGAAACTCATCAACCACACTTTAGTCATTCTAAATGCATATCTGATGTTAGGTTACCACATCCCTGAAAAGAAAAAATGGCGACCAAAATGCTTATAAAATGAGCCAAACTCAGAATATACTTCAATTTTTCACAGTAGCCGGCTATTTAATTAACAGCTTTTCACGGCATTCCACGAAATCAAATCAAAGTGAAGCAGCAAGAAAAACATCGAAAATTTCAGAAGTGATATTACTTAGACGTCGGAAGGTCGAATCTTATGCCTGTCTAAATGAATGCAAATGGAAACGGAAGAAGAGCAGCAACCAAAATGCTTATAAATGAGCCAAACTCAGCGTATACTTCAATTTTTCACGGTAGCCGGCTATTTAATCAGCAGCTTTTCACGGCATTCCACGAAATCAAAATCAAAGTGAAGGAGATTTCAGGCAACGGCAGCAAGGGAAAAAATCGAAAATTTCAGAAGTGATGTCACTTAGACGTCTTAACGTCGAACTCACGAAATCAAAATCAAAAATGCAGATTTCAGGCAACAGCAAGAAAAAACATCGAAAATATCAGAAGCGATGTTACTTAGTTGTCATAAGGTCGAATCTAATGCCTGTCTAAATGAATGTAAATGGAAACGGAAGAAGAGCAGCGACCAAAATACTTAAAAAATGAGCCAAACTCAGCGTATACTTCAATTATTCACAGTAGCCAGCTATTTAATCAACAGATTTTCACGGCATTCCACGAAATCAAAATCAAAGTGAAGCAGATTTCAGGCAACAGCAGCAAGAAAAAACATCGAAAATTTCAGAAGTGATGTTACTTAGACGTCATAAGGTCGAATCCACGAAATCAAAATCAAAGTTAAGCAGGTTTCAGGCAACAGCAACAAAAAAACATCGAAAATTTCAGAATTGATGTTACTTAGACGTCGCAAGGTCGAATCTAATGCCTGTCTAAATGAATGCAAATGGAAACGGAAGAAGAGCAGCGACCAAAAATCTTATAAAATGAGCCGAACTCAAGCGTATACTTCAATTAGCTTTTTAATAAACAGCTTTTCGCGGCATTCCACAAAATTAAAATCAGAGCGAAGCAGATTTCAGGCAACAGAAGCAAGGGAAAACATCAAACCCTAAAATAGTTTCAGAAGAATGTTAAGGAAGTGATTTTACTTGCAATTTTCTTGGAGGTCGGAAGGTCGAAGCGTATGCCTGTCGAATTGGGCTGATGAAAGGAAATGGAAATGGAAGTAGTGGGAAAATTCCAGTCCCCGAAAAAATTCTCTCACACCTGTCTCGAAAACTCCTCCCACGCATAATACCTCCAATCTGCTATGTGTCTCAGCCATAACCTCGTTCTTGTAATGGAATGACAATTGTCCGAAAGGGCATCATGTCCAAACCGTTTTGCAGTGTCCAGATGAAATATATAAGAGTAATTTAATGAGCTTCAAGGAATGCGTGCTGTCTACGTTTTCTTTTAATCAAATATTTTCTCAACTGTTGCAACGGATTTTGTTGCACCGTATGAAGTTTAAGATAAAATCAAATCATATGTACGGCCCAACGATCCAATATTTGACGCCGAAATGGACGACGTACTATTAACTGCTCCAGCGAATCATTATTACATTAGTCGGTCTAAATTTTCAGTCTATTTTATGTCAATTTTGTAACATTTCCATTAAATATTTCTTCAAATTTAAAGTTAAATAAATTTTAAATTATGAGTAAGATCATATAAGCTATCTCTAAAGAACGCAAGCATTAGATCGAGTCTGGTAAGACCGGACATTAAATCAAACATTTAATCAACATATCTCATCTTACGCTTTGGTCTTGTTGTCGCTTGGGATCCTCAACCATCCTCAACACCCTAACTTTTCCAGTGGTGCTCTCACTAATAGTTTGAACTTTTGGTGTAGTGGCAACCGTTATGTGTTAACGAAATTAGCAACTTTTCTAGGGCCAATAAATGACCTCTCGGCTCAAGAGGCTAAATTGTTGTCACGTGGGACCTTCAACCCTTCTTGACATCCTAACCTCTCCGATGATGCTCTCACTAATAGTTCAAGCTTTTGTTCTAGTGGCAATGGATTTATGTTAACCAATCCAAGGCTAAATTTGCACAAATATTTACAATTTAGTGTTATGTTTTTGTATTAAAAAAAATTGATTGCTTTCCATTCAAGAGTCTCATCATGTCCTAATCAATTTTAAATCATACAGTCAATCACATAAGAATTGAAGAATATTTATTGCAATTATAATCTATCATTGATAGTATTGTGGGGTGCAACAAGTTAAAGGAAAATGAAGTTTTTAGGATAAGTTTCAAGTGTTCCTACCTTGAAACCATCACAACTTAAATGTTGGAGTTATTTTCGTAAAAAAAGTAATGCCCTCGTTATCTTATAAAAACTTAGGGCCCACATGACACGTAACAATATTTTTAAAGAAAAGAAAAACATTGGAATATGGAAATCATTTGCATTTTCTCTTCTTAAATATAGTCATAACATAATGTTATTATAATTTGCAATTGACTTTTAACTTTTTAAATAGGTTTCATTTTATTTTTAACTTTTTAAGTTTAGTTTTACTTTTTGTTAGCTTTAACAAATTTAATAAGTCTATTTTCTTTATTTTCTTTGAAGTATGGTTTTAGTTTTTAAAATTTAATTTATTTAAGGTAATTTAACTATATTGGCATTCAATTTTATTTTTATTTTTTTGTATATATTAAGTTTTATCTTTCAACTAATATTAATATCACTTATATTTACGTTCAAATTTATAATTATCTTATTGGTTAATAGAGTTTATTTTTAAATTAATGCTAATATTATTAGTAATATATTAATTATATTTTTTATCTATAATTTATTAATATTTCAATTCTATTAAGTCAAAAAATTAACTTTACTTTTTTATTTAATTATTTATTAACTTAATAAGTTTATTATTTATTATTAATTTTTTTAAGTTATTATATATATTAGTATTTAGATTTTGATATGTTTTGACTTTGTATTTAGTTTATTTTATTTTAATATTTTATTTATATTTAAGTTTGAAATTTATTCTTGTTATTGTCTTATTTATGAAATTACAGATATTAATGAAATTTTTTTAAATTTAATTTATAATCATTTGACTTATTAGAATTTTAATAATTGTATTTTGAATTTTTATTTAATTTATATAATATAATAAATTTTAAAATTAAAATCTGGAGTTATGCTCAAGGTAGCATGTCATTTATTAAGGACATGAAAATTCAACTTTAAGACATATATCCTCTCTCTCTCTCTCTCTCTCTCTCTCTCTCTCTCTCTCTCTCTCTCTCTCTCTCTCTCTCTCTCTCTCTCTCTCTCTCTCTCTCTCTCTCTCTCTCTCTCTCTCTCTCTCTCTCACTCTCTCTCTCTCACACACACACACACACACACACAAACACATTGTATCCTTATCCCCCCTCTCTCTTGTTGATATAGCAAGTGTTTGTGCAATATTTTGTTTTAAAGAAGTGGATTTTTTTGTTTGTTTGGGCATTTTAAGAGAAAAGAATTTGAGTTGAGTTTGTAGTTGAGAACTTGGCCTTACCCCCAATCCCATCTAAATCAGTTTTTTGAAGTTTTCTAGAACATCTACCATCCTCTTCATGAAGTCGCATAAAACTTATATTTGATCTTTTCTAGAAGCTTGTTGTAAGTGGCCTCCTTATTTAGCTATAAATATAAAAAAGTGATCCATAACATGACGTCATAGTAAAACTTTAGCATTGCTACTTCTTGATGAGTAATATGATTAAAAATATAGCTAAACATACACTCTTCCAAATATGAATCAAAATAGTTTGTCAAGCATTAAATTAGCAACCACATTCATAGTATCCAAGATTGTATCCTCAATATGATTGATTCGGGTTATATCAGATTTATGAACTTTATTCTCCCTTTAGAAGAAATTGAATGTGTTCGTTTCTCTATGAAACATAATTAAAATATTGGTTATAACGGTCTTCCAGTTGAATTCTACCAAATATCATCTTTAATATGTGTAATCATATTAAAGATGATCTATTTATGTGCTTTATTTAGAGGCTCTTCAGCCTTGAGTCCTAATATCAATAGGGGCCTAATGAAACTTATTCCTAAGGAAAAAATGAGGATACTATTGTTGACTGACAACTAATCACCTTATTATTTACATATTCTATAAAATCATTGCAAAGGCTTTAGCTATTAAAATTAGACTTTGTGTTCAGAGTATTGTGAGTGTGAAGTAGACAAGACTTATAAAAGGAAGATATATATTGGACAATTTAATACTAGCTTGGCAAACTATTGAGTGGGATCAACAACAAGTCAAATTACTTTGGTAGTCAAGATAGATTTTGATAAAGCAAATGATTGAGTTCATTAGATATTCATTCCCAAAATGCTGCAATTGCTAGATTTTGGCCCCAAAATTTAGAATCATTTTCAAATGCACTATTCAAAGATGCCAATGCCCATATTATTATCAATAAGACAACATTAGAATTCTTTGAGATACAATTGTCTATTAGATAAGGATGTCCTTTATCTCTCTTTTTATGATTTATTACAATAGATGCCTTAGGATATCTTCTTCAAAAATCTAATCAAGTGATACTTATTAAGGGAATTTATATTCCTTAAAATAAAGTGGTTATCAATTCCCTCTTTGTTGATAATAGCATGTTATTCCTCCAAAATTATGAAGAAGAATTAAACAAAATAGTGGATATATCTTAAATTTATACTTTTCAAAGATTGACTCTGTGATGTTTTATCTTGCCCCTATCCATTAGTAGATTCCTAAATAGTGATGAAAACCCAAACATGGGTAGATAACAAGATATCTTGGCATTCCATTTAGTTTGGATTCTCCTTCCTAATACGTCATGTCCTACCTATCAACTGCCTCTTAGCCACCTTCTAGCAGGAAGAAAAAAATTTAAAAAAATCAAGAGACTTTGTTAATAAAAAAATTGTCTCATTTATGAGACCTCGTTATTTTCTAAAGGAACAAATGATTCAAGCAATAGATGTCTTCATAAAGTAGGCCCAAAAGGCTATCATTATTAATAACATTTATAAATATAGTGTGCCATATTATAGATGTTTTTTCTTTATAATTCTTAATAGTTCATATCAAGAATTGTAGATAGTCACTTAGCAACAAGTGAGATACATCATACCAAATTGTTACCATAGGCATTAATGATCAATTTTCACTTGTAACATTTGGTATGATGTATCTCACTTGTTGCTAAGTGACTATCTGCAATTCTTAATATGAAATATTAAGAATTATAAAGAAAAAACATCTATAATATGGGACACTATATTTATAAATGCATATGAGGGAATATTATCAATATTTGCATTGGTAATAATAAAGAAATCAGATTTATATTTAATTTCTTATGCATTCGTAATACTTGAAAGGAAAATATATCAAACAATTTAGTCATTGATCTACCACTAATGCTTTCGTTTGGATAGGTTGGTTTGTGTAGGGAGAGGCAGAGTAATTCCTCACAGGACGAGTAAGCCCTAAGATGGGGTATGGAAAGGTTTTCCATAAACCTTAAGGGATAAGTCCCAAGATGGGGTAAGGACCTGTGTTCCTAAAACCTTGAGGGAGCCTTCTTATAGATTGGTTTCCAAGTGCCCTAGCATAGTAATTTCACCATCCTCCATTAGGGTTAGGAAAGTAATAAGGTTAAACCCTTAATATTTTTAATTATTGATTGTATTATGAAGAATTATTTGTTTACTAATCTCAAATGCTTAATTATTGACATAATAATATTTAATGATATATGTTAATTATTGGTAAATTGGCAACCTCCTAGTAGGGGACATTAAATAATATGTGGGGCTAGTTTTTAAATAGACTAAAAATTAAGTTGTTTAACTTGGGTAACAAATTCTTATCCTTAGTTGAAAATATTCAAGATGCTAATAAGATCCTCATTGCTCATGTGTATTACTCATCTTGTTGGATATTGTCCAAGCAAGGATATGAAGAGTTAAATAAAATAACTCAAAAAAATTTGTGGTCCAAATTGGATGATGGTGCTAGATTTATTGTCTCTTCAAGTATCAATTCATTCAACCGATATATAACTTGGTGTATGGCTTATAGATCCTAGAACTTAGTGATTATCTCTTGTTGCTAAATGGATTATTAAAGTTGCAAGTGCATATGAACCATATAATTTTTTAGTTTAACATCAAATCATGAAAGCTTTTGTTAAGAAGTGGAAAACTATTAATTGGTTAGATAAAATAATTATGGCTCTTTTTTTTAACTCAAAGCCTACTTTCTACTTCAATATATATGTAATACTTGCAAAAAAAATAATTTTTTTTAAATGGAATGATTCTTCAATGTAGCATGGTTTTAGTGTTAGAAATAACAAAGATTTGAAAGCGCAAATTGATAACCCTCCACAAGTAAATAATGAAGCACAATAGTATGTATACAATATACAAATAAAAATTATAATACAATGATCAACCTTACAAATATTTGAAAAGATTAAGAGGTGGGAAGCTATGAGAAAAATTCTGATTGTGAGCTCACTTGACAAGTGTGTGGGAAAGTGGCAAGTATGCATGCGATGTGTGTCTTAAGTGTTGAAGACATGTCTTAATTATATGTATTAAGAAGAAATATGAAAAATATTAAGTAAACTTAAGCTATTTGTGAATGGTTCAATCTTAGAAAGGTTATATCCTAACTAGACATGCAAAGGCACTATTTACACTAACACCCTCTGAAGTGCAACGTAGGGGGGAATGTATATATGATGATGAGTCCTAGATATTAGGCCATATTAGGTACCCATGTAAAAATTTCTCATGAAGTGGAGAGGAAGGAGGAAACTCAATGGGGAAAAAATTCCTCTCCAAAAGAGAATTGATGCATGAAAGAATTGTAGAAATGTGAAGAAGATAGAAGATAGAAGGAAGTGTGAGATTTTGCCAAGATTAAGAGCTCAATGAAAAGTACAATAGAAAGACAAAATATAGGACATGAATAAACTGTATTCTCATCAATAGATAGATGATCAAAAGATCAATAGTTGTTCAATAGAATGAATATGAGCCTGCATATATAGGCAAGGCTATATGGATATGTGAGCACACAAAAATGACATGTGGCTCAATAAGAAACAAGGGTAGGTAGGAAATAGGTGTGGTAGGTAGGAGAAACAATAAAATATTCCACATGAGGTGGATCCCCCACCGAAGGTGGAATTATCACTCCACAATAAGTGGATATGATAGAGTAGTAACAAGATCACACCATAAAAGGTGGAAATTCTCCTACACACACTATCCCAATGTGGCACAGACACCCAAGTTTCTCATACCCAAACTACTATGAAATACATTTTCTTGAGTAAACTTAAGTAAGGTGTAATAATATCCAACATGAATAAATAATTACATCAACACCCCCTCTTAAGTGCAACTTAGAGGAATGCACTTAAGTCTACAATGCAACTAAGCAATGCAAGATGGGTCTTGGCTACTACGCCAGGTTAGGTACCCATGTACAAATGCAAATGCATGCAAACCAATGCAATGAAATCTCTCACAAAGTGGGGAAAGAGAGAAAAAACCAATGGGAAAAAACCCTCCCCCAAAAGAGAGATGAAAACTATACAAGAGAACTCTCATAAAGTATGTGAGGAACAAAACCCCATGTGAGGAAAAAGTCCCCCCCATATGAGAGAAGAAGAGAAGCAAGGTAGCCCCCCCTCAATGTAGAATCTGCACCAATGATAGAAGCTCGATGATGTATGAAGAAACTTCTCCACGAACATCGAACAACATTCCTCCCCTTAGGAAGAAATAAAACCAAAGGTGTATCCATGAAGTCTCCCCAATCATGAAGGGAAGATGTATGAAAAAAACTCATGATGAATGAGGTCTCTAAAAACTACTCAAGTGTCCCCATGTCGATGCTAAAAGATACCCCCTCCAAAGGTGGTAAAATACTCCACACTGCTGAAAAAGGCACTCCAAGATCTAGTGGAGATGGATGTAGAATGTATCCCAAAGACTCACATGTCTCCTCAAAGCATAAAGAGACCTCCTCCAACTGTTGTATGTATAAGAATCCACAATCATGTCAACCTTGAAAGAATGATCATGTAGAGAATGAACAAGAGGGCCAGAGTGTTCCCTCACAACAATCAAAGAAGGAGCATCTTCATCAAAGAGAAGATGAATATCATCAATGATGTCTCCCAAATCTGTAATGTAGGACTCCACAAACAAACGTGCAATGTCTGTCAAGTAATCATCCCATGAAACTGAAGCTAAAAGATAAGATATATCCTGCTACACTGAATCACAAGAAGGAAAAATTGTCGCACTATCTGCATCATCAGGTGCAATAGGTGATGTGATATCAATAGGAGGAGATGAAACATGAGGCTCAAGAACAGGGTCACATGTGAGAATCCCCAAGTTCAAGTACCCAAAGTTATCCTCAAAATCTGAATCATCACAAGAAGTGTGATCATCATGTGAAGAATCATCATATGTGAAATCATCCTCATCAACAAAATTTGAAAAGGAGTATAACCGAGATGCATGATCAACCACCCTAGTTGCAATGATAGCTCTAGTCTCCAAGTCTCTAATGAAAACTGACTCAAGTGTGAACTCCATAATTCTCTTAGTTATGCCATGTGTGATTTGATAGATGGAAAGGAGATTGTTTGTCAAATGGGGTACACACAACACATAATTGAAGGAGTTATCCCCAATGACAATAGATCATTTCCCAATCATATCCATGTATGTATGATTTCCCATCAAAATTTGCGGCATGGTGCAAGGCTCAAATGTAGAAAACATAGATTGCAAAGATGCCATATGATGAGAAGCCCCTGAATCTAGAAGTCATCTCCTTGAGTCATGAATTGTAGTAGCACAAATATCTTTTCCTTTTCTTGTCCCAAAAGAGTGAGTCTTCCCACTTGTAGAAGCCATGAATGCTTGCACTTTCCCCTTTGATTGTGAGGAAGTGGAAGTTGATGAATCCTCCTTCTTGTAGGCATTAGGCAAATCAATGTTGTGCTTTTTGAGGATATGTGTGAGCTCATCAATCTTCTTAGAATGGAAATGATGCTCCTCATGACCAAACGTTTTACAATAGGCACAAGTAGGTCTCTCCCGCTTTGGTGAATTGTCCTTCTTGGAAGAGGATGAATCTCCTTGTTGTGGAGAAGGTGATGCTTTGTCCTTAGGCTTTGATTGCCATTTCTTCTTGTTTGAGTTGTTCTTTCCTTGATTTCCTTTGTTCCCTTGATTTGCCACTAATGCTTAAGACTTAGAAGTCTTAAGAATGCCCATGATTATCAACTTAGTTTTTTCCATCATCAACATTTTGGTGAAAGCATCAAATGTAGACATTGTGTAGCTTGAACCCATTGTCATCCTATGGGTTTGGAAACTAGAAACAAATGTTGTATATTCTTGTGGAAGCTTTCCCATCAAGTTGAAGATCAATTGAGTATCCTTCTTATCAATGCCACAATCCTTGAGTTGTACCCTCAACTCTTTTGCCTTAGTGACATAATCTTGTATAGTATCAAAGTTCTTAGGATCTAACATGGTGAGATCACTATCAATTTGATATCCCCTAATCACATCAACTTGACCATACAAGTCTTGAAACTTTTGCCAAGCATTCTTGATTAAGGTACATTTCTCAATATGAAAAATGAGATCATTTGATACCTACTTTCTTAAGGTACCAATTGCCATGATATTTTTAGTGAGCCAATCCAAGTGAGCAACAGGATCAGCCTTAGGATAAGTGGGAGCAACAATAGTTCCATCAATATAATGAGTTAGTCATTTTTCCATAAGTTTACTCCATGCATCAATTTTCCAAGTAGCATAATTATGAGGAGTTAAGAGATGAAACTTAGGAGAACCCATTGCAGAAAAAAGGAAGGAACACAATAGAACAAAAGAACAAGAGACACCCCCCCAAATGATGATTTTGGCACTTTATATGTAGTGCATGTACAATAGGACACTTGAAAACAATGGCAAGGTGGACTTCTTATTTTATTTTACAACTGCCCCAATAGGCTAAGAACTACAATGCAAAAGACCAGAAAGATAGATCCATGCAATACAAGTGCCAAATTGGCCAAAAATGACCATATGCTGAAAGTAAAATTTATACCCTAAATCACTGCAAAATGATAGAATATTATGAAATTAGACAAAAAAAATTATTCACTTTCAAAAAAAATGGCACCTAAAAAGGAGTTCGTATGAGCCCAAACGAAGTCCCGAAAGTTGCAAAAACGGGGATTGGATAGGTACAGTCACCAAAAACTGAGATTTATGAAAAATATGTCCATTAAAATCAGAAAATAATGCCACCATGAGAAATTAGCCCATTTCAAAAAAAATTGCACTAAAAAAGGAGCAAAAATGAGCAAGATATGGCCATTTGAAGTTGGACTACAAAATCAAAAAGCTCAAAGGAGGGGGCCTACCAAAATTTTCAAAAAAATGATGCCGTCAGAAAAACATGAGGTTAAATTTGACGGTCGTATGGTTGTCACCAAAACTTCACCTCCCTGCTAACTGGGCATCTGTACTGTATAGACTGCTGATGTGGATCAATCGCAAAGTGACACATGGCGTACGAAAGATGATGTCAGGCCTGCATGTCTGACTGACTAGGCTGTGACTGGTCAAAGAGTTGGCAAGTTAGGGCACCACGTGTTCTAGTATCGGGATGCCACATGATGTTTGTGATGGCACTTGCTAGGCATTGATGTGGAGTTGGGAGCGGGTGGCGCTGAGCATGGGGCCGACGGGAAGGAGTCGGCGGGCAGTCGAGCCGGTGCCGGCAAGCAGAGACGGGCCAGCGGATGTGTGCAGGTCACGGCAGCATGCGGAGCGAAGACCGGCGAGATTGGTGGCGAGGCCACAGGTTGCAAATAGCGAACGACAGGAGGAAGAAGCAACGGCGATACAGTGTCAAGAAGCCTGCAAAAAATGTAGATAGTACGGTGTCTTGAGGGTGGGGTAGAATAACCCCCTCGAAATACAATTTTTTGATTTTTTTTTTTTTTTTCAAAAAACTTTTTAATAAAAAAAAATTTCTACGAATTGGATTTTTTTTTTTGTAGAAAATAAATTTTTTTTTTTGTTTTTAATTTTTTTTCAAAAATTCGTATCGTACTGCCCAAATTGGGCAAAATTTTCCTCCAAGCCCAAAATTTGACTTTCACCCAATATAGGCGAATTTATAGTCAAAATTCATGGAAACGACCACTCAGACGCAATGGTGAGGTTGGATCTGGTCTAGGACGCCTCCAAAATATGCTACTCCTTAGATCTACCTCTTGACGTCGCAATAATGTCTCTCAAAGATGAATCAATGACACTCTAATGGCTCTAATACCATGTGAAATTTTGCCAAGATCAAGAGCTCAATGAAAAGTACAATAGAGAGACAAAATATAGGACAAGAATAAGTTGTATTCTCATCAATAGATAGATGATCAAAAGATCAATAGTTGTTCAATAGAATGAATGTGAGCTTGCATATATAGGCAAGGTTATATGGATATGTGAGCACACAAACATGAGATGTGGCTCAATAAGAAACAAGGGTAGGTAGGAAATAGGTGTGGTAGGTAGGAGAAACAATAAAATATTCCACATGAGGTGGATCACCCACCGAAGGTGGAATTATCACTCCACAATAAGTGGATATGATAGAGTAGTAACAAGATCACACCATAAAAGGTGGAAATTCTCCTACACACACTATCCCAATGTGGCACAAATACCCAAGTGTCTCATACTCAAACTACTATGAAATGAATTATCCTAAGTAAACTTAAGTAAGGTGTAATAATATCCAACATGACTAAATAATTACACCAACATGAATAAATAATGATGACCCCTAAGGAATACTTCTAGCACAATGTAGATTGAATGTTACCCCCACTGGAGAGAATAAAGAGAAGATCAAGTGACCCCCCTCCCCCTCCCCACCCGTCCCACCAAAAAAGTAACAAAGAAAGATGTCCATGAGAAGATATGCTTCCTCCCAATACTGATAGGAGAAGATAAACCATGCGACCTCTCCTCATGATAATGCCTTAGTGTTAGTAGATTCGCAACACTAGAAATTGAAGATGGTCCATAAATGTTGAACAATGTTTCTCCCTTGAAAACAAAAAAGACCAAAAATGTGTGCAAGATGACTTCCTATTTTGGATAAGAAAATGTAGGAAGCAACTTGATTGTCTCTAAATTCAACATATGATTTGAAGACTAAAATTATGGTAATGATGTTTTCAAATAATGCTCAAATATCTCCAAGCCAATGCTAATGTGTGACAAATATTGATAAGATGGACTAAGTACCATAAAAGCTTGAGGAATAGGGACCATGGATGTATTGTGATAGCTAGACCAATGTGAATATGGTATTGCTATAGATGATGTTGACATAGATGATGACTAAGTTGGATAGATCAACTCATCAATATCTACATAATCTGTCAGGATAGAAGTGATCCAGTGAAGAAAGAGCAAGATCCAAAGATGGCAATGGTCATACAATTTCATTGAACATGAGATCAAAAAGAAGAAAAATATCCTCAATAGTGTCATCCAAATCAACATAGTGGAACTCTACAAACAAAAATGTGATGTTTGATAGATATGTTCCCAATTTTAAAGATTTGGAAAACTAATGGCAATGACCTAGTGCAAAGAATCATTAGAACTCATGGATGATTCAAGACTAGATTGAAGTCTAGCATTGGGTGATATGGGAGATAAGATCTTAATGTATCAATGTGACTACATTGTTCATGCTCAAATAAATTTGTCTCACAAGATGTCTTAGTGAGACCATATGATTTTTCTATAGATTTTGGAACTAGAGGATCAAGTAATTTACAATACCATAATTGAGAATAGTTTCTCCATTTCTTGTATTTTATGATGAATGCAATCTTCTATTGTATGTCTTTTCTTCTAGTAATATGCACACTTGATTTTTTATTTTCTAGGAGGATTAGAAGTATACTCAAATAGTAAGGATTTAGTGTGAGATGCATAATTACATAAACCAAAAAACTCAAAAAATTAAAACACCCAAATTGTCCCTATGATGAAATTTTAAATTAATCCCTTATTTTTGGTACTTTATAACTTAGTGCATGGGAAATGTGAAAATGTTGACTTTTGCAACAAATAAGTGCTCAATTTCAAGTTACTGATCAAATGTTATTACACAATTAAATTTCCCATAAAAATGCTTTATTTTCATATATACACTAGTAACAAGGAAAAATCTAGAGATGTCTAAAAATTATGGGCACTTTGGAGTGAAATGGAGGACACCATCGCACTCAAAAGACCCGAAAACCCTAAGATCCCTTTTCAAATCGTCAAATTTTGAGCTACACAAATTTTGGGTGATTTTTTTTTTTTTTTTGCTAGGTAATAGGCCTAGGACAAAATTTTATTAATTTAAAAAAATAAAAAATAAAAAAATTTACAACCCGATTCAGTGTGGGCACCAGTAGGTAAGAACCGGGTAAAGAAAACCTCTGGTCTTGCCCAAGGAATATACATTCCTAGATCAATTAGAAATCCAGTAAGATTACAAGATTGACTTCATGCCAATGACTATACAGAATTTATATACAAAACATGCAGCCCCCCAGATAATTATACAAAAGAATCCTTACAAAGAATTTCCCCCCTGATGATACTATACATAATACCCCATTCATGAAGGCCACATATCCATAATACTGTTTCAATTGTCTCTGTGAGTAAAACCATAGATTAAACCAGCAGCCAATCTCTTTGTAAGTTGTGTTATGAACAAGGCGCAGTACCTATCCTGCAGTACTTGAAAACCACTCACAGCTCAAAGAATAGTTAACTTGTCGGTAACAAAGAAAAACATATCATCCTGACCTATCATTCCATCGCCAATAAATGAGAATTTAAAAAATGTAGATTAAACTATATCCAGCTATCTGATAAGTAAATAAAGCAGAAAATACATAGACAGAAGCAAAAGCTTAAATAACCATATTGTAAATACCCATCAATGCATTGAAAAACGGAGCCATATAGCACTGAGAAGAAAGATCAAAAACCTATATAGCTATATATATGAATCTTCAATTGATATATGCTTAACTATACCTAAACCACAAAGATCTATCCATATGTAAACATATATCTAATCTCGCTTATTCAGATATATGTAGCTATATACGCAGGGCATAAATGATGACAATAAGAAATAAAAGGCAAGCTGCCAAAACAGATATCCAATACAACCCAGATACCATCGAGCCATCATATTACTTACCATTATCTGTTTATAAAATATAATATGAAAGTCTAAACCAGAACGTCTAATTTGGTAATAAAAACACTTCTTTACTAAGTAAGTGAGGGTTTTGAGACCTTTCTTTAATTAGTATGTCCTAAAAGAGTCACAGACAAAAAGTTGCCAAAAACATGTGAAACTACTCACCTCCTTGCCTATTTCATAGGAGGCTAAGGCAATATTAAGTCCATATAGGTTTTAAAATATACTAAACAAAATTAGCAACAGAAAATAAAGGAGATCATTCCTCCATGTCAGTTAGATCAATGCATTCTTCTTTATTTGGTTGAGGTGGATCCTCCATCTCAGTATTCACTCCCACAGAGCTACAAGAAGCTCTGTCTACACGCTTTTCCTTACCTTTCACCCATGAAGCTTTAATAATGAATCGGCGAGACAAATTGAATTCTCTCCATAGGTAATTCAGGCAAGTCATCCGGAGTTTCATACCCTTTTTCTCTCAGATAATCCACCCACTAGTTGTTGTGGGGTAATGTTCTAATGAGTAGCCATTTCAACAAAAAATCTGCATTCCTGCAGATTATCTTTTTATGTTATTCAAACACAAATTGATCTCTAATTTTCAAAAGTGGATGATTTTGGATTACGCGTCCATCATTCCGACCCCTCTCATTGACAGACACACTCACATAGTCTTATGGGAATGGTATCATCAGATGGTCGTCTATGCTTTCCACTGCTTGCTCTAAGACCTAATAATTTATCCCTGAATAATGTCTTACTCGGAGCGATAACCTCTTCCTTCCCAAAACCGGTAGTAAGAAATATTGCTACAAATGTAGTCGGGATATCACAACTCACTCTATAATAGAACTCATGACTTAAATGTTCTTCCCCCATAATTGCCTGAATGGTTCTTAGAGAGAAATCATCCAAGTCATTCAAAACTCTACCCCGTCTCTCCGCTTTAACTTCTCCCCTAAATGCCATTAAACGATTATCACTTGCAGACAAAAGTTTCAAGTTCGACTCCATTTTGCCTAAACTGAAAAAACCTAACGTAGCATTCTAAATTTAAGATGAAGATATCTCTAGAGTTTTCTGAAGAGACATCATTACAACTAGCTCTTAAAGATCACACGTTTTAACATGTGTGTCAGTGCCTCAATACATAAGGCTAATTAAAGTCTTTAGCTGAGTTCAAGTAATAATCATGATACAAATCTCAAAAAGGTATTACAGGCCCATTAATCCAGCTTGAGCCTTGATATAGTAATAATTATAAGGGATTTTCTGCGGTTCCCAAACCTCATCGGGGCCCCAATGCTAATGATAAAGGAAAGTGTTCAGATGCCATAACCACACCTAAGATCCAATTAAAAGTTACCCCCCAATAAAATGTCCATCTGCACCTAGGTTAGCCAATTTATCAGCCTTGGTATTTCCCTCTCTATATATATGGTTAATAGTTGTTGCTTTAAAGAGATTAATTAGTTTATTACCCCTCTCTAATAGAGAATTTAGTTTCCAATTTCGGTTATTTTTAGTTATGATGGCATTAATTATAAATTGGGAATCCCCTTCAATAGTCAATTTATTGATCCCTAAAGCTTTACTGAGGATGAGGCCCTGTACAAGGGCCTCCAATTCTTCTATATTATTAGTTGTTTTGCCAATAGGTTTGGCTAATGTGGCACATGTGGATCCATCTGGGTTTCCTCTAGAAGCTCCAACAAAGTTGCATTTGAACCACCCATAATCCGGTTTAGACCATGTACATTATTCTCTCATACTACTAGCTATCAACCCACCCATCCCATAATGCGGTGGGATGATTAATCCAAACTAGTTCTTCCTCATTTCACTATCTCAAACTAAGAAGGAACAATTCTTAAGATTACCATTCCCGAGTTTTTTATTGGTGGTTTCAACCATCATTTCTTCTATTTTATTACATAGTTGCTTAGGTTCAATTTTCTTATCATGGAAGAATCTCTTGTTTCTTTCTTTCCATAACTCCCAGACTATAATTGAAGGAGTTAGTTTCCATAGGTCTTTGTATAAACCCTTCCTATTAAGCAAGGGTCAGCTTTTCATGTTGGTCACAAGGCTATTTGAAAATGTTGAACTCCATTGCAATTTCTTGCATATCCATTCCCAACATTCTAAGGCATATGGACAACTCAACAAAAGGTGATTCACATAGGGCACACCTAGATGGTCCTGCAAAGCCAATTTTCTAAAACCTTTTTGCCGTCAAGATTTTATTTTGCAGGGCTGCCTAGAGGAACATGCTAGCTTTTAGAAACATACCTTATCCCAACATAGGTGTATGGGTAGATTTATCTTATTCCAATTAAATGACTTAACTATTTCCTCACGACCTGATTTGGCCTTGTAGGTTCCTGTATTAGATCCTACCCATACAAGTCTATCTTCCCCACTTCTTATGGTGATATGCCTATCTACCAAAGACTCCTAAATTCTCTTTTTTCAACTTCTGAAAGGGGAGTATTATTAACACTTTTCCATTCCCAACCTAGGGTTGGATCACCACTCGGGGTACTTATGTAGTCTTTTAAATATAAGCCCCAAGTGTTGCTAAGAAGTTCCTTAATTCTAGGACTAATGTGAGCACTCTCTAAAGCAGGGTATCCTCCCCATGAGTCACTCCGGAATTTAACTTTACTGCCTGCAGTCACATCCCATGTGTTTCTATTCAAAATAAGTTGTCTACATTCTAACATAAAGTTCCAAACCCTAAATCCTTTTGGAGGGTTTTTAGATCTAAAGATGCTGCTAAAATTTGAACTTGTTAGATATTTCTTTTGTGAAATTTTAACCCACTTTTTACTAGGCTCTTCATATATACGCTAGAATAATTTTGCACCTAAAGCTAGACTTTGCCAACTCAGGTTCTTCAACCCGGATCCCCCAAAATCTCTAGGCCTACAAATTATGTCCCAACTAATAGTAGATAGTTTCTTATCTGCTACAGGACCTTGCCAAAAGAATCTTCTCAATAATTTGTCTATCTTTGCTTTTGCTCCTTGGGTTAAAGGAAGGCAAGACAGTTGGTAAATGGGGATAGCTGATAATATTGATTTAATCATAGTGGTTTTGCCAACATTGGATAGCCACTTACCTTTCCAAGACCCTATCTTAAGTTCAATTTTGGATTTAACAGAAACCCAAAGTTTATTTACCCTAATCCCCTTATCCAAAGGGAGCCCAAAATATCTGCTCAGAAATGTTTCTTTTTTGTATCCTAGAATGTTAAAATTATCCTCCTCATCATTTTCTTTAGTGTTCAAAAAGAATATTTCTGACTTATTCGCATTAATAGGTTGACTTGAGGCTTTGGAATATTTTTGGACTAGGTTTTGAAAGCTCCAGCCTCGGTTATACTGTTAACTTCAAAGAGCATCGTACCATCAACAAATTGCTAATGAGTTATGTTATTTACTCCTTATGTCACCTTGACCCCTCTAATAGTGCCAAGTGAGTGCATAGTATTTACTGAACTGCCAAAGGATTCTACCATTATAATGAAAAGAAAAGGAGACAAAGGATCTCTCTGTCTCAACCCTCTCGATATACTAAAGTATCCTTCGGGAGATCCATTAACTAGTAAAGACATTCTAGGGCTAGATATGCAGCTAAAGATTAAGTTTACAGATTGCTTGGCAAAACCAAATGCTTCCAGGCATTTACACATAAATCTCCAATTTACCTTATCATATGTTTTTTTTATGTCGAGTTTGATCAACATGCTAGGATCCATGCTCTTTTGTACTGAATGTATTGCTTCCTGAGCAATGATAATTCCATCTAGGATGGATCTCCCGGGAACAAACCCTATCTTCTCCTCTGAAATGATGGATGGAAGGATGCATTTAATTATATTAGCTAAAGATTTGGACACCACTTTGTAAATTGTGTTACATAGAGAAATAGGATGAAAGTTGTCCATTTTTTTGGCATCTTCTTTTTTTGGCATCAATGTTATAAATGTATTGTTGATTTCATTTAGAATCCTTCTCGAGTTCCTCATGTTCTCTACAACCTCCCAAATCTTTGTTCCCATGAAGGACCAGCACTACTGAAAGAAATCAGCAAGGAATCCATCTAGTCCTAGGGCTTTCTCAAGATGGAGTTGAAACAACGTTGTTTTAACCTCTTCTAAAGTAAATTTTCTTGCAATCATATTATTTTCTTCCTCTGAGATTATTCTAGGGATGTTTGTTAACAATTGTTTTTGTGACTCTAGATCTGAATATTCCCGATTATTCAAAATATTTTGGAAATGTGACATTAGTTCCCTTGCAATTTCTTTAGGGTCTTCAACCAAATTACTCCCTATTGCTTTAATTCTATGGATTTTATTTAAATTTCTTCTAATCTTGGTACTGTTATGGAAGAACTTAGTATTTTTATCTCCATCACTAAGCCAATGTTCTTTGGACTTTTGTTTCCAGAATATTTCTTCTTTAGTGAGAATATCTTGATATTTATGCATCAATTCTTTCTCCTTATAATACTTACTACTGTCCATCCCACTCCTAATAATCTCCTCATTCGGTTGATTTATTTATGTTTCTAAGTTATTTTTTTCATGAAATATATTTTTGAAGTGTTCCCTGTTCCAATTCAGTATTTTTTGTTTTACCCTTTTTAGTTTAGTTATGAAACATAATACTTTGGAACCTATAATTTGTTCCTCATTCCACCATTTCTCTGTTAGGCCCAGAAAACTTGGTTCCTGAAGCCACATCCTTTCAAATTTGAAAGGGCATCTTTTTGGCCTAGTATCCTCTTCTATCAAAAGGGAGATTGGGAAGTGGTCTGGACCTGAAAATGAAAGAATCGATGAGCTAAAGAAGTTGTTGAAGTTAACCAGGTCTCCCTTAAATAAGAACCTATCTAGTTTCTCAGCTATAAATTCAATCCCAAGTCTTTTATTGTTCCAAGTGTATTTACCATTTATCATCCTCACATCCATCAAGTTATTATTTCTAATCCATAATTTGAATTCTCTTTGGGCTAATGACTACTTGATTCCCACCCCATTTTTATTTCAAATCTAAAATAACATTAAAAGCCCCTCCTAAAAAATAAGTTTTGTCATCATTTAAAGATAGGAAATCATCTATCTCATTCCATACTTCTCTCTTGCTCATTGTTCTTATAGGGCCATAAATGTTTATAAGGAAAAATCTCAGGAAGTTCCTGATACTTCTGACCCAACCACCCTGCCAGTGAGGTCTCTGAATTACTTCTTCAAATCTTGTCTTTCTGGGATCCCATAATACTGCAAGCCCCCCAACTGCTCCATTAATATTAACAGGGACGTGCAACTTTCCAGATTCCAAGTTTTTGCCTAAGTAAATCCCAATCAGATTCTCTCAACTAATTTTCCTAAAGCAAAATAATTTTTGCTTCAAAAGTTGTAAGGTAGCTTTTTAGCAAACATTGTTTGTCGAGGGAATTAAGGCCCCTAAAATTTCAAGATATAACTCTCATTGCTCCGTGGGAAGGCTCTTCCCCTTCCTTGCCTGAAATAATGTTGTGATTTTAGCCTGATCTTCTGCTGCCCCAACCAATTCTCTAAGCTCATTCAGGGATTTCGTCCCCCTTCTCCTGGAAACCTTTCCATAGTTTGGGGATTCCTTATTGGGACAATCTTGTTCCAAGCCCAATATGACTCCATTAACACCTTCCTGCTCCACTCTTGGAGAGGGAGAAGAATTCTCCACCTCCCTCATTTCCAGATCTTACATTTGCAAAATAGCTTAAATTAATCTCCTTTTTTCATTAGCAACTTCAAGATTATCCTCATTTGTCCCATCTTCCTCTTCTGATAACTGGTCAAATCCCATCAAATTATAAGTTAATTCTATGAGGATTTGATCTTCCTCTCTATCTTTAATCTATCCCTCCTCCAAAGTGTGAATATGTTCTACATCTTGGGTCTCCAAAGCCACCTCAGTCTGCTCCTCATTCAAGTTGGGATATGGTGGAGCATCAATTTGATTTTCTTTAGGGCTCTTCGTGGTCTCCTCTAATAGAGGTAACACGGGACTATTTTTCCTTATTGCATTTTTAGAACTAACCAGATTGTCTACAGGTTTAACATGTTCTATAAACCCCCTGCCTCTTGATTGAAAGTAAAATTAATGCTCTTGTCAAGACTGGGGGAATTAATGGATGTTGAGCTCATTTTTGTCAAATGAGTCAGTACGTTTATAGGCACCAAACCCTTATGAAATTTAGCTTTAATGTAATGTGCCTCCTAAGAGATTATAAGTTCCAAAGGCTTAGGGATTTGTCTACTGATGTCCATATCAACTAGCATTTTTACTTCAGTGGACCTAGAGAAATTTGCATCTACCCCAATAAAAGAACTAAATGCATTTCCAATTTCTACAATGGAATCAAAATGTAGCATTTCTACAGGTAAATATGGTATGTAGATCCATCTAGGGTTACTACTACCTTTGTAGGCTAATGGGTCAAAATTTCTTTGCCATTTGATGAACATAAAATTGAAACCTTTATAAATGATCGAGTATCCATTTAACAATTATTTCCTCTGAGTTTCGCTATGGTAAATAATAAATAGGAAATCATTGGGGAGGATGGAAATACTTACCCGATTGGCGTATGCTTGCTCCCACCAGTTCATTATATCTTGAATATCTTGTCCCCAGCCTAGCCATTTCGTGAATATCTTAAAATTTTGACATTGGCTCCAGTGACGGTTCAAGATTTTGTTCTGGATAATAAAAGCCTTGGAATCCCCTTTCTAGTGTAGTTTATTTTTTGCATCCCTGCTATTGATGTGGCTCCTTGATTTCTCAGGAGTATTGGGCTTGGAATTTTCTCGTGGATCAGAAATATTCTTGGATTTAGCCATGCTATTCTTGTTGTGATCCTACAGGATTTTACTCTCCACTTTGCGATTGCCCCCATTTTGGTTGAGTGGTTGGAAGCTATTGAATCCACCAGGATGATCTGTTGCCCTTGCCTCGATATTAGGGCCACCAATGTCTTTGTTTGGATGAACAAAATCCCTTTTTTGATTGAAGTGCAGTACTGGGGGTTGGTTGAATTGTCGTCTTTCCCATTTCTTTGTCCTTTTTGAGATGACCTATTACCAATCCAATTGTGGCTACTTCAAGAGAGTATTGTTCTTTTATTGCTAAGCATTTTGTGGAGCACTGCATACATCTACCCAAGCTCCATTATGGAACACCCATTGAGGATGATGATCACTAGCTTCATTCTGAGAGGGTTTTGTTGCACCAATTTGGATTGTATTGGGCCCAGTTGCTTATTGGGGGAAGCTACAGATGCATAGTGCCCCCTGAACCCTGATTTTTTATTCCCCTCATTCTGCCATTTCTAAATGCCTTTTTTCACTCGGAAGTTCGGGTTCGAGGCCAGTTTTCATTGTCGCCTTGATTTCCACATATTTCATATTAGACAAAGTAGAAATTTTTTAATATTAATAGTTTTTGGTTTTTTTTTTCGGTAATTTTTGTGTTATATTGATTTCCAAAAAAGAGCTACAATAATTCGAGGCCATACAAATTTCAACATCAGCCCAAAAAACTAACAGTCCTAGCCTACTATGGAGAGAGTTTAAGCTAAAACGAAGATAAAAAACCAGTACTGTGCATTTCTGCACTAAATATTATAGTCATCCATAAAATATTGTTTTTTTTTAAAACCAGCAAATAGTAGTAAAGAAAAACAAATTTATAGCACTGTAGCCACTCAGTTGGTATCACTCTGGTTCGTCTGCTTCTCATCCTCATCTACAATGTCTGCCAGAGCTTTTCCTTTTGCTACTTCAATCTTCATCTTTGGGATGCAATCCAAATTCCCAAAATCTGGGTCTCCTTCTAGACTTGCTAAAAACTGGACCGCCCACCCTTCCTCAAACTGGTCTCGCAATTCTCTCCCCACCTCCATGCGTGCCACCGCCTTGAGGGATTTCAGTACTTCATCTATTCTTATTAGTTTGACGCAGAGCTTCATGGCTTCCCAGCCTATGCAAGCTCGCTCTCAGCATTGCTCCTTTATTTGATTTTCTGGCCCTCAAACAAAGGGTAATATCTCCTCCTCGACATCTCCTTCCTGAATGCGGATTCTAGTCTGAGGGATAACCCACTCCAAAATGGAGTCAAGATTGATCAAATAGTCCCCGTCAATCAACTTTGTCATCGTGAGCTTTATTTTCTCCACCTCTGGTTCAAATTTGCATGCCCAGGCCATAATCAAGGAGTAAACCTCCATATTCGTCCTGTACCTGAAGTGAATGTGCACCAACTCCTCCCCCAACATTAGACGTGTTGCAATCCATAGTTTCTCTTCCTTGTATTTGAAGAGTCCCTGCATTCTTTTATCCAACACCATTCCTAGAAAAGGAACCAATTTCTTCTCGGTTCTTAGAGTAAAATTTGCCTCCATTGAACCTGCTCAAAAAAATTTTAACTCCAAACACTACACTGCAAAAGACATAAAAGTCTCATTAATCCAATTCTTGATAATACATTGCTCATAAACCAAAATAGTAATTCCTCTGCTGTCATTTGTGACGGGTCATAAATGCATAATCAATGATATAAATGTAAAAAGATTTCTTAGCAGATTTGTTGTCCTCTGCCATTGTCTCAAACAGATACTCTACACTCGATAACTACCTCATTAATTGCAATGCCTTTGAGAGGGCGTACTTGTCATTACGGGTTGTCTTGCATGCTTATTGATTATTTCATGCTTCTTGGACTGCATTAACTCCACTTCCACACTTTGCCATCTCCCTTCCACCACTTGGCCATTTGGCTTGTCATGTCACATCCGATGTTGGAGAGGAGGTCTACCACTGCATTGGCACCTCGCCTGACATGGGAGACCCGAAACTCCTCAAAGAAGTTGAGTTTTTCTCAAATGATCTCCACCCAATGGGATAATTTCCATGATGGGGTGTTACCCTTCGCTATTGCGTTGAAGATCACTTGAGAGTCTCCTTCTAGGTGCAACTTTGGATTTTTCATGTTTATAGCCAATTCAGTTGCCATTAGTGCCGCTTGTGCCTCTGCTTCGTTATTTTTTCCATCCTACAATCATCATGCACCCTTGAAAAGGATGACCCCTTTATCATTTCTTGCGATTACTCCCACTCCTGAGGTTCCCAAGTTTCCCCTAGATGCCCCATCAAAGTTTATTTTTATCCACTCCTTAGTTGGCGATTCCCATTTAACCTCCTATTTTTCTAAACAGGGATTAACCCTCAGAGACCCATTAACGGGTTAATATTAATAGTTATTATTAGGTACATATAAGTTGAATTAAATAAATCACTGGGTGAAAAAAAAATGTTGGCACACTTTACGAGGCAAAAAAATCTATACGGTCATACCACCTACATCATATTATACCTCCATCATAAATTTTTATGCCAAAAAAAAACAAGTTCTCAAAAAAAATTAGCTAAAATTTTATGCAATTTTTTTTAATATTTCAAAAGTTATTTATTTCTACAAAAAACCATTTCAAAAAATAATAATAATAAATAAAGGCCTTTTCAAAGCTTGTGTAGGTACCCTGTTGTCCTTGTACCTGCAAATGTCATCCTAGGGAATATTCCAATCTTCTCTTTCTTTTGCAATTTTTAATTTAAAAGGAAGAATATTTTATTTTTAAAAGAGTATTCTAAGATAATCTTAGTTTTTCATCAATTTATGCGAAAAGTAACGAGGATGTTGCCATTTCAAGGAGCTGCAATGGCTAGGGTTTCTACAGGCTACAGTTATAGTGGTATTATAAAAAATGACAAGGCACCAGATGTCTCAAACGCTCTTCTTGTTGCTCAAGATTATGGGAGAGGGCAAAGGCACAGTGGGTCTTTTGTGGCAAGGAGAAATGATGTTGGGGGTTGTAGAATGGGGGACGAAGGCCACTTTTGCTCCAAACAATTCTTTAGATGTGGAGATAGTAGTAACATCTGGAAAAATTTGACAAGGTGTATGGATCCTAGGCGTCAGGGGATAAGATAGTTGACAAATAGGCCAATAATCTATCTGGATGTATCGATAGCTAAGGAAGTAATGGAGAATAAACAATACTTTGCGAAGATGGTACTAATAGTAAGATTCCAAGTTTTTTGGTCGAGTCTTGGAGAGATTCATAAGTGGATTATAGAGATCTAGGGCCCTTTGTTAGAAGGGGATGTGCAGATATATCCAGGTGCTCGAGGTTTTTTTGTGGTTATTTTTGGCATTTTAGAGGATAGGAATAGAATATTCTGCAAAAATCTCTAGAGTTGGGTTGAGATGCATATATTGTTGCTTAAGTCATGGTGTCCTTTTAATCCACAATTGAAGCTTTTGATCGGATTTGGATTTGGGTAAGACTTCCTAACTTGTGTTAGAGTAATTGGGTCTTTACTTGATTAATTAAACAAAATTTGTTTAATTCTTTAAGTTCCCAATTATGTTTTTACACTTAAGCTAACATTAGGTGCATATAATTAATTATTATGTGCAAGCCTAGGTTTTTCCCTTTTTAGGGTTTCTTGACCTATTAGAGGTTAATTTTTCTTTTCATTGTATTATCTTTTCATATACATTTTTGGTGGATTGGAGCTCTCATATTTTGAGAATACTTTTCTATGTTTTTGTATGTTCTTCATATTTTGCTTCATTGCTTCTCCTTGTAACAGGTTATTCAGCTTGCAGAAGATCTTTAGGCTACTATGGGGTTGTATTTCTCAACTCCTATATGGTATCAGAGCTTAGATCTGCAGCTACCTATTCCTATTTTTTGAGAATTTTGCATTTGAAGCAAATCTGGGGTTTCAGGCATTTTTTGTGTGCTTAGGTTTAAGGTTTTTTTTTCGGAGCACTTGGGGCCTAAACGGACCTCACCATCATGCTCAGAAGGCCCAAAAACCCTTATAGTCATATAAAATTTATCCATTTTTGACCTATGAGCATTTGGGTGATATTTTTTTTCTCCCAGCCAGGCCGTACGACCCTGGCACACAAATCGAGAAAAAAATTGAAAAAAAAATTTGTGCCTTTTTACGGCATGCAAGCCAGATCTTGACCTTTTTTTTTAAAAAAACATATTTTTTCAAAAGTCAAAAAATCAAAATCTAAGCAAGGAGGGTGCTGGAAAGTTTTTTTGGTTTTGGGCTTGTCTGTATCGCAGGGTACTGGACCTGATAGCCGGCCGCCATACGGCACCTACGGATCTGTTAGGCCTGGCCCCGCCGGCCTTTAGCCCCCCTCCGCTCCGCCAGTTGCTCTACCCCATCGCCGCCACCTCTGCCCGGCCGCTTCGCTCAACCCTTCCTCCACCCAGTCTCCACTCCGCCCGGTTGCTCTGCCCGGCTGCTCCACCAATGCACCACCGGACCTTGGCTTCTACCCCTTTTAAGCAAGGGTTGGTTTTTTGGGCCTAGATTGTGCTTCCGGAGTTGGATTCTGGCAAATGAATAGGCGTCGGAAAGGTGCTTCCGAGTCGGACCTCGTGGTGGTGATTTTTTTTCCTACATCTACTGTTTGATTGTGTTTTTTACTAGTCAAAGTCGGGCTTCTTTTATGCACTTCTGGGGCCATAGAATGGGCAAACGGACTCCGTTTTTCAAAAACAAATAGGCATTGGAAATCTCTCAGCATGCTCTATTCATATTTGTAATCGTTTTTCTTAGAATTTTCACCAGATACATGAGATATCAGTTTGAAGTTTTTTTGCTTATGCACTACTTCCTTCTCATTACTATGTACTAGGGTTTGGGTTTCTCTATTGTGGGGGGGTGTTTTTTTCTCATTTTCTGTCATTTATATCAGAAATCAAGAACACCTAAACTCTCAAAACAAACAAACCCTTCTGCATCTTCTGTCTATTCTGAAAGATCACATAATAAAAACAACCCACAAGCAGGTGCAGGTGCAGAGTTTTGTTTGTTCTCATGGAAGATCCTTCAGTTGAGTTGTTGACTTCACACAACTATCACACCTAGAAGCCCCGCATCATGAGGCTTCTCAGGTCACGAGGGTTGTGGGCTTCTTTGGATGAGGTTCAGCCAGACCTACAGCGTCCTTATGAGATTCTTATGTACCGGAACAAGCTGGATGAGGCCATGGGTTTGATCTCTTTGCATGTCTCCGACAGTCTTCTGTTTCACCTTGATGAGTTGCTTACTCCTCGGGATATGTGGTTGAAGTTTGATTCTCTCTTCGGGAGGGTCAATGAGATTCGGGCATTACAGATTGAGGCTGAGTTGACTTCTTTGTTACCTGATTCCTTTCCCACTATTGAGGATTTTTTGAACAAATTCAAGACTACTAGATCTGTTCTTTAGGGATGTGGAAAGAACAAGACTGATACAGAGTGCATTCATTTGATTCTTTCGAAGCTTCTAGGTCACTTTCAATTTTTTGCCTCTACTTTCTACTCCACCATGGATGGCTTGGGTACTAATTTCCCCATGCCTAGCTTTGATGTCTTTTGTGAGCGATTGTCTCGTGAGCAATCTCGTCTTTCTCAGCTGGATACACTCTTAGGCTCCAAGAACAAAGCATTGGCTGCTCAATCCTCTAAGGAGAAGGAGAAACCGAAGCCAAAAAAGCCTTCTGCAGGTAGTGAAAATTCCTCCAAGCCTACTCCTAAGTCTGATTCAAAACCACTCCTCCCAAACAAGGGAAATCTTCATAGTCCAATGAGTCTTCCTCCAAGACTAAGAAGAAATCATCAGACACTTGCAGTTTTTGTGGCAAGGACGGACATCTAGTTTCCAGGTGTTGGAAATGATTAGAGACTTTAGAGGAAGCCATGTAGCAGCATCACATTTCCTCACCTCAGGCGTCTTCTCCTTCCACAGGGAAAGGTCATGCTCTCACTGCTAGAGCTTTGACCTATGGGTCCACATGGATTCTAGATTCTGGTGCTTCTCACCATATGACACACACTCAGCAGTTGGTTACTTCTCTTGCCTCTTGTGGTATTTCACAGATTGCAGTGGGTGATTCAATTTAGCTTTCCGTCTTGCGTTCAGGTTCTGTCTCTTTGGATGGGGGTACTCTACAGGATGTTCTGGTTGTCCCTGACATCTCGACGAACCTCCTGTCCATTTATCAGATTTGCCACTCTGGCTCTGGTAAGACAGTTGAGTTCTCACCACATGATGTGGTTATTCGGGACCTCCATGACCCTGATTTGGTTGTGGCTTCTAGTAGTGTGGATTCTGCATCTCATCTCTACAGATTTGACGAATTTGAGCCCTCTTCGGGTATAGGTTCATCTCTCATAGCACATGCAGATTCAGTGAGTAAGCTTTGGCATGAGCGATTGGGCCATGTCAATTACAGATATCTTTAGCAGATGAGTACACAGGCACTTGTTCTTGGGCTCCCACTGATTTCCTGCACTGATGGTGTTTGTCATGGTTGTGTGCTTGGCAAGCATCACAGAGATCCCTTTCTGAAGGGGAGAGCCTCTCATGCTTTGGCACCCTTGGAGTTGATTCACAGTGACCTCATGTCATTTCCCACTCCTTCTTTTTCAAGGGCCAAGTATGTACTCACGTTTATTGATGACTTCTCCAGACGCACATGGGTGTACTTTCTTAAGTACAAGTCTGATGTCTTTGATTCCTTTCTAATTTTCAAGACATATGTAGAGAAGTAGTCTGGCTGTTCTATTTGGAAAATACGTACAGATAATGGGGGGGAATATGTGAGTTAGGCTTTTAGAGATTTTTGCATTGAGCATGGTTTGCAGCATCAGTTTACTATTCCCTACACCCCTCAGCAGAATGGTGTCGCTGAACTCAAGAACAGAACTTTACGGGAGATGGCAAATTGTATGATTCAATCTAGGTCCATGGATTCGTCTTTTTGGGCTGAGGCAATCAATTGTGCCAACTATATTCAAAATCGGATGCCTCACAAGGCTATTCGACATATGACTCCTGAGGAGGCTTGGTCTCATGACAAGCCTGATGTTTCCTTTTTTTGAGTATTTGGCAGTGAGGCATGGACCTTTATTCCTGATGCTCAGAGGAAAGCCATGGAGCGGAAGAGATGACAACTCATTTTTGTTGGCTACTGTGAGGATGTTAAGGCATACAGGTTGTTTGATCCTGATTCCAGAGAGGTCCTATTTCGACGGGATGTTCAGTTTGATGAGTGTCTTCCCACAGTGAATACCCCAACTCCAGTGTCTACTCCTCTGCCTACTCCGGCCACTATGCCTCTTCAAGATCTTTTTGAGGATGATTTTGATGATGGTGTTGATGATCCACCATCCCCACCCCCACCATCCCCACCTCCACCTGCTCCACCTCAAATGCCCAAGTGGGCTCGCCTTACTGTTGCAGCGGCAAGTCCTATGGCTGATGATCCTTCAGATACTCGTCGCACTCATTCTCATACTATGGGTTCTAGTCTTTTGATTCATGCTATTTAAGATGATCCTCAGAAGTTTTCAAAGGCGACCGGTCACCCTGAGTGGGATTGTGCTATGGAGGAGGAGTATTCTTCTTTGATGAGGAATCATGCATGGGATCTCTATCCTCTTCCTAAGGGCAAAAAAATGGTTAGGTGTCGCTGGTTGTATCGCACTAAATATGTTGTTGATGGTTCCATTGATAAGTACAAAGCATGTCTTGTTGCGAAGGGTTTTTTATAGGTTGAGGGTATTGATTACTCCGAGACATTTGCCCCTGTTGCCAAGATGAATTCCATTCGCTTTGTACTATCTCTTGCAGCTTCTCGGTGTTGGCCTATTTTTTAGATGGATGTGAAGAGTGCCTTCTTGCATAGGGATCTACAGGAGGAAATCTACATGGAACAACCTCAAGGATTTGTGTAGGATAGTTCTTTGGTTTGCAGACTTTGGCATTCATTGTATGGTCTCAAACAAGCCCCTCAGGCTTGGTATGAGAAGATGGACTCTTTCTTGCTCTCCATTGGGTTCTCCCACAGTCATTCTGATCACATCGTCTACATTCAACTTCTTGAGGGTGACATCTTGATTCTTGTGCTATATGTTGATGATCTTCTCATCATGGGTAGCTCATCATCTATGATTTAGCATATTTAGTGTGACTTGATGGATCAGTTTGAGATGACAGATCTCGGTCTGTTGCACTATTTCCTTGGTCTTCAGGTGATTCAGTCTTCTGATGGGATCTCTCTCTACCAGCAGAAGTATGTTCTTGACATGCTTTAGTGCTTCGGCATGCTTGATTGCAAGCCTTCTCCCACTCCATTTCAGTCAGGGGTTGTTTTGACCACAACTTGTTCCACTCCTTCAGTCGATTCTACACTTTACAGGCAGTTGGTTGGCAGTTTGTTGTACCTGACTCACACCCATCCTAATATTTCCTTTGCAGTTGGTCTTGTCTCTCGATTCTCCCATGATCCTCATGAGAGTCATTGGCAGGCTGCCAAACATATTTTGAGGTACATTCTGGGCACTAGTTCTCATGGCATTCATTACACATCAGGGGAACCTCACATTGTTGGCTACACTGACTCAGATTGGGTTGGTAATGTCACTGATCGAAAGTCTACTTCTAGCTTTGTTTTATGTCTTGGCTCTGGTCCTATCACATGGTCTTCCAAGAAGTAGACTGCTCATGCATTATCATCTACAGAGGCTGAGTACAGAGCTATTGTGCTCGCTAGTCAGGAGATCTTATGGCTTCGATAGTTGATGACTGAGTTTGGTTTTCCTCCTGATAGTCCCATTGTTCTTTGGTGTGGCAATCAGAGTGCTATTCATATTTCTCGCAACCCGGTAGAGCATCAGCGAACGAAGCACATTAAGCTTCACATGCATTTCATCCGTCAGTTGATTCAGGATGGTGTTCTCATTCTGAAGTACATTCCCACTTTTGAGTAGGTTGCAGACATCTTCATGAAACCTTTTGCATCGCCGCGCTATCTTCAGTTGCGCTCTATGGTTGGGGTGAAGGAAGTTGTCCTTGGGGGGTCTTTATGAGGCCTTCCTTCCTTCTTCTTCTTTCAGCATGTTCTTTTATCTCTTTTTGGAGAGGAGTTTTTTCCCATTGGGTTTTCTCCTTTGTCTCCGTTTCATAGAGATTTCATTGTATTCGGGTACCTGATCAAGCCTTGTTGCCAGGACCCATCTTTCATGCTTTCAATAGTTGTTCTAGGTTTTAGCTTCTCCCTAAGTCTAGCTTAAGGGGGGGAGTTAAAGTAATTGGGTCTTTACTTGATTAATTAAACAATATTTATTTAATTCTTTAAGCTCCCAATTATCTTTTTACACTTAAGCTAACATTAGGTGCATATAATTAATTATTTTAATTAATTATTATGTGCAAGCCTAGGGTTTTCCCTTTTTAGGGTTTCTTGACCTATTAGAGGTTAATTTTTCTTTTCATTGTATTATCTTTTCATATACATTTTTGGTGGATTGGAGCTCTCATATTTTGAGAATACTTTTCTGTGTTTTTGTATGTTCTTCAGATTTTGCTTCATTGCTTCTCCTTGTAATAGGTTATTCGGCTTGCAGAAGATCTTCAGGCTACTGTGGGGTTGTATTTCTCAACTCCTATAACTTGCTCTTGCAATTTTGGCTTGAATCTTGTTTTAGAGCTATAGGGGATACTTTGGGGAAATTCTTAGGAATGGATGAAGGGTCTCTAGTGTATATGCATACCACCTATGCATGCATCTTAGTGGAAATGGATTTTTCTAAGGCTCCTCCTACAAATTTAGCTCTGCAATTTGAGAAAGGGATTTGGGTGTAGTCAATAGACTATGAAGGTATCCTTTTTAGGTGTAGAAGATGCTTTCAAACTGGGCATTCGGCTATCAACCGTGACAAATAACACTCAAATGGAGAGGCTACTTGGTGGAAGGAGGTGTCTCCCCATCATTATTAAGTGGAAAATGAAGCGGTTGACACCCAAATGTAGAGTATAGGAAAGAAACCTAGAATTGTGTTATGGATATGAAGAAGAAGGATGTCTTGGGGAAGGAAAATATCAAGGCTAAGAAGGGTGTTCAAAGATTTGATTATCCAATACCAAAACCTGTGGAAGGGGTGGAATTAAGTAGCACAGTCTTGTCCCACTTGGGGAGTAGCTCTAAGGTCGAGATTGTAAGTTGCCCTCTAGATTTTCTTAAAGGAGGAAAGAGTAATATACAAGAAGAGGATTTTTTGGTGCCACAAGGGGTTTCTATGTAGGAGGATGGTTGGCAAGAAGTTAGAGGTAAGAAAGTAAAGAGAGCAGTGAAGACATGCATTCCTATTTTGGAACCATGTTCCAGGTGACCTATTGAGAGGTCTGTTGGTGCAATTTTGAGAGGAGGCTCTCTAGTTGTTGCCCCAACTAGTTCGGGCTAAACTTGAATCACGATTTAAGGTAGAAGAGTGGTTTGTGAAGTAAGACTATGGGTCTCAAGGTTGTTTTGATTATGTTTTTGGTCTCTAGTCGTGCTCAAACCTAGCCAAATTTTTCTATCTGACGAAAAATGTAATATCATTTCTATAATTTAATATAAATCCTAGCTTCAACCTTTTATAGAGCAAAATAAAATAGAATCTTAGTCTTTCCGAGCACCTAATTATTTTCTATCCGAAGTGGAATACTCTAAGAATTTTATATTATTAACATCATGCTAACATCAACATTACATCATCTGTACGGAGGCCACATCATCATCCATTTTTTCCTTTAAGCCATTTTGACCTATCTTTGATTTTTCAGCCAACTTGATCATACGAGCTCGAAATCGTGCAAATAAGATATTATCAAAAAGTTGGTTTCAGTGCCAATCTAAATCTATAGAGGAATTTGTCAAATTTTGCACCAATTTTTTATCCCTGGTCTCCAAAGTCAACCTTTAGTTTTTCGCTTTCACTGCCATATCTTGCACATCCAAACTTTGTGTTCTGAAAATAAGATATCATCAAAAAGATCTTAGATTCCTCTATCTTAACTTGCAATCACTTTGTGGGCTTAGCAGGTTACTATAGGAAGTTTGTAATGAACTTCTCGCACATAGCTTACCCAATAGCTTCACTTCAGTCAAAAGGGAAAAGATTTGAATGGACTGAAAAGTGTCAAAAAATATTTGAAATCCTTAAAGAAAGGTTGGCCACGACATCGATATTAAAAGTGCTAGATCCAAAGGGCCATTTTATGGTGGTAACCAATGCATCAGGGAAAGGACTAGGCAAAGTCATCATGTAGAATGGGTAGGTGATAGCTTATGAGTCTCCAAAACTCAAAGTTTATGAACAAAACTATGCACCACATGATTTGGATATCATTGCAATAGTTCACGCTTTATAAATCTAGTGTCACTACCTATTAGGTAAACCTTTTGAACTTTGATCCGATCATCAAGGGCTGAAATACATTTTCATCCAATCAAATCTCAATGCACAACAAAGGAGATGGCTAGAATTCATTTCTGACTTTGAATTTGAGATTAGCTACATCAAAGGAAATGAAAATCATGTGGCAGATGCTTTCAGTTGTCGATGCCATATTAATGTTGTAATTGTAGTGCATATAGATTTTATGAATCGAGTGCTTCAACAATTAAAGGGTGACAGATATTACCAAACAAGTAAGAGAAGCCATAAAACTTAATCCTCAAGGTCCAAGATATGAGGGTTTTCATATTGAAACTGATGGGATACTAAGGTATCAAGGCATTTAATGTACATGTACCTAAATCCCTTGAATTAAAAGACTTAGTATTGAAGGAGGTTCACTCAGCACCATATTCCAGACATCTAGGAGTTACTAAACTCCTAGCCAATATTAAACCCTTATACTTCTGGAAGGGTATGCAAAAGGATGTCGCCAATTTTGTAGCTATTTGTTTAGAATGTGAAAGGGGTAAAGTAGAGCATCAACATCTCATAGGTTTGTTACATCCCAATGCAGTCCTAGAATGGAAATGGCAAATAATCAATATGGACTTCATCCAAGGATTGCCTATGTCCAGAAATAAATAGAATGTCATATTGCTTGCGGTTGATAGTATTTCCAAGGTAGCCCACTTCATACCAGGAAACTTAACAAATGGGGTGCCCACTATTGCCTATAAATTTGTACAAGAAATATTTAGATACATGAAGTACCTGAAAAGACAATATCAGATAAGGATGCTAGAATGACATCCAGATTATGGAAAACCTCGTTTGCAACCCTAGGTACTCAATTGAACATCAATTATACCTATCATCCAGAGACATATGGCCAAAGAGAAAGGGTCAATCATTGCTAGAAGACCTTTTAAGAATGTACTGCATGGATCAACAATACAAATGGGAAGACTATCTTCCCTTAGTCGAGTTTTCTTATAACAACTCCTATCAGTCATCTATAAAAATGGCACCATTTGAGGCACTATACTAAAGGAGGTGTAGAACTCCTATCAGCTAGGATAAGTTATAAGATAGGATAACCCTTAGTCCTAAAATGCTTTATAAAATGGAAGAGCAAGTAAAGATGTTAAAAAAAGTGTTAGCATAAGCTAACGATTGGAAGAGAAGCTATGCAGAAGCAAAGCGAACTCCCAAACAATTTGAAGTGGGAGAAAAGTGCTTCTATGAGTTAAACCCCACAAAAGTGCCATAAAATGTGGGAAATCATCTAAAATTGCACCTTGATATGTAGGAACATTTGAAGTTTTGAAAATCATCAACTCAATCTCATATAGAATTGTTCTGCCATAAACTCTCGCTAATGCAATCTATTTTGTCTGACTTTATTTATTTTATGAGGCCTTGTGAATTTCTTTAACTACTGTATATCTTTCTTAAAAGGAAATGAGTTACGCAAGCCTTATTTGGATCATAGCCCCCATGCATATTAGGAGTTAAATAAATATGGCAGTGATTCCTAAAACAAAATAAAAAAAGAATTTAATTAAAATTAAATTAAGAGTTTTTGAAAGGTTGTCATTTAAAAAGAATTTATCGAAGGCAACAACTGTTTCAAAAGGGTGGGATGTTTTCCTCTTGAGGAGGAGATTTATTTAAAGAGGAAAAATGATATGGCATTACAGGGGGAATAATATCGATCAACGAGAAGAATAATGTAGTCACATAAATATGTCAATTTTAATTAAATGAATATTTTGCTATTTATCTGATTAAAAAATCCACTAAGCCATCAGTTAATTAAATTAATATTTAATTAATTCATCTTCAAACATTCTCCTATTAATTAAATAAATTATTCAATTTATTTTAATTAATTCATTCAACCAAATTCACATTCAATTAAATGAATAAATACTATTTATTCAATTAAATGAATAAATACTATTTATTCAATTAAATGAATAAATAATATTTATTCAATTTAATCCCCTTTCCTCTTTTAAATAAATTAAATAAAACATTTATTTAAAATCATAAATCCTCCCCACTTGCATTTTCCTACAAATGCAAGTTGCAACCACGAGTTGAAATAAATTAATTTTATTTTAATTAAAATCCTATTTTCCCTCACCCACCAAACCCACTTGCAATCCTAACCCCCCTTCTAGAACCTATCTAATCTTAATCAATTAACCTAATCCATCCCCTAATTATTGTCACATTCCTAAGCAACTTGGAGTCACTTCTCAAAGACTTCAAAGTCTTTAAAAAGCATTTAATGCTTTGTGTGTTCAACAATTTAACCTCTAAAGTCTTCTAAACCACTTATGGCTCTTACATAACCATTTATGGTTAACCCCTAACTCAACCCTCATGTGACTCATGTGTCTCCTCAAGCATTTATTGCTTTGACCATGGTTATCCCTTTTACCTTTGCACAAGAGTTTATCCATTGGATAAAAGCTTTATTCTTTGAATAAACAATTTATTCACTCAACCCAACCTTGACCTTAACTCCCAAGTTAACTCTTAGGTCATGTCAATCATTTAATGCTTATTCCCTCTCCTCTCAACCTATCTCACTTTGACACTTGTCATCTTGGGATTGGGTTGAAAGCCCTCACATGGATTGAATATCATGCAATCCTGACCCTTGTTGAGATTAATCAATCTCGACCATCCATTGCTCCATTTTTCCTATAAATAGAGCCCATTTCTTCATAATCCAGATTCTGAAAACTTGTATGCATTTAATCTATAGTGAATTTTAGAGTGAGCATTTAGCATAAATCACACATATTGTCATTTTGGACTAAAATAAATCTTAGTTCATTTCATAATATGTCTAATTAGTTTGTTTTACACTTGCATAGCATAGTTAAAACATTTCAATCTTGAACCTCCATAAGCATCCATAGTGCAAAAAGCTGCTAGGAGCTACACTAGTTTGGAACTTGGAGAGGAGAGGAACAAAGGAGAAGGAGCTAAGAGCATGGTAGAAGGCATTTGGAGATGTCTCGTTGTACTTACTTCCATAGTTAAATCCTTTATCATGTTTTTAGTGTCTCTTTTGATATGCCTTCTTAAATTAGTTTTTGGTTGATTAACACTAGGCGTGTGCACAAAGATGGTGGTTAGAAAAGTGGACACCACCCAAAAAAACTTGGAAAACAGGCAGCGCGTATGCGGTTTTAAAATTTCAAATTCCTGCATACGCGCTTAGGTTTGTTCTTCCCGAGCCTAGAAAAGGTAGCGCGTACGCACTGCTTTTAAGAAAATGAGCGCGTACGCACTACACCTAGGAAAATTAGCACGTACGTGCCACTTATAGTAAAATGAGCGTGTACGCGCTAATAATCCAAATAAAACCGCATACGTGGTGCCCGGTAAAAAATGTTTTTTAAAAAAACTGGGTCTCATTTACCCATAAAGCGCATTTTTTTCTTTGTTTTTTCCCCATTTTCTAACCTAAATTGCGAACGGGGTGCTAAATTTGTCCTCCAGGCTATGGATCAAGGTTAGTTTTTGTTTATTTTTGTCTTTCTTTTTGGTTTATGCAATTTGTTTTACATTTTGAATTTAATTTCATTAATTTTGATTAGGTTTTTTCATTTTTTGTTTCAAAAACCATATTCTTCTAATCCAGAACAAGAACAACCAAATGCACCTCCTGAAAACCCACAAGAACAACTAAATGCACCTCCTGAAAACACACAAGAACAACCCCCAATTCCTCCTTTTGACCACACAGCTGAAACACGAGAAGAATTAATTAATCAATTAGGACAAAATACATCTAAAATCAATAGACTGATTGTAAAATTGAAAACTTCTGAACTTGACCATCATCAATCCCTCGGCACTAGCCTAGAAACATTAGCTAGTGGTGCCATAGTTGTTTCCATAGAAATTACCAAATGGGGAAGCTTTAGGGATAGGTGTCATCAATTCTATGCCAATGGGCTATCATACGATGGAGTAAAAAACAAAAATATTTCTAAACAACAAATATGTGCCCTTTTTGTTGATCCCAAAACTGGTCAGTCATTACCTCTTAATGCAAAGAGGTTTCCCATACATTGGTGTACCAATGTGTAGATGAAGAATCTTTTTTGGCAGAGGTGGTGGATGGTCTTTGATGATCCATCTTGTAATAATTATGAGGTGCCATTATATTTTTTGAGAAAAATATATTGTGAGTTTGTGCTCAATGTGTGCCCAAATTATTTTGACATGAGAGAGCTTCATGGTAGAGGTGGTGGCTCTGCCCAAGATAGACCTGGAGCCCTAGGCGATTAGCCACGGAGAGTCGTCACCCCCTAGCACCCAAACCCAAGGTGCATCAGGCTGTCCCATTAGAGCTGAAAGAGTTGATGGAGCTATAGACTCTTCAGGCGGCCACAACATTGACTGGTGCCATCATCCAACATGGGACATCATTAGCACACCCTATTGTATTGGATGATGAGCCGTTAGAGGGTGATAGAGAGCCCATTGAGCATATGTGTGTCAGTTGCTCGAGGATATGCTCGAGGATAGATGATGCAGCCGGTGCAGATGGATACTCATATAATCTATGCACGATTTGCGGTTGTAGATGTTAGCCTCACACAATTGAGGATGTCGCACTGACAGATGAGTTGATGGACATGGTGTTTGCCCATGAGCCACAGACACAGGTGTGTTGATTTGAATTCATAACATTTTATTTATCAGTCACTTTAATTTTGTAATTACATAAATGAATTTTCATTTATACATCGATTTAAATTGAGACAAATAATATGCATTTCAAGATGCAGCAGTGGTATCCCATACACCTCCCCTAGTTACCATAGTTGCAACTTCGATGCCTGAGGTATAAATTTTGTAACATGTTAAAATAGAATAGTACACTTTGAATTCAAAAAAATACAAGATATACTAACTATCTTTAATGCTTGGTCCAATTTCTAGTTTGTAGGTGTTGATAGGGGACGAAATGTCCCAGATTGATGACATCATGCTCTCAGCGATCGATTTTGGCCTACAAGCCTATATGGTATGATATTTTGTACAACTCTGTTTATGTATTGCTTTGATGGAATATGCAAGTCATTTCATTTTAGATTTTTAAAATTATGTTTAATTTATTATTTGTACTAATATCTCATGTTAATTTTGTGTTTTTAGGGTACCCCCTCTGCGTCTAGGGCTCATCCTAAGAAAAAGAATTCCTCGAAGATGCCAAAACATGTGAAGAAGGTAATTGAACACATTTTTAGTTGTACAATTGTTTGAAAATGTTGAAATCGAGTATTAGTTGGGGCTTGTAGATTGATTAGTGTTTTTTGTCTATTTTACATGTACAACGACCATTGAGCTTTGTGGATATGTTGAATGCACCTAATTCGCCCGCGGATCAAGAGAGGGTGGAGGTATGTATCTCTACTTTATTTTCTTGATTTCATGATTATATGCACGCGTACATGTGAACTTGTGATAGATTATAATCTTATAATTTGTTCATACAGGAAATATCCATACCTATTTCATCAATGGCGAACCCTCCTCCTTGCACTGGAGAAGTATCTCAGGATCCGGTACACTTTTGTTTGATATGTAAAATTAATTGTTTTCAACCTTCAATACTTATCATTATATTAATTGTATTTAATCTTTGTACATTTTTTGTATAGGTAATAGTGTCAGTTTCTACATCGATGGTGAGCCATCCTCAGTCCATTGGAGAAGCATCTCAGGCACAGGTATGTCATTGTTCTCTATATTATAGCTTTTAAGTGTTTTTGATATATTTATGTTAGTACATTGTATTAATTGTACATTTAATCTATAATAGACTCCTTCATGGTGCGGTCATAACGTGGATCAATTTAAGTATGTCTTCAAGAAAACTCCTAAGAGTGACAAGGAGAGGAGAGCGAAGACATTAGCTCCTGGATCAGTCGATGAGGTAATCTATATTTCAATTGCAAAGGAATTAAAGTTAAATGCATAGTTATTATGTTAATTGTGAACTATTTTCTACAAAAGAATTCTAACTTGTCTTTTGAATTGTGGTTTTGCAGCCATCTATAGAGCCGTGTACTGTGCCAAAGAGGCTTGATTTTGATGATCCACCACAAGTTTAGGATCATATAGTGTTAGTTTTGGTCATAGAATGACCAATACATGTAGATATATTCTATATTTTTATTGTATATCGATTTGGACATGGCATATTTCACATTTTTGTAATACTTGTATTGACTTGGCAGACATGCCTTTTTTTATATATATAAATATCAATATTCGATCCAATAAATGTGTAATGAGTTCATTATTTTGTATTCATTGTATTTTGTGGTTGTCTTTTTATAAATTTAAATGAATATTTGCATATGTAATCAACAATATGAATATAAACAACAAAAATATATGATATAAAGCATTGCAATCATGGAATATGATTTGATAAAATTTCTAAAATGTTGAATTAACCCTACAAAACTCCTTGTATTCAGTTCATTGTTGTGTATTCGTTGTATTTGGTGGCTGCCCTTTTATAAATTTAAATGAATATTTGCTTATGTAATTAACAATATGAATATAAACAACAAAAATTGACAATATGAATATAAACAACAATGTGTTTGGTGCAAGAGCACCCTCACGCTCGCAATGGTCAAATTTTGTTCCTCGTGTGCACAAACTGATGTCATAAGCATATCTGGGTGGGCAGGTTTACGCTAGGCATGGTCCTGTCGTGCATCCCAAAGCACCAGAACGTCGAGAGTCATACCCTACTGGTGTGATCTCTCAAGTGCCCGGAGTCCAAAAAATTGTCAAAATTTGACAGACTATTTCTTCCAATCCACGACACATACTTTCGATCTGTTTGATCCTGTGGGGTCACGTGAGGCTCCTCTACAATGGCCTATCTCGATTTTTGACGACTCGAAGCCATTTTCAATTAGTAGCATTTTATCGCCTGCTCAAAAAATCGTCAGTTGCTTGCAAGGAAAAGTTGCAAGATTGGATAGAATTGATTATGTTCCACGTGTGCACAAACTGATGTTGTGAGTGCATCTAGGTGGGCATGTTTATGCTAGGCATTTCCCTATTGTGCATCCCAAAGCACCAAAACATCAAGAGTCATACCCTATCGGTGAGATCTCTCAAGTGCCCTGAGTCCAAAAAATTGTCAAAATTTGATGAACTATTTCTTCCAATCCATGATGCATACGGTTGATCTGTTTGATCCAATGGGGTTGCGTGAGGCTCCTCTACAATGGCCTATCTCAGTTTTTGACGACTCGCAGCCATTTTCAATTAGTAGCATTTTTTTGCCTGCTCAAAAAACCGTCAGTTGCTTGCAAGGAAAAGTTGCAAGATTGGCTAGAATTGATTTTGTTCCTCGTGTCCATAAACTGATATCACGAGCGCATTCGGGTGGGCATGTTTATGCTAGGCATGGCCCTGTCATGCATCCCAAAGCACCAGAACGTCGAGAGTCATACCCTACCAGTGAGATCTCTAAAGTGCCCTGAGTCCAAAAAATTGTCAAAATTTGACGAACTATTTCTTCCAATCCACGACACATACGATCAATCTATTTGATCCCGTGGGGTCACATGAGGCTCCTCTACAATAGCCTATCTTGGTTTTCGACGAATCGAAGCCATTTTCAATTAGTAGCATTTTTTCGCCTACTCAAAAAACTGTCAGTTGCTTGCAAGGAAATGTTGCAAGATTGGCTAGAATTGATTATGTTCCTCGTGTGCACAAAATGACATTGTGAGTGCATCTGAGTGGGCAGGTTTATGCTAGGCATGGCCCTATTGTGCATCCCAAAGCACCAGAACGTCGAGAGTCATACCCTACCGGTGAGATCTCTCAAGTGCCCTGAGTCCAAACAATTGTCAAAATTTGACGGACGGTTTCTTCCAATCCATGACACATACGGTCGATCTGTTTGATCTCATGGGGTCGCATAAGGCTCTTCTACAATGTCCTATCTCAATTTTCGATGACTCGAAGCCATTTTCAATTAGTAGCATTTTTCGCCTACTCAAAAAATCGTCAGTTGTTTGCAAGGAAAAGTTGCAAGATTGGCTAGAATTGATTTTGTTCCTCATGTGCACAAACCGACGTTGTGAGCACTTCCGGGTGGGGATGTTTACGCTAGGCATGGCCCTGTCATGCATCCCAAAGAACCAAAACGTCAAGAGTCATACCCTACCAGTGAGATCTCTCAAGTGCCCTGAGTCCAAAAAATTGTCAAAATTTGACGGATGGTTTCTTCCAATCCATGACACATACGATTGATCTGTTTGATCTCATGGGGTCACATGAGGCTCCTCTACAATGGCCTATCTCGGTTTTTGACGACTTGGAGCCATTTTCAATTAGTAGCATTTTTTCGCCTACTCAAAAAACTGTCAGTTGCTTGCAAGGAAAAGTTGCAAGATTGGCTAGAATTGATTATGTTCCTCGTGTGCACAAACCGACTTCATGAGTGCGTCTGGGTGGACATGTTTACACTAGGCATGGCCCTTTCATGCATCCCAAAGCACCAGAACGTCGAGAGTCATACCCTACCAATGAGAATTCTCAAGTGCCTTGAGTCCAAAAAATTGTCAAAATTTGATGAACTGTTTCTTCCAATCCACGACACATATGGTCGATCTATTTGATCTTGTGGGGTCATATGAGGCTCCTCTACAGTGGCCTATCTCATTTTTTGATGACTCGGAGCCATTTTCAATTAGTAGCATTTTTTCGCCTGCTCAAAAAATTGTTAGTTGCTTGCAAGGAAACGTTGCAAGATTGGCTAGAATTGATTATGTTCCTCGTGTGCACAAACCGACGTCGCGAGTGCATCTAGGTGGGCATGTTTATGCTATGCATGGCCCTTTCATGCATCCCAAAGCACCAGAACATCGAGAGTCATACACTACCCGTGAGATCTCTCAAGTGCCCTGAGTCCAAAAAATTGTCAAATTTTGATGAACTGTTTCTTCCAATCCACGACACATACAGCCAATTTGTTTGATCCTGTGGGGTTGTGTGAGGCTCCTCTATAATGGTCTATATCAGTTTTTGATGACTCAGAGCCATTTTCAATTAGTAGCATTTTTTCGCCTACTCAAAAAACTGTCAGTTGCTTGCAAGGAAAAGTTGCAAGATTGGCTAGAATTGATTATGTTCCTCGTGTGCACAAACCAACATCATGAGCACATTTGGGTGGGCAGGTTTATGCTAGGCATGGCCCTATTGTGCATCCCAAAGCACCAGAACGTCGAGAGTCATACCCTACTGGTGAGATCTCTCAAGTGCCCTGAGTCCAAAAAATTGTCAAAATTTGACGGACGGTTTCTTCCAATCCACGACACATACGGTCAATCTGTTTGATCTCGTGGGGTTGTGTGAGGCTCCTCTACAATGGCCTATCTCAGTTTTCGACGACTCGGAGCCATTTTCAATTAGTAGCATTTTTTCGCCTACTCAAAAAACCGCCAGTTGCTTGCAAGGAAAAGTTGCAAGATTGGCTAGAATTGATTATGTTCCTTGTGTGCACAAATCGACGTTACGAGTGCATTAAAGTGGGAATTTTTACACTAGGTATGGCCTTGTCATGCATCCCAAAGCACCAGAACGTCAAGAGTCATACCCTACCGGTGAGATCTCTCAAGTGCCCTTAGTCTAAAAAATTGTCAAAATTTGATGGACGATTTCTTCCAATCCATGACACATATAGTCGATATTTTTGATCTCGTGGGTTTGTGTGAGGCTCCTCTACAATGACCTATCTTTGTTTTTGACGACTCGCAGCCATTTTCAATTAGTACCATTTTTTCACCTACTCAAAAAACCATCAGTTACTTGCAAGGAAAAGTTGCAAGATTGGCTAGAATTGATTCTCTTCCTCGTGTGCACAAACCGACATTGTGAGCGCATCTGGGTGGGCATGTTTACGCTAGGCATGGCCCTGTCATGCATCCCAAAGCACCAGAATGTCGAGATTCATACCCTACCGATGAGATCTCTCAAGTGCCCTGAGTCCAAAAAATTGTCAAAATTTGATGAACTGTTTCTTCCAATCCACGACACATATGATCGATTTGTTTGATCTTGTGGGGTCGCGTGAGGCTCCCCTACAATGGCCTATCTCAGTTTTTGATGACTAGGAGCCATTTTCAATTAGTAGCATTTTTTCGCCTGCTCAAAAAATCATCAATTGTTTGCAAGGAAAAGTTGCAAGATTGGCTAGAATTGATTATGTTCCTCATGTGCACAAACTGACGTTGCGAGCGCGTCCGGGTGGGCATGTTTACGCTAGGCATGGCCCTGTCATGCATTTGAAAGCACCAAAACATCGAGAGTCATACCCTACCGACGCAATGTAGAAGTTGCTTGACAACTTTTTTGACAATTTTTTGACAACAATGACAATTTTTGCTCAAATTGTATCTAGTCTCAATCTATGACCCCTATGACCCGATAATGACTCAAATAATTATCCATGATTATACAAGAATCAAGAATGCTCATGATTGACCAGGGACACGTCACATATACTCAAAACATAGTCACAAAACATTGACACACAAAATAGTCACAAAACATTGTCACATATTATTCAAAAATTTGCCTCTAAATATGGTCAAATCAGCTCTTGGCTATTTGATTATACAAAAAATTGTCTTACAAATAATCTCATGGGCTTTTATACAAAATTTGGCATTACAATATATGCGATTCAGCTCATCGCCATTTTAATATACAAATCATCTCATGGGCTTTTATACAAAATTTGGCATTACAATATGTGCGATTCAGCTCATCACCATTTTAATATACAAAATTTGGCATGTACATATGTACAAATCATCTCATTGCCTCTTAAATATACAAAATTATGCCCCTAAACATGTAAAAATCAGCTCATGGGCATTTATATATACAAAAAACGAATATAGAACAATTCGTCGATGATTTATACAAAATTCTCAAAATCATTCTACTCTGAACCATAGAATCAATCAAGTGAGCCTTCAGGATCGGCTCTAACCTATATTGTGTCAAGTATTGCCTCATGGTCAGATTCACGAACTTTCCATAAAATCTTGTTATGAGCACAATACTTCATCAAATGAATATTTGTTGCAACAACAAGGTTAGAGAAATGAAGAATATGTCTGTGTGTTTCAAAGTCCTCGAACAACCAAACATCAGAATTCTTGATAGGGTATCTCCGAAGCCATGTTCCTATCACGACAACAGACCCTATTGGGTACTCAATACCCTCTTCATCAATGATTGTGGTTGTCAATTTTCTTTTAGGCTCAACACAACGACACAAATAGTAATATGTTCCTTCTTCATTGTTCTCTTCTGCAACAACTGCATACACATGACCTGCATTTTATAAAGTGTTAATTAATACCAAAAATAAAGTATGATGTACAACAAAATGAACCAAAAATAATACTTGCAAAAAAATTAACTCAAAAAATCACCTAAATCCACTAGGTCGGATACATGGTCAAAATCCACTAATGTCTCCATCTGGCTCAATTGTAGTGCTTTGGGAATTTGATATGAATTAATGGGAACCAACGGTCTACAAGACCATTTGTCAACCCACTCTTCTGATTCACATTCTTCCCACAAACAATACATGCATGAAGAGCAAAAACATACCATCTGTCTCATATAAATTACCAGTGAACTTGAATTTGAACTCATAAATGAGTGCATGTCACTCGATCCTGCAACTGTACAACAATCTAGATAGTTTTCAATGTTAGATTCGGTAATCAACCAAAAATATCTATGAACCAATGACGTACCTGGATTACCTGGACCCATCGTAGACTTACACCATCACACAATTGTTTCTGCATCTACCAACTCAACACCACCTTCGTACTTCAATTTTTCCCTGGCTAGGGCTCTTTTCACACATGCTCCTGCACCATTGTGCTTTCCCTTACCATGTCCAGCCTCAGTGAAATTCCAAAAATGTTGTACACCGCTTGTCACATGCATCCTTTTCAACCAATAAAACATCCTTGCATTCTTGAATTGTGCGGTGCAATTATCTGACCATATTAAGTGTCGTTTGTATCATATGTTCCTTTCCCTTAAACTATCATAGAAAACTTTAAAGCATCCTTGTACAAACTTTGATGAATGAGTACGATCATCACTTATGTAGAAGTGATACTCTCTTACAACCTTTCTATCCTCCTTTGTGTTATCATCTACATGCATGAATGATATGTGTACAAAAATAGAAACTTGTGTAGAGTGATAATACATGGATTGCACTTCATTTTGAGGTTGTAGTGTATAATTTTCAGCGAAATCAATGATAG